>NC_046970.1:2908434-3228340 GCF_009769545.1 Cyclopterus lumpus | reverse complement strand
GTTTTTGGGAGATCGGCGCCTCGCCAATAAAGAAGAGGCGTTCGCGTTCCGGAAGAGTAGATGTGTCCTTACCTCAACAGTCGGTGGGAAAAATGGAATCCGACATTAATATATCAATGAATAATATTGGATTAGCTCCGATCGTTGCGTTTTGGAGAAGAAGAAGAAGAAGAAGAAGAAGAAGAGGAGGCGAGCAGGGGGTTGGAGCTCTCCTCAAGTGAACCCCGGTGAACTGGCGTGAACCCGTCAGTGACCACGGCAAGGTACATTACATTACATTACCTTTCCACCCCGCAGCCACACTGTATGGAGACGGCAACAAAACAACTATGGTCGGCGGCGCAGGACGAGGCAGCTCCAAAAAAAAATTTATAGCGAGTGTAGCCTATTTCCTATGAACACGTGATTCGGAGCGTCATCCAAAATCCAAAAGCCCTTTCATCTAAAATTTTTTTGGAGAGGGGCGGGGATGAGATGGGGATGTGTGTGCGAGTGTGTGTAGAAGGGAGGCGGAGGAGGGGGGGGGGGGGCTACGTATACTGAGCCCAGTGCACATTTGGGTAAGTCGTTATAGTGGCATGGCAGCGCTCCAACAGATCGGGTTATACATAGCTACAATGGCGCCGCGCAGCAGGCTGAACAGATGGATTGTATTGTGTACATTTGTGAAATGACAAGGAGTTTAGGCATGTGCCGTTTCAGTGAGCTTCATCAACCCAAAAGGTCCTCTTCATATGAATTAGGTCACATGGGTTTATTTCTTTTTTTCGCTATAGATGCCATGCCGTTTTTAGGAGAATGATGGGCTACTAATAATAATCGTTGTGGGAATTGGCATTTCAAGCTCAGTCCTATTAGCCCGCCGGCTTAAAATAGACTTTTACGCACACGCGTAAAAGTGGGAGACCATTGACGCACACGAACACTACATGCAGCCTATTGTACACGTGCACGTTCAGAGTTAAACATACGATGACGTTTTCCGTTTGATAAAATGACCAATGTTACTTATTGTTGTGCAGAATGTGGTTTGTATGGCTGTGACCCTCGTGACCTTGTTGGCCCTTCTGAGTAAACGTCTAGATGGAGCTTCTAATGAAACAGGAATTAAAGAAGAACTATGCTAATATTTAGAAGGATATTAATAAAGGTCATATCGACAAGAGAAGTGGGATATGGTAGTACATTAATAAGGTTACTTTGAAACCACTGAGCATTAAGAGTACTTTATGTGCCTACGTAGACTATAGGAGCCTATAATATGACGCATTTAGACATGTGTGCACTGTGTTTGTGTAACAGGTCCGGGGACGACAGCCAGAGGCCTTATGCAACATGAACACCACATTCTCAATGTCTGTTGTAAAAGTATGGACATATAGGGCTACTACCGGCCTCCATTGTTTAGGAAACATGGATTTGCTCTTCCCTCCCAGTTTGTCCTGACTGGGTTCACGTGGTGCCTGTGGCTGTGTACAGTCAGGATAAACAAAGATGATCTATGAGGGAAGAGGAACAACTCGGTGGTTAAAACTAAAACCCAGCCGGTCCGCTGGAGTGAGTCGTGGTTCATGATCAGGTATAGGACTGAAAGACGTGTGCCTCCACTATGACAACATGTCATATTCCGTGCACATATATGATGGTACAGTGTAACAATACAGTCTTAGCATTGGGGGAGTGGGTACCCGTCGGATTCCTCTGGCACGATCTCCTCTAACGCAGGTTTGCTTTTAAGTCCCAGTTGGCCTACGAACAGCAGGGCTGTTGAATACCGCTCAGACGGTACACAGAGCATGTTTCTCTTGATTGTCATCTAAATCGCATACAAACACGCAGGTTTGTTTAAGCTTGTAGGTTGACAGTTATTTTCTACGACAGAGCTGGAGGTTATCGCCTGCTGCAGGATAAGGTCAGCACAGGTGTGCCCACCTGAACCAATCTTCAGCACTAATCCAGTTTAGATGGAGGCCGTGTTCGAATTATAGAGGTTTATTTTTTTTAGTTTGTGGTCAGATTAAGTTCATGCACCAGCATCCCCTCATAAGGAGATACTGTTGCTATGGTTACCCACAGTTTGCACTGGTTTACAAAGAGGTACACGATTTTAACACACTTTTTTTCTTCTTCCTGTAACCTTGGCATGGCTGAATATTCTCGTGACATTCAGATACGTAAAAAAAAAAAAAGACATACAATCATAAACACGTCTGTAGACACGTCGCCTACTGACTGCAAACAACTGCAACACCTTTGAGTTCAGATGACAGCCACATGGCAAGATTTGGAATATCGCTTTCTACCTGTCTATGTTACTCTAAAGGGGAACGAGATTAATGGTGAGGTTTTATTTTTAATTTTTTTTTACTGAGATTAAGGATACTGGTCTCAAGGAATCACAATGTCCATGGTCCTGGGAAAAGGCGTCAGAGTGAGCGCTCCCTGCGCCCGCATGCTCTGTGCGGTGTAAACCGGATCAGGGCAGCGCAGAGGGACCTCCAGGAGGCTTGTTTGCCTCCAAACGAGCCAATGACGTCGGCTTTACATTTGATTGACAGTCCGCCTCAGCGAACCCGGAGACGCCGTTCTGGTCCGAACAGCCAATCCGGATCCCCGACGGACCGGAACGGAGGGAAAATACGAATTTTGTCTTTCCCGGTGAGGTCGAGACGTTACCTGTCACCTGCAACGGAAGAGTCTCTCTCGAGGAGAAAGGGAAGCAAAATGGCGCCTGTCGCAGCACCTGGACGACTCGCACTCTGAGGTCGGGTGCGAAACCCACCGGGGTCGAGGACCTGAACCTGCAGGAGGTGTACAACGAGAGGCACCGACTGGCTCTGGAGGAGCTGCTGTCGGGGGGGCTCGACGACTTTCTGGACTTCCTCGGGAAGGAGAAGATCCCCAACTTCCTGTCGGACGATGAGATGCAGCGCGTGAGGACCGCCGCCGTGCTGCCGCGGTGCGTGTCCCTGCTCCCACGGGGAGGACCAGGCGCCGGAGCAGTCGGTCGGCAGCTCCATGGACTGCTCCTCCGTCACCTATTTCCCCGAGGTATCGGACGTGGAGCCCCCCTGCTGGAGATGGGCTTGGCCCGGCTTCACCGCCGGCTCGTACCGGGGTGTCACGCGGGCCGTGGCCCACTTCCAGCCCAGCTACGGGGACTGCATCTACAGCTGCAAGGAGGCTGCGCGGCGCATGATTAAAAGTGCCAGAGAGGTATGCACATAAAGTATTAAAAAGGGCATATACTTCTCCATCTGATAACCCACATTTTAATAATGAGTCGTTTTTTAAAAACTTTTTTATTTATTCTTATAGTCTAATATTTCTATATTTTATAGAGACGGCATAGTTTTGTGTGGTATTATCAGAAAACAGCATTATTTTTGGTTGTGTCCAAATTCAAATTGATAAATTATTGTATAAATATATTCTAAAATTCACATTTGATCAAATAGCCCCTGCCACAAGTGTGTGTGTGTGTGTTGCGTGTGTGTGTGTGTGTGTGTAGTCCCTATTAAAAGTTGCCAGAGGAAAAAATCTTGTTTGTATTATTAAAATGCGTGCCACCATTGTCCCCGTGGAATGTCCTTGATCAGCCTGAACACTTTGTTTTTTTATTGTTTTGAAGTCTCCATCAGAAAGAAAGCCGTGACCAAAAAGGATCAAACCGTTAAACAAACAGAAAACGGAGCATGAATATTCATGAAACGCTCCTTGACAGGAAGCTGTCAGGTCTCGCCTCTGTTTTTTGAAAATAAACATTCGGCAGGAAGGGAGTGTGCGTGTGTGTGTGTGTGTGTGTGTGTGTGTGTGTGTGGCTTCAGCAGCACCTCCGGCCTGGAGCAGGGCCTGCCTGCCAGATGGGCCTCGACTTGCTTTGCTCCCCTCTGTCAAAGTGTGAATTCCCTCCTTCATTACAGAGCCTTGAAATGCTGGATTCCCTCTCTGGTTTACAGCTAGAAGGTGGTGGTGGTGGTGGTGCATACAGTGAGCTGGCAACCAGTTGAAACCTGAGACAAATATCCGTCACGTTCAACCTTTTTTGTCTTCTGTCTTTTTGTAATGTTAAGCCACTCGCTGCACACAGTGCTTTATTGTGCGACGAGGCCGCCGACTGACAACACTCGTGCATCTACAGTATATTGTCACGAGTCGGCTCACAGGAACAGCCTGAGCTTGTATTTCTGTGAAATGTAAATCTGTTTTTACACATTTCCCTAAAAAAAAGCTATCATCCAAATAAGTTGAGGGGGAGGGGGGACTCCTCACAAAGCTGCATGTGGATGAAACCAGTTTGAGGCGATACATCTGAGCTATGTAAACACCCATGTCTAATCCACACAACCTTTACCACAGCACGGGAAATTCCATTCTTCCTCGCGAAAAAAAAGAGAGAAATCTCTCAACGTGAACTCCGCTCGGGGAAAACACAGTGCACCTTCTTGTCTTCTGTATAAAAGTAACTTGCTTGCTGACCAAGAAGTGTTACCGTGTCGATTGCCATGGTAACACACCACAGTCAGTAGAAAGCTCATCAGCACACACACACACACACACACACACATGTGTCTTAGGGATTCACAGCTCTGTTTGAATAAGGTTGGCATTTGACAATAATAAAAACAGTCGTGTGTCTCGTCTGTGAGCGGGGGCCCTAAAAAGGAATTCTATTATATTACCTCTGTAATTTTCCACTGCAGGTGATTGCCATAGTTACTGACTCCCTGACGGACCTGGATATCTTTAAGGATCTTCAGGAGGCCTGCTCTCAGCGCAAAGTCCCCGTCTACATCCTGCTGGACCAATCGAGCGCCCCCGCTTTCCTCAAGATGTGCAAAAATGTCGGCGTTCGACTGGATGACCTCCGGGTGTGTGGTTGGTTTTTAGTAAAGCTGGGTGTGGCTCTGTGTGCACATCAGATGGCATCAAATACCAAATAATTTCCCTTTTTTAATATTTGATATATGACTGGTGTGAGTCTGCACTTTTATATCTCAATAATTTGTTATCCTTTTCAGCAAATGAGAGTGCGAACCATAACTGGTACAACTTATTACATGAGATCTGGAGCGAGGATTACCGGGAAGGTACACGAGCGGTTCATGCTGATTGATGGAAACAGAGTGGCGACAGGTTCCTACAGGTAACAGACTGCTAACTGTTTTATTATGTGGCATGGAACCCACAGATTTACCAGACTTTAAAATGAATACATCCTTGGGATAATTGTAGCAACGTACTCTCTGTCAAGCATGCTAAATGTCCTTCCTGTGCAGGTACAACTGGACCGATGGCAAACTAAACAGCAGCAACCTCATCGAGCTTTCCGGTCAGATAACAGAGAAATTTGACGAGGAGTTCCGCATCCTCTACGCCCAGTCGTTACCCATGAGCACTCGAGGACCTCCGAGTGTGCGAAACAGCGCCATCTACGAGCACGTCCTCCTCAAATACTCGGTCGCCTCTTGCTCCCCTCGTCTGACCAGCACGCCCAGCCGTAAGCCCCCGATCGTCACTGTCCGGACCCCGTGCGAACCCTCGACTCCGGACCGCCCCCGATCCGGCCCGCTGTCCGACTCCTCCACTGTAAGTGACGGCTGGACGGAGCCGCAGGACACGCAGGAGGACATCCTGGCCGGCAGCACCGCTGCCACTGTTCCTGCGGATCAGCGAGCGGAGAAAGAGCCGGCGCCCGTCTGCTGCCACGCCGCCACTCAGACCGGCCGGTCGGTGGCGGACGGCGACACTCGAGCCGACCCCGAGCTCACGCAGCGCCCCGACCTCATCGCACCGACGAGCGCAGTGCCAAACCAGGCGCCCTCTCCGTCGCTCACCTCGCCGAGACGGGGCTCGCCGGCCCCGGCCTCTCCAGATGGCACCTCGAAGGACTCCTTCCACAAGCTGACCAAAGAGCGCCATCGCCACTACTCCGCCATCCGCTCCAAGCTGGAGCACATGGTGACCCGGGTGTCCGAGAGGCGAGAGCTGGCGGACGTCACCAACATGACCCGCGGCGGGCAGAGGGCACACACGGACTGTGAGCAGGAACCAAACCCCAGACTGCTTGTTGAAAGCCCCGGCACGTGGCCGAGAGCCAGATGTGTACACTAGTCTGTCTTCAGGAGACGGAGACGGAGACGGAGGGCTTCAAGTAAACGGTTTAGTGCAGTGGAACTGTAGCTTTCTTCTATTTGTCTTGTGTTTCATGTAGTGTATCATAATCAACACGCATTATAATTGTTTTTTTTCTCCCAGGACACATAGCAATATGCATTGTTTGTCCGTGTCAGTTTTAAGGAAAATGATTTTTGCTGAGCCGGTTAAAACTGGAAAGCAAATACACTGAAGCTCTTTTTTTTTGGATCATTTAATCCCATTTGGCTGCTAACGACATATAAGAGAGCAGCTGGCTCTCTCGGCGCTTTCTGAATAAACAGGAGTGTTTCGCTTGATGGATGCTTATTTTATTTTGGCTCTTCAAACAATTTGTGTTCCATTTAAAGCTTCACTTTAAGCTCACGGGCATACATTTCACAGACACTTTAAAAAAGAGAAGAATACTGAGATATGGTATGTCGGCACCGTTCAGGCAAATCGCATTGATTAAGAAACTTTTTTTTTTTTTTACAAAAACATTAAAGCGAAATGTGTGAAATGGGAAATGTGTCACGTCGACTTGAAGACTGGACCCGATGCGTCATGTGACGCGTCTCGCCCTCGATGGGCTAACAACAATAAATCCTTTCAATACGGATAAATGGATAACTCGTCACAGAAGATTACATTCATGAAGCCTCGTTGAAAAGCGGCAATAATGCGCGGGGGGGGGGGGGGGGGTAGTTCAAAGTGATCTAGACTGCAGGGTTCTAAGGATGTTCTCAAAATAGTCATTGGAGAACCGTGATGTCATTCCGACCGAGACCTCTCGTACATTATTGGTTACACGCGGCACGTCCTTTGTTTGTATTTGGAAGCTCGACTGTATTTGTATTATAATGATTAACGAATGGGTTATAGAAATTATCTCGTTTGCATTACTCTGCATTATTTGACCTTTTACCAGTTTAAATATCTTACTAAACTGCAAACACGCGGTGGGCCACAATTGTGATTATTTGGTTAACTAAATGGTTATAAATTGGTTAAATTCGACCACGGACCTACAGTTACTGTATGTGCACTCATGATGTTTGCTGGAGATAAAAGCAGCATGAACTAAGAGATACAGTAACAAACTAAGAGATACAGTAATAAACTAAGAGATACAGTAACAAACTAAGAGATACAGTAATACAGTAATAAACTAAGAGATACAGTAATAAACTAAGTGATACAGTAATAAACTAAGATACAGTAATAAACTAAGTGATACAGTAATAAACTAAGATACAGTAACAAACTGAGTGATACAGTAACAAACTAAGATACAGTAATAAACTAAGTGATACAGTAACAAACTAAGTGATAAAGTAATAAACTAAGATACAGTAATAAACTAAACTAAGAGATATAGTAATAAACCAAGCGATACAGTAATAAACTAAGTGATACAGTAAGATCTGTTTTTTTGGGTGCATGACAAATGATTAACGAAGCAGCTAATGTGTGCCGCCTGTTTCCCTTCATACTGTACAGACTTCAATCATTTTCTTGTTCAGGTAATTCATCTCTGCATGCGTCAACATTTTTCAGCAGCATTTTTATTATTATTTTTTGGTGCAGTGGCTAATTAACCCATTTCATGACAGCATTGTTATTACTGGACTAATTCTGGGCCGTATTACAACAACGTGTCGTGTTCTAAGTAAGTGAGTAATAAGTGAAGCGTTAGCTAATGAGCATATTGGACCGGTAGTCTGTGTGTGTGTGCCAAGGACTAATAAACCAACCTGAGAGAGAAATCTAAACTAAGTCCACTCCTCTCCAATTAGATGTTCAATCACTGGTGGGTCAATGTATCTTGTGACTGATTATTTATAGATTAATGGCTGATCGATTTAATTATTCCACCACTGTTTCTGGCAGGAACACCATTGGAAACAAGTGGTGTGTGTGTGTGTGCCTTTTTTTTCTGAGGCAACTCTTGCAGCATATCTATTTTTTTAAACGGAGATAACCTAGTGTTTCCAAAAAAACACACTTTCATATCAGCTTAATTGTATATAAAATATGAATTAATGACAAAATAAATGGAAACAAGATGAAATTAAAGATAATTTACCAGTGCAAATTCTTCAAATTCTTTATTTCATACGCCAAAATTGGTTTAAATGTGTGCGACGTGGTCTTTATTGACGTTGTGTTTCATCGTATCGACAGTTGCAGTTGGAACATTGAAAGTGTGGGACATATTTTAAATTCAGTAGCTCCTTTAGCTTCGTTGTGAACTTCATACAAAAATAATGAACGTATAGGATGCACTGTAGTCTGTAATAAACTACACATTAAGTGTGATATACACCTACCGAGATTATCATGGTCATTGTTATCATCTTCAGAGGACCTTAAACGGACATTAAAGGCCATTTAAAGAGCGGATCGGTCTACTCTATTGGTTCTCAGGGAGGAGCAGCGGATTGGATGGAGATGAGGACATCAAGGTGAGGCGAGGTGCACCATGCAGTCTGCACACAGCTGCAAACGGAAACTGTCAAATTACTTTTATATTTGTGTCTAATGTGTTATTTTGCATCAATGTCCACGAGCACGAGCTGCAGTGGCCGGAGAACCAGAGGGAGGCTCCTCAGAAGCAGAGCAGAAGACACAGTGGGGAAACACCAGTAACATATTGTCTTGATATTTGTATTATTGTTTCAGTATTCCATAAAAAAAATTCATAAAACATTTAATGTCATAGAAACTGTCATGAAAAAGTCATACAAAATGTCATAAGACAAACGCACACACTTATTTTACTTTAGTAACATTTGTAACGTGTATCTTGTACATTGTTTATCTTTGTGTATGTTTATCTCGTACATTGTTTATCTGTGTGTATTTGTATCTTGCACATTGTTTATCTTTGTGTATTTTTATCTTGTACATTGTTTATCTTTGTGTATGTTTATCTTGTACATTGTTTATCTGTGTGTATTTGTATCTTGCACATTGTTTATCTTTGTGTATTTTTATCTTGTACATTGTTTATCTTTGTGTATGTTTATCTTGTACATTGTTTATCTGTGTGTATTTTTATCTTGTACATTGTTTATCTTTGTGTATTTTTATCTTGTACATTGTTTATCCGTGTGTATTTTTATCTTGTACATTGTTTATCTTTGTTGTTTGCTGCTACTGGCTGGCTGTGGGTAAAACCTCTTTATCTTTATTAAGAAATAGTATATACGAATCATAGAAATGTTTCACATAAAATGTCATAATGCATTCAAATTACAAACACGTCTTAATACATTAAGCCACGAAAGAGTCATGAAATATTATATGTAATTAAATGGCGCCATAGAAAGCTCATGCCATAGGATATTTTGCCATAAAATGTCATTAACAATATGAAAATATAAAATTATAGCATTATAAGCATGCAATAAATGAGACATACAAATGTAATCCGTGGCAATTCCAACATGCAGATCATGAGCAAAGTATTTTTCATTCAGTCATTCAAGTCTTTGAAAATAAAAAGTGTCACATTCAAAGCTTAAAGTATCTGTGAGGAACTTTTAACTGGACATGAAGCCTCAACTAAATACCGATGGCTCTATAGGACCAACATGAGTCATCAATCAGGGAGAAGTCACAGCAGATCCCTCCGCCGCGGACACACCCAGATCCGGCTTCCATCAGTCGGAAGCTCCGGCCGGAGGAAGAGAGAAGCGTCTCCTCCTGCGGCCGCGGAGCAGAGCTTTCTCCTTACTGCGGGTATGCAGGCCCAGGGGAACCAGAACCAGGACTGCGCGTCGCAGACTGTCAGGCGCCTGCTCGTTGTTGTGAGGGAGGTCCGGGACTCGGTAACAGTACCACGTGTGTCCACGGGGAGCGCCACAAGCAACACTTTAAATTGAGGGTTTAAGCTTTGAATGCCTTTCATCATATTTTATGATATCATCACTCGGAAAAGAAAGTGGGGAACATATTATTTATTGTGGTTATATAAATGTAATGTATATGTTTGGACTGAGTGCTGTGTGTGTGTGTGTGTGTGTGTGTGTGTGAGAGAGAAGAGAGAGAGAGAGAGAGAGAGAGAGAGACTATTTGCATGCAATGTTTCTGTAAATCATAAACTTGCTTGTTGTTGTGAAAGCTGTTGTAGTAGTTGTATTTGACTGTAATAATTAATTAAAATTTCATTTAAAAATCTATAAACATCACATTTTCAACTGAACTCTGGCAAAAACAATATATATATATTTTTTAACAATATTTTTCTTTCTCGAATGCACAGTTTTTTAATACATTTTATTTGACTGTACTTTGACTATACTGGTGTGATCCAGTGTAGAATTATTGAAAGTATTGACGTCTGTATTTTTGTAGCTTTGTTTGTATGAATGATTTGTTTGGAGAGAACATTTTGAAACAATAACAACACATTTGTTTCATTCTTTGGCACAAGTGTGAAGTAAACTTATTATCATGGCCCCGCATATTACATTTATATGACCACAATAACGCTAAATCATGTTTCCACCATTTGTGTCTGGTGATAACAAAGATTGATCTGAGAACCGACGAACAAGACCAATGAGCTGCTTCAATGGTTTTTATATTTCATCTTCAGGTATTCTGAAGCTATTAAAGAGGAAACACTCACAGTCCCCTTTTTTATTGGGCAGCGAGTAGCTTATTGCCTCTTTTCCAGCCCCCATCTTCCAGCCTGTGGGGAGGTCGGAGCGCATACAAAATAGAAACGTTTTCCAAAAGAATTCAAATAAAAAAAACGTCATGAATTTGAATCAGCGAAGAGGCAAAGTGGTTGTCTGACGGTGCTCGTTTGGAGGAACACGAATGCCAAATGAACACTCATTTAGACACACAGATTGGATTTTTAAACTGCCGTTTTCCTCGCTATTAGCAGTAATCTAAAGTCCTTTTGAATCGTGGTTCCATATTGGGCGCTATGTGCTGCTGAGCCGGGCACACACACTGTTTATTTGTCTTCATATCTGACACCAAAAGTACAAAGGCCCCACTGTGAATGATCAAAGCAAGTCGTGTGCTCAGTTATAAATGTGTTACTCACTCTGAGATGTAGGTGACTAATGTTTAACTGGGTATGAAGTGTAACTATCCCATATCGAGATGAACAGATAGCTGTATTCGCAGACCCGTTGATGTTATGTTGGAGTACGCGTGGAGGAGAGCGAGGATCTGAAGGTGATCACGGGATCCTGTTTACAGATGAAGTCGTAGACTCATGAGTCATGAGGATGAACTTTTACGGCATCGCGGTTTTGAAAAACAAACCTTCTGCTATTTACTCTACTTTCTATATGTACAGTAGACACGCAGCATTAAAGTCGATACTCAACATAAACACATTGAACAAAGGTTCATTGCGATGTTTGTCAATCGATCAATCGGACTGTGTTTGTACGACAGGTGACACGTTCACGCAGGTCAGCGCCGTTCAAAGTGCATCACACGGTCTTTGAAACAACTTGTGCTCAAAGTGCACGTTTCAAATTCAGTTCAGTTTCTTTTTTTACGACGGCTTATTGTTAATTTATTCCGGAAAAGTAACCAAATTAATTTACTCAGCGACTGTAACGAAGCACCTTTTTGTCTGAGTATATTAATGTCACGTCACCTATAGGCCCGGCTTCCTTCCTGACTCATGAACCGCTGAGTCACTTTTAGTGGCCATCACTGCACTCGGCAGAGAGATCTTCTTTCATTAGTGACGTGCACGAAGGTGGGGGGGCCGATCATCACCACTTGCAGCTTTAATTTAGTACGTTTTGCTCTTTTTGACGAGCTGCAACAACTAAATGCTGCTTCATGCTTCAGTGATAATCAAATGATATTGATTTGTTCCATTCTGCTACCATAACATACATTTAGCGATGCACTTTTACTAAAGAAAGATATGTATTTTCTAGTATTTCTTCCACAACTAAATGACTCATGAATTAATTAACCTGCGGGCTGCTATTAATGGCCAAGGAGATTGCTTACCCAATATTAAATACCGAATATATTGGTTAATTAGTTTCACCCATATCCGCTATTGATTTGTTGATATTACCTTTGGTTTGTTTTTTCCACAGAAAGGTACTAAAAGCTCACAATGTAGCATGATTACAACTAGTAACTATAACACGTTGCAATCAACTACAACTTTAGTGTTACAAGTATGCTTCATTTACAAGACGCCCCAATATTAGCACCCAGAATTAGCATCACCTACACTTCAAACTATTACACGGCAATAAGAGGAGCACAGCAGGCCGCCCTCCTGCGGCGCCTGTGCACCTCTCGCTGGGCAAACGCATCAAGAAAACCGCTGCAGCCGTTATGTGAAATGGAGCATCTGCAGGGAATTGATCCACAAGTAAAAAACAATGGTGGTGAAATGCGGAGAGAACGGTATTTGTTTTTAATTGGCTGCTGCAGAGCCACACTGTCTGCAATCAAGGACGCAGCGGGGGGGTCACACACACACAACGGTGTGCGTTAGGCTCACTGGCACACAGAGAAGCTCTCATATTGCACTTCGCGCGTGACAATTAAAACACTATATTTATTATTTACGTTTTTCTTTCCTTGATAGAAAGAGCCTATTTTGTACTTACTCACTGGGGGTTTGACTTGTGATGAGCGTTCGCTGTGACACTAGCAGGACTCAGCCACCAGAGGGAGCTCTGTCCTTACCTAAAACCAGCTCACTGGTTCTTTTTCCTTCCTTATGAAGAGGCTTCATAGTTTAGTTCTTTAAATGAAACAGCGCCATTCTGTCTTTTTCACCACAAACACTCGCCTGAATTATCAGTGTTTAATCACATTTTTTTTTAAATGATTTATTATATAAATTGTGTCTCACACTGTATAATAGTGCACAATATTAATGTTGGAGTTCGTAGCGGACTTATTTTGAAGAGACAAACAGCTCAAACCGTCTGATGTCCTCATCGGGTCACTTAAGATCTCTGGAGAATTGTGGCGGTGGACTTCTCATGCTGCATGCTGGGTAAAATTCTTGTGGATGTCAGCATGTCTGGCAGAAGGTGTAACATTATACCCTACCAAATATTGTGTTATGGCCTAATCCAGTCAGTCAGCACGCGCATGCTGTTGTGCATAATGACAAATCACACACATGCAGATGTAAAATAACCTTTGACTTGCAGGTGTGTGGAACCAGGGACAACGGTGAGGTCCCACGCTGAATGTCAAAGGGACGTGCATGTGAATGGACAAACTGTCATGTATTTATCACGCTTGCATGTTTGTGTTTGCATTAAGCGTTTCTGTCTTTCTCAGATTCTTACTGTATGAAATGTAGATTTGAAGGCCCGGGGCTGTGCCGTGTGACGGCAGCACTTTACATTAACGGCCCCTCCGAGTCCCAAAGGACGGAGTAGATCAGGATATTGCAGACAGACAGTACGCGTCATGCAATTGATTATTTGACTTATATCCATCGCCGTGTGCATTTATTCAGGCTTCCTCTCTACTCGAGTGTGAACACACAGACTCACAACCGATGTATTTGTTGTATAAACTGAAGGGAGCCGTCGGAGGAGTGGATTCCGTGTCAAATTTGTCCGATTTTGTTCTCTGGCTCTTGGAAAATAACACCAAAAAAAAATCAGGTTTGGTTTCTGATACTGACTGAAAGAGTCCAACGGCTCTCCTGGTGCTGCACATAAACCTTTTAATTACAGCAAACATGGTTGATGAGTTTGAAGCTTGATTACTTGGCCTTCATTAGTCAGATTGTGAGATATAGTGACTCCCAGAGGCGCAATTTGGCATCTCTAAACACTGCCAGCCTCTGTGTTTAGCAATCACATTTACCCTCCAGTACACCCAAACAGGTGTGTCCACCCCAAATACACACACACACACACACACACACACACACACACACACACTGGCTCATGTATGTACACTCACACTTTTTTTTTTTTATCACCAGCTTGAATAAGCAAGGCTGGATGTAGGAATCTCAGCCGGGTTTTTTTTTTCCTGTTATTTTGGGAATAAGCCTGCCTAAAAGGAAACACAGATAAAATGTGCTTAGTGTGCTCGGTCCTACTATGTTGAACTCTGCCTGTCATAATGATTTCGTGTTTGCTGTGCCATCTTGGCTTTGTTTTCCATCGGGGGCCGGCCGGTGGTTGTCACCACACCGAAGGAAGGGAGCGTTCTGCCTCGGGCCACGACACACTGATAATGAATGTTCAGCTCGTTGGGAAAATAAAGTGCGTCTGAATTATGTGGTCGGGATCCGGCCGCTGGTTGGAGTGTGTGTGTGTGTGTGTGAGTCAGACGCGGTGACATGCACGGACGTTCAGTTTGCACAACAGTCAGTCACTTCCTGCGTTATAATGCTGACGCCAGGCCGCAGTTAGGCTAATGCAGGTGGAAGGTATTGTTGATAGGCTCTTTGTGCTGTACTGCATGTTGAGCTTTAACACGCTGTCCGGCAGAAGCCTTGCCGCTATTTTTAGACGGGTACAGCTGCTCCTTAGCACCCACCCTTAAACCAGCCATTCAACAGAGATTTATGGCATGGGCCCATGAGAAACAGCTGTAGTGTCTTCGCCACTTGCTCGTGTAAGCCGAAGGTTTATTAAGAATCCAATTTATTTTGTTTATTGCGATGCCTCGTATTAACAATGGCTGACACCAGTATTAAATGTAGTTATCAGCGAGTGGGATGCCTCGCGCAGTCGAAGGTTTTTTAAACCACAAGTCTGGAGCGTCCGGTGCTGCACCGATGAGTCAGACTCTGGTCACAACGCCACCTGGGTCTGACACAAGTTCAACACTTGAGCTGCTCCACCACAACAGCATGTGTGCCTGCGCGTTAGCTCAGCATTCTGTACGGACGTCTGAAAAACAAGCATGGAGTTTGTCCCCGATGAAGGTGACTCAGGTTTGCTCATACGTCCCAGATGAGGACAGAGGGAAGAGTCCCGGGGACGTTGTGTTTTGTAAAAAAAACAACAAGACAGATTTGTCCTTTACTTAGTTGTTTGTCTTAGCCTTCCTGTGCCGGTGATACTGTATGTACAGTCCAGCTCACCACAGCCTCGGTCTGATCAGGGTTGTCACATGATTAGACTCGTGTGAATTGGCAGGAAACTGCTGTGGAGCTACAGTAGGCAGAGGAATTGTCTTTATGAGAGCGAGAGAGACAGAGAGTGTGTGTGTGTGTGTTGGGGATGGGCACTAAATACGCAGCTCCCTCAGCCACACTTTAGCAGCTCAGCTTAAGTTTAGCTTATCACTGTCAGTTTGTTGTCTCCATTATTCAAAAGGACACCTTATCAGCCAGGGCGACTCGTATTAGCCTCCTCCACTGTGTGCTCCACACAATGATGTTCTACACTGTTCCACATTAACTCTGGTGTCTGTTTCAGCAGCTCTCTATCCATTTATTGATGCATGTCTTCCATTGATCCCGGCATTGATTTGTCATGCAATCCATTACCCATCTGTCTGTTTCAGCTGGCTTTTAAATGATCCGTCAGATTGAGCTATTAAGGGGAGTAGTGGAGAAGTCCAAAGGTTGGTGATACATTCAGGGAGAGAGGGGTGCTCTGAGTGTGTGTGTGTGTGTGTGTGTGTGTGTGTGTGTGGGTATGGGTATATTGTCAGGCAGTGATTTGAGTGTGGACCTCCTTAACTGATTATAGTGTTACAAATATTATATAAAACTGTTAAGTACCAAGTTAATTCAGTGAATTCAACTTTAGTTAGTTGTGCTCTTGTTTACTTTGGCTTCATGGCTTTATTTGTTATGTAAGGGCTGATTAAGGAAACCTACAAGAAATCAATTATCAAAAACAAAACTGACATTCAATAACTAGTCATATTCATAATAGATAGAGTTCCTGTTTTGTTTTTCTCAAAGGTCTTGTGTCTCTCTTTGTATTTTTTACAACATTTAGCATTTGTAAAATGTAGCATAAAAAACAAGGTATACAAAAACAAAGATCTGGAATCGTATTGACACTAAAATCACATTTTCAAATAGTAACTCAAATCAATGTTCTTGTGTAGAGTGAGATGAGAACATTGATACCACTTTCTTGTCTGTCTGATAAGTAGGAAGCTAGCGTCAGGAGACAGTAGCTTAGCTTAGCATAGCTTAGCATAAGAAAGGAAAGTGTGTGTTTGGGACAGCTAGCCAGTCTGAAGTAAAAAAAAATACACCGACCAACATTTCTAAATGTCTTATCTTGTTTTATATGTACACAAACTAAAATATGAAACCAACATTTTGTAGTTTTATAAGAAAGCTACTTCCCAGTGACGTAGCTACAGCTAGGCTAATTGTCTGCTGGCTCTAGCTTCATACTCGATGGACAGATATGAGAGGGGTATCAATCTTTACAAAATAGAATATTCCTTCTATTTAAAAGGTCCGCTATGGTTTGAAGAAACCGTACGAGCCTGAATCTCATGATAACCTTTCAAAATCCAGTTGGATAAACTTCAAAAATGCTTCGTCATCATGCTAAAAAAAACAGGTTGTGTTTATTACTCCCTGAAAAGACATTTTGGAAGTTTTTACCTGACAACAACAATATTTAGGAAAAACACATCCTATATGCCATCTCACTTAAAGTTTCTGGGATTTATTTTAATAAAGACAAAGCGGTCTGAAATCCTTCATGTTTCATACGTTCTTTTATAATTACAGGTCTGTTTTTTTTCATTTTTAGGGCAACACTTTAATCTTCCTGTTAGAACACACTTTGAGGGAAACAAAGAAAAATGCCACCAGCCAAACATAGATGTGGGGGGCTAAGATGGGGGGGGGGGGGCTGTTCCAGATTGAGATGCAAGATGGATTCATATATATTCATGAATTCAGTCAGAAAAGTCAAACGGAAGCAGTATGATAATCTTGCAGTAATTGCATTTTTCCCTCCAACTGTTTTTGGCAGAGCTGAGCGCCACGTTCTGAGACATGCGATGGGAAATACAGTCTCCAACCACGGTGAACAGCGGATACACTCTGACCCCGTACCTAAGGTCGCTCTATCCACATCGGGGTCAAGCGGTGGTTATGACAAATCCATTGGATTCATGGGTAATGGGATGGCTATCATTAGTGCTTGGATAGCCAATTATATGTTTAATTAAGCCAAGACAGACATCAGATAAGTGAACTATTGACTGGTTTCTCCCAATCATAGTTTGTCTTCTGGTTCAGGGCGGGCGAGGCCAAAGTCATATCACATTTGTTTGGAGGCAGGAGATACTGATGAGAGCAGAAATAAAAATCTGGTCCTTTCATTTCACCCGACAGATTCATTTGATGTCCTGACCTCTGACTGAAGAACTTTTTTTTTTTAATTTTTCCGACGGTGCACTCTTTCTCTTCCGGGCCTCGGGAAATGAACAAGAAACATCCAAAAAGGACCATATTTCAAACTATCAAGCTTTTTTTTTTTTTTTTCATACATGTCAGTCTGCTGTCAGCAGCCATCTGAAAAGTGCTGACATCGCTGCCCTCCTGTCCGGCAGCCCCGCTCCCTCTGTGTGAACTTGGATTTAGCTCAAGGGTATAGCCACCCTGCTAATGTGATGTAGCTCCAAGAAGGAAACAAATTGGCCTGACGTCTCATACGCTGCCTTGTCTTGATTGTGTGATGGCTTCTACTGCTAATGTGTTACGATGGGTAGACCTGCACGGGGAGGGAGACGGGCTTGTGTGTGTGTGTGTGTTATACAGAGAGAGAGAGCGAGAGAGAGAGAGAAAGGGAGCGGGAGAGCGAGGGAGGGAGGGAGGGTGGGGGAAGGGCCTCAGTCTGCAAGATCAGCACAAGTGGAATTGCATTGATTCAGTTAACTGCAGAGTTGGAGCGTGATGTGGAATTCTGTTTATCAAGGGTGGAGTTTACACGTAGGCTCCATTTTGATCTTATTTTCTACATCGCATTCATTATCAGCCCCTGCTTTTCTTACTTACATCAATACAATGTAATATCACCTTTATACATATAGCTTAGCCCCACCTGGAGTTTCACCAGCTCAACAAAAACCACTAGATGTGTGTTTTTAGTTCACACTAATTTACCGTCTTGAATTAAATGGCCACATACTGTCGCCCCCCCCCCTTCCTCCCCCCCTCTCCCCCCCCCTGTGTCTTTTGTACCAAAGTCATAACAAGAAATGCTTGCACAGCTCCGATACGATGATACTGGCAGATACACACTGTAAACAAAATCATAATCTGCATTAATCTACAAGATCAGATGCAAAAAAAAACTGACATCATGTTCTGTAAATCACCAGGAAACGTGCCGCATATTCCATGTAAATACCGGCTCGTGTTTTATATTCAAACTGGAGCCACCGGGCCCAGAAACAACATCTGCTGAATCTTAACAAACCGCTAAATAAATCTGGAACATTGTGCTAATTATAGGGAATAAAGCACAGAGTGGTAGCACTGTAATTGACTGTCTGGTCGTCGCAAATACACAGACAATATATTGTGTGCAATTGTCAGAGAAATGTATTTATGATTCATTTATTCAACTGAACGTGAAATATAGTGATAGAATAAATCTATTTCAGATCAGAATGTCCAATATGCTTCATGTATCTGTGGCGTCTACGTGCATTTCAGAGAGTATACACGTACTGCAAATAAAAAACTAAAGGCTCTCTCTTAAATATATATATATGTAAAATGTGCACGTTGCAGATGTGTATATTTTCTTTTTCTCCTTTACCTCTCTTCCCCTCTTTCCTATCCTTAGTTCTCCGTCTAGCTGGGAATTTGTCTCTAAGGGTTTATCATGCCTCATATTCTCCCCCTCAACCCCCCCCCCCCCAGTTTGTCATTTTGCTGATCCAGATGCTTTTTCATATTTCAGTATTCTTATCATCCACTGGCAGTAAGATGATCCATTTCACTTATTTCTTAGAAGTGTGACTGTAGCCTAAGTCAATATCTACAGAATGAATCCAGTGGATTGCAGAGGAGGGGCAGCTAGTTAGCAGCCGGGGTGGTAGCGGTGGTGGTACTGGTGGCGCAGGACTCTTTTTTTTTTTTCTTTTTTTTTTAGCCAGAGTCAGCAAGGGTAAAATGTCAAGCATTTCTTAGGGAAGCGGCTCCATAGGATTCCATTTGAAGCTTTAATCTTAATTGAGAGCATCGCACATTGATATTCCATAGGCCTCTTTGCCCTTCGCCTCTCAGCTACTTTCATTTAGAGGACAGCCGTACTGCACTAGAGCATGGGGATTGCTTTGTCAGACAGCCAAGAGGCCAAAGGCAAGGTCAACCTCTCTTTGTAATGGTGGCTCGCTGTGGAGCGAAGGCATCCCCTCTTTGATGCTGTCAGTACTTTTTTTTTTTTTTTTTGCGAAACATTTCCCCAAGTCAAACCTGAATGAAATGTATCACGCTCTGACCTCTTATTGCCGTGAAATATTACGCAGGACTCGTATTTTTGTCAATCATATCAGGTGCGTGGCTTCACAGCTTCCTGACTTGTGGGTCTAAACAATGCCCCCCAACCCCCCCCCCCCTACACGCAGCTCGAGGCCAAACAGCATGATGATTAAATGCAATGTGGAGTACAAAAAAAAAGAAAGAAGAAGATATTTACATATTTTAGCAGTCAGAGAGAGTTCATCACAGCAACCACAGATATTATTCAATCACGCATAAGATTATCTGAAATAATTGTTCGACTCCGACTACGGCCAGAGGAAGATATCTGTGTGCCTCGTCTGTGTCGGAAAGCTACCAACTTAGCGCTGCGTAGCTCACAATGGGTGCAGTAGCATCCCATAATCCTCAAACAAAGGGGAAGGGCTAACTGGGCCGGCAGATGCAGCGATAAGGCCCATGTCATCAAGTAAGGTGAGGAGAGGAGGAAGGTGCGGGACGGCGACGCTCTCGCCGCTCCTGTGGGAAGACTCGTCATGCCACCTTTCCAGAGGTGATGAAAACAGATGGAAATAAAGACTCATGAGACAGACACACACACGCACACAAACACACACAAACAAACACACACACACAGACGCTGTTTACAGCTGAGTGCACAGCCCCTATCCGTGGGACTGAGGACCGAGCTCGCCTCCATTTCTCATGCTCCTGCCTCAGCCCTCTGCTGACACAGATATACTGTAAAGAGATGGCAGCACAGATAGGTATGCATGTGCATGTCAAAGTAGCCCCCGGGGGGGGCGGGGGGGGGAGAGAGCCGGTCTAAAAACACAAAGGCTGAGGGGATAGTGTACGATCCATGTGCCACACTTTCCCCATTAATCTCCAACATTCCTGTGACACTTTAAACAGATTTGGGAAGCAGTGCTCTCGATAACAAGTTTAAGTCTTCGCAGCAAACACAAGTGTTTCTTCTGCTGATGAAACAATGAATCAGGATTAAAGGATTAGTCCTTCAAAAGATCTGCTTTACTAGCATATATGAATAACAGGTTTCTGTGGACGGGGCTGCGGCTTCTGACAGATTTATCAGGTGATCAGGGCTTGATAAAGCTTCTGAGAAAGGCTGCTCCTATTTCAAAGTCTTCTCCGCTGGTTCTGTGGGAAAGCCCGATGCTCCTGCTTTCCACTCCTTCCACCAATCAACCACAGCGGCCTTTACTAAACACCTCAGCTGCCACAGACGAATCAACACAGTTAGACTCCAGATCTATTCAGACAACAAAGCAGCTGAACTCCCTGAGCAGGACATTGGGAAATAATCTTTAAAGAGAGGGTTCACTTTATCGGACGGATCAATGAAATCTTTTCGAACCAGGCAGTGATACCTAATTCTTTCCAATAAAACACAACCGACTTTCTTACTCAAGAGGGGATATGAGCGCATTGACAAAAAATACACATTCTTTTATTTTAAACCAATAGATGAGTGAATAGAGAGACTAATAGATTTCGCAATCAGGGAGTCATATAGATACTCGGAAACCTAACAAGATGAGCAGATTCTTTTCTTTTATATTGTGCGGAAAGAGGATGCACAAGGTCCACACATGAGTCAAGGCTGTTCCTCTCCTCGGGATTTAAATATAGCTCCGCTCTCCATTACTGCTGTCACTCACAGACTTATGGTGACCTTTTGACCTCGCCTGTGCAAAAGAGACTCGAAGCTGACATACTCGCTCCAAACGGCAGAGACACGCATTTCAATATCGCTTTTTTTCCCTTCTTCTTCTTCCTTTTCTCCTCTGGGCTCGGGTGTTGTCAGTCTGATAGTTTTGTCGCGGTGTTGTTTAAAAACTCATTTGTCTGATTTTGGGCTTTTGAGCTTTCGCTTGCGCTCCGGAGTGCAGTGCACAACGTGCGGGAGGCCAACAGATGACGGGTTCCCACAACATTTGGACAGTCGAACGTTTCTCAACACCTGACGTGCAGGCGGAGGTCAGAGTTGGATGGGTTACAACTCGGGAGGCCACCCACTTGTGTTGTTGTTGTTCAGCCCGGACATGTTAGTGCTGCAGGCCGCTGCTTGACCACGTGTGGGCAGTGTGTTGCTTCACACAACTCGCTTTCTCTTCTACAAAACTGGTCTGCTGCTTTTAAAATGTTTTTTTTTATTTTAAAAGGGCAGTCGTACCAATTATTTCCAAATGTAATGGGTCCTTCGTTGGCCCGTGGTACACTCAACCAATACCGAAAATCTGGACGTGTAGTTTTCTCCATAATTCTGCTGACGAACAGACAAACAAATAAAACCCCAAATACACAACCTCCTTTGTGGAGGTAATAAGGATACAATACACAATATCATTCAATCCAGCACGTCACGCAGCTTTAATCAATAGTTCTCTCTGTAAGGCCATATCTTTGGTCAAAACTGAAATATTTCTCATTGGGTGGAACGACATTTTGCACAGATACTCTTCAGTGACTTTGGGGGATCCCCTGACTTTCCCTCTATTGCCACCATTTATGGGATGGATTGCCATGTTATTTTGTTTCCCTCGGGATAAATTATAACTCGGGTGATTCTCTGGCGTCATCAGGTGGACATTTTAATTTGTGCTCAGGATCAACACGTTAACATTGTCATTGCGAGCGTGTTAGCATGCCGACTGTAGCGTTTAGCTAAAAGCACCCCAGAACTGAGCCTTAGCGGTGCTCAGTAGGCCTCCGGCCTCTCAGAGCCGCTAGCATTGCTGTAGACTCAGACGCCCACTTCATACGTCTGCAGAAAAGCTTCCACGGGGTCGCAGAGTTGCTTTTCGGAGAGCTCACAGAAAGCGCACTTCCTGAAAAATGTAGCTAGAAAAATGATACGCTACGCTCGATGAGATGCAGCAACGTAAAAGCCTGGCACAGAATACACAGCCGCAGAGTATAAATGTAGGCATTCATCTGGTTGTGTCAAGAGATCATTCACATCACTATGAGAAAGAAATAAACAGAGAATTGTCCACCATCTCAGCGTAGCTTGTCGCTATAACACGCTGCACGACCCAAAGCCCATTGTCGTTCCTAAACCTTGCTAGCAGTGCGGCGGGCTGTAATGGGGACGACATCGTGGAGTCTGAACCCCGGGAATTAAACAAGATACGCGGCGCTAAGTCGGGAGCTTTTGGAGGGCTGGAGGGTGGGTTTTGTTAAGTTTGGGCAGAGCTAGCTAGCTAGCTAGCACGGCTGTAGCTTCTAAAAAACACACCGTTACATTCATTTAGCTGACGCTTCTATCCACAGCGACTTACTGGGTTCGACCACAAAGAGTGGACGCTACATCTAGAGACAACAAGAGAAAGATACTCATTTTATCACTTCAGGGCAAAGGTGCAGTCTGAACAGATGAGTTTTCAGTCTGCGACGGAAGGTCGAACTGATCCTTTAAGCGGTGATAACATGTTGGTGTTTACAGTTTGTTTCTGCTCCCCCTAAGTGGCCCAAAAAAATAGATAATGCAGGTTGTCAAAGTTCACAATTAGCATGTATCCATGAGACAATTAAATCACGGGACAGTATTGTCAAATGACATTGGTCGATCCTAAAGGTTGTTTTTTTACTTGTAACCTTTGATTTAATTTTTTTGAGAAGTTCAAGTTTCTTTTTTTCATTCTGCTGTTGAATCCCAGAACAAAGTACTTCCTGTATCTTGACCACAAAAAAGAGCAAACAAGTACATGGGTTCACTGCAGTTTAAGGGCCTGCATCCCCTTAAATAGAGTCCTTATAAGCCGTGTCTTGGCGAATCACAAGCTTCTCTCCCCGACTGCAGCACACAGATGGTTGTCACTCGGTTGTTGTAGCGGAGGCTTAACATCGCCCATGGTGACAAAGATGGACAAAAAAACCAAAAGAATGGGCATGTGAACACTGCCCCGGCCAAATCCTCCAGCTGCGTAGAGGACGGCAAAAAAAAAAACGGATCAACTGCGCTAAAATCGTCCGAAAGGACAAATTATACGGTTTTAAGTTCAGCATAGTGAGACACATGAGGGGAGAGTTATGACATAAGGGAGACATTAACATGACACACTAGTGGGAGAGTAACACCCAATTCCAAGGAGGCCTGTTAGACTTTACCAGAACGTATGACACCGCTGCCATATTCTCATATCAGTGACGCCCGCAGAAACCAAGAAGAAGGGGTTTAGGTACTCTTCAAACCCCATCATTGGTTCAACTGCGACCCCCACTCTTTATGAGTCGCTCTCACAGTATAACGGGAGAAATCTCATTTCTTTTGGATTTTCTAACTGAACCTGAACAAGATAATAGTCTTCCTCGGCCACCATTCATCCGAACTCGCAGTGCCATCATTCATTTCCAAGATCTCTTACAACAAACCCCACTAAAAAACAACAACATGCTCTCTTCTCTCTTTTGTTCTCTTAACGGTAGCAAGAACTATGTATTATTTCATCTGCAGCGCTCCTCTCAAAAACCAGTCCCACCATTACTCTTCCTGGATGCGAGTTTGTTATATACCAGAGACATAATATGCTCCCGGAGGGCCGGATCTTCCTCTCCACGTTGCGATAAACTCGCCGGGCTGCACATGCTGTTGTCTGAGCGGGAGCTGACCCATAATCAGCAAAGTTTTGCCAACAGCAACTGAAAGCCACAATTATCTGCCCTATAGATAGGTAGGCTGTATACTGGGGGCCAGGGGCTGTGGAAAGGGAAGAGGCTGTCAGGGGGGGGGGGGGGGTTAACCTCTGTGGCTCGTGTTTCTACTGTGCACTAATGGACGCCTGTCATCATTATGGACAGAAACAGGAGGGCGCCTGCCAGCTGCATGACCCCCATAAAACAGAACAGGAAATCCTAGCAGGGAATGAAAGGAAAGGAGATTCCTTCTCTTCTTTTTTTTTTTTTTTCTCTACTTTTCTGCTCTCTCCTAATGACCCCTCGTTCACTCTTTGGCCTCTTATTTATCCTGCAAACTGCAGTGTCACTCACGGAGAAAAAAAAATAGAATACGCCGCGTGTCCATCGTATGGAAGAAAGTCACGGTGTTGAGGGTGTGGTCATTGGGTTATATCTAAAATGATCTCCCAATGCACAGTCCACGTCGCATGCTAGTAAAACACCTCTGTTTTCCATCCTGTGTGAACAGGGTCGGGCTGTTTTATAACGCTTCTGTCACGCTGGGAGGAACCTGTATAATCATTACATACAGTAGTTCACCCTTTGTAACTCAAGTCCAGGGTCTGTGATGTGACAGGACTTTGTCACACTTCTGTCAGGGATGTCTACTGAAACGTGACAAGCACTTTATCAAGGAACCTTCCTATCAGATCCACAGGAGATCATGCACAAACATGTGAAACACAACGTCCCCAGGAAGCGAGATTCCTTATTACAGCCAATAAGATAGCGAGATAATCTTTATTGTAGTTCTGAGGCTACACATTAATCCACTCCGTTGGAGGCTGCACGGCCCATCATGTGATAATCTAAGTCATTACCAGTAGTAGCTTACAATAGTAATTACCATGGAATCTTTCGCGATGTGGCAACAGCGAAAAAAAAAGAAAAAAAGAGGCTTTCTGTGTGAGAGAGCAAGAAAACGCATACACACATGATCGTCTGTATTTGCATAGGCATGTCTGCAGTGTGTGTGTGTGTGTGCCACGTCCATGGAGACGTGTCCCTGTGCGTGTGTGATCGCTGCATGATTCACAGTGTCACAACCGTGCGCAGAAACGACTGGACATCCTGAGCGGAAACCGCAGCCGTCGAAGCTGCGTTTTCCTGCGACACACAAACCAACCACTCTCACAAAGAGTCACTTGACTGGACCCTCATATAGGAAGTGAAAGAGGAAGCCCCTCGTCCATCCTGTCCTCCATCCCCAATCTCTCGCTCTTGCGCTTCACGTGAAGCCGAATCTCCACAGACGGTCTTTAACTGTTGCAAAACATCGGGTGGAAGAACCGGCTCAGGCTGGAAACGGCTTGCTATTGGGGGTCAAATGTCTGGTCAGTTGACATTCAGCCACAGGAGATTAGTGCCAATCATTAATGTGAATGCAAGATTCACAGTTTAATCAACCGGGGTTTGTTTAAAAGGAATATTTACTCAGCTGATCAACTGATTCTTATTCGATGGGCCATTTTGTATCTAATCTCTTGATGTGTGTGTGTGTGTTTTTTTGTGTGACGGTCGCAGCGAGATACTCAGTGTATAGAAACACCGTCGACAGGCGCTATAGGTATGATATCACAGATGGACGGGGGCGAGATATGTTGGACTGTGGGGCCGGTCGGCCCTCGTGGGCTCGAGGCCTCTGGCTGTGTTCATTGGTGACAGCGCACGTCGCCTGGCAGCCTGCATTCCTCTGCCTCTCCCCACACAATGGTGAGTCTCTGCAGCATTCCTCTGTCTGTGTCCGCTGTCTGAGATGCAGCCGGGCCTCGGCAAAAAAAAAAAAAAAAAAACCCTGTGCACCCGGCCAAGAGGTGGGCACCGAATTCTGATGGGACACGTTGAAGTGCTTTCACTGAACGCCGGCCATCGACTGGGCGTCACTCGACGTGTCAAAGTGCGCCGTGGTTCCATCGAGAGTGGACATCTTAGTCACGATGTAATAAAAAAGGCCTTTGCAGAAGAGATTTTGAAATAATGTAGGAGGTGATGATGCTTCCTCTTTATCCCCGCTTCATCATCGCATTCTGGCTCTCTTTTTTTTTTCTCCTCTTCTTTTTATTTTATTTTGACTTCGCGCAATCGTTCCTTCTCTCCATCTGTTTCAAAAATAAAATTAAAAATGCAAGCGTGTCTATTCTAAATCGTTTCCACTGCTCTTTATCCTTCTCCAGCTATTTTGCTTTCTCTCTTGTTCTGATGCCACAGCCGTGCAGACACCTTTCCCTCCTGCTGACTCAGTAGCCAGCCTCAGGCGCTGTGGGCTCGGGGTGTTGGTGGCGGGGAGGGGAGGGAACCGGGGCTAGGGGGGAGGGGGGGGGGGGGGGGGGGGGGGGGGGGGAGGAGGAGGGGTAGTGTGAGGCTCCCACATCAGGGCCCTACCAGCCTATCACATGCGAGGGAAAAGAGCTGGCTAATCGTTTCTACAATGGCACCCTGCACACTGTCACACAGCACCACAAACCGCTCTCCTCGCCAAACACTTCCACTGTATTATTCCGCCCGTTGCTCAGATATGCTCATGTGATGTATGGAAGTGCGCAAAAAACGTACCACACGGAACAAAGAAGTGATTTTTTTTTTTTTTAAAAGAACGAAAACCACACCTACTAAAAATGCATCAGTGCAGGCAACGTTAAACATATGCAAGTATACACAAACATGCATACCGTGCGCCCAGTTTTTTTTCTTCTTCCAATTTGCATGTGCAAATACACCCTTACCCTTACAAATGCTGCAGATGTGTGGAAGGTTTTAATTTATTTTAAGCACTCAGCGGTTTAACACTTTATAGAAAAAAAGTCATTTAGAAAATACATCAAGATATGCACGTTTATATATAAGACGAAAGAAATAAAGGAACAACACAATGTACCTGAACTACTTTGATAACAAACTTCTTCCGTATCTATTGACGGGGAGTTGTACTCTCTGCCCAGCAGTCGTGTGAGTAGGTTTTACTGGTAATAGGTATATTTACGAGTACACTTTTTGAAACAGAGGAAAACTAAACTGTGCCCGTAAACAAAGTCTCACGCCATATATAAGAGCCACTGATTAACGAGCCCTTCCCAATGACATTAAAATATAGAGGAGCATTATTCATCGCCCTAACCATCTGGTTCTTTTCAGCTGCATCCTCGTGTGTTCACAAACGCACTCGTGTACGTCACGACGTACTCCCGGTGCAGCGGGCCCGACCTTCAGGGATTAGGCCTGTTTTCAGAAAGGAAAGTGTTTTTTTTGCACCTGTGGTGTGATTTTTTTTTAGAGCCGCTGTCTCTAAACAGAGGGGTGAGGTCAACACTGTCGAGTGGGGAGTGGGGGGGGGGTCACACGAGGAAAGAGAACCTGCTTTCCAGGTTAAAGGGCGGTGTGCCGTTAACAGAGCCACCTGCCCAGACAAATTCTCACCAAGAGAAAGTCTCCTCTCAGGGTGGAAAACTCCCTACATTTCTGTCTGTCTTCACACAGGCCGTGACAGAGGTTATAAACTCAATTTACAATGTGGCCACTTATCACACATTATCGCAATGGCCTTGGTACTATTACGGTCATCCAAATATTATTGTAGTCCTGAACTGGGAATGATCTGTTGTCAGGAACATTTTTGCCAGAGTATTTTCAAAAGTGTAACGGGGAGGGGGGGCAAAAAAAGAAGAAAAAGGGGAAAAATTCCTCCGGAGGGAGCGCGGCGCAGTGTGTGCGCCGAGGTTGTTGTTCCTCTCTTCCTCTGTTAATGAATGCAGAGGTGATCTGTTTGTCTGAGGAAGAGAGCAGAAGGGAAGCCTGATTTCCACTCCATTTTATCTGTGCCCCACAGCCCCTGCCAGTCAGGCCCCTGTGCCGGGGGTCCCACAGGAAGCAGCACTCCATGAAGGGCAAAGGTCACGGAAGGAGGGAAAGCCACTCGTCCTTTCATTCATCACCAGAACCAACAGATACACAACACTGATACTGTGCTCCTGGTCTTATAATAATGATAATAATAATAGGATAATTTTGTTTAATGTATATTTAATAATATCATAGTATAAGGTAAGTTATAGTAGAGGCACTGTGCGTGTGGTCTTAGCGTCTACACTGCGCACAAATTAGTCTCAACCTATCTAGACTATAATGTGATGTAGTGTGTGTTTCCTTTTGTGGATTTAGCAATTCTAAAGTATTTGTTTCCATTTGTATATTGCGAGTGTGAATTTACTTCTTTTTTTGTTGTTGTAATAGCTCTCATAAGAATAACAAATTACAATACCAACAACTACGGTGTGATGGAATCTTGAAAGAAGATTGTGCATTTGAGGGAGCCGAAATATTTCCCTGTGTGGACGTTTTTTGTTGTCGTGAGAAAGTGATTCTATTAGCCGATGAGACACAATTTTAAAAAGTCACAATAGTTTTATTGATCCATAGCAAATTAAAAACATAGTGGATGAAAAACAATTTGCATAATCATATATTATCTTCAAAAGAAAAAGGCAAATAAAAGGAAAACATCTGTCCAGCAGAATCAGCTTCATAAAAAATAATAGAAATGCCGTTTGAACATAATTCTTCTTTGTATGTTGTCGATTTTTAAAAGGAAGCATGGACACAAAATATAATTTGAGCTACAAAAAAAACTAAGCAAAGCAAAAAAATCACTAAAATGAAGATTGAGGAGTAACTAATGCAGAAGGATTAAAGTTGCATATTAATAAAAAGGAAATGTTCTCTGATTTCAAGTATGTCCTTTCAGACAAAATACAGATACGACCTGTATAAAAACAAAACAAAAACAAAAAAAAACATTTCATGCATGTCCTGCATGCATGCTTTATTGTAATTTCGTGTCATAACTTGTTGCCTAGTTGTATATCTATTACAATGATTTGAGCGATATCCTTTCATCCAACATTAACTACAACTTGGCGGATCCACGGGCTTGTTGGTTAAGGCTGTCAACACAATGCCTCCCCGTGTCAAAGTAGCACTTCTGCAGGAGCATTACCAAAGTCACATTAAATACTCGGGTGAGGAAGGGTTGTCGCTGGTGGACCCGGCTTCGTGGTAACAGTTTGCACCGGACAGTTTCTCGCACTTAAGTTTGTATGCATCCCTCTCCCGCATCAGCCTGTTTAGTTCGTGTTTCAGCTGCTCGACCTGGGACACCAGGCTGGTCTTTTCGTGCTCCAAAACGTGCTTCTGCTGGACGCGCTTGTAACGGCAGGACTGCGCGTAACCTCGGTTTTTCAGGGTTCGGCGCTTCTGCTTGAGACGCATGACTTCGTCCTTGCCGAGGCCTCTGAGGAGCCGGTTCAGCTCCCGGACGGACATCGACACCAGCTGGTCGTCGGAGAAGTTGCTGTCGGCGCTGGACAGCCGGTCGTGGCGGCTGTGCTGGTGGTGCGCACCGAGGACCTGCTCGTCGTCCTGCGAGTCGGGAGACGCGCAGCCCATGTCGTCTTTGATGTAAGGGTCTTGGCAGTGACTGCTGTGGATGCCTTGCATGTCGGGGTGACCCGGGAGTCCCGCGTAGTGCTGGACCGGCTCGTTGAGGTGGCCGTAGCCTTCGTATTCGGCTTGGAAATGGGGCGGCTGGTGTCCGTGGGGCACAGATGGGTGTCCCTGCTGCGCCGTGGCGCCGATGAGGGCCTCCATTGCGTCCTCGGGTGTCAGCCCAAAAGCTTGAGGGTACATCTGCTGAGGGTAACCCCCGTTGTTGGGTATCCAGAACTGGTCGCCGCCGGGGTTATTTCTCTGCTCGCTCGGATTGAGGTTTGGCGAAGAGGGCACCGAGTTACAAGGTGTGCTGCCGGGCGTGGAGGAAACGGAGTCCGGTCTCTGGAGCTGGCTGCACGGCCCGACGAAGGAGCGGTCGATCCCCTGCATCGCCTCCTTCTTGACGCCGAACTTCATCAAGTCGAAGTCGCTGACGAAATCCATGGGGTTTTTCTGCAGTCCCAACTGTGACTCGCTCATGTTGAATGGCAAAAAAAAAAAGCTGGTCTCTTCACAGAGCTCCGAATGTCCACAGATATTTCATACAGTCAGCAGAATGCCGCGTGTACTTTCGAAAAAACCGGCAGTAATCCCAAACTTTGATTTCAGTTCAGAAGGATTGGAACAAAAAAAAGAAGAAACACGCGTGCGTAAAAGCCTCTCCCACCTTGTGAAACTCTGTGGAGAACGATCTGGGGATTCTGCACCGCGCAGCCTTTTTTTTGTGTGTGTGTGCGCGTGTATGTGTGTGTGTGTGTGTGTGTGTTGGCTTCAGTCGCCTCACGCTAGAAGTCCACGGATGACGCCAGCGGACTGGACGCACCTCTTCTGCCTGCTCGGGAGAAGCGCACTTTCTTCATAAAGCTGCATTGGCATGATGTCACGCCTTCCAGGCTACACCTCCACGCTGCTCTCCAATAAAAACACGCTGAGAGGGGCGATTTGCATAGGAGCCGCTACCAGTCTGTCCCTCCCCTCCCCCCCCCCCCCCTCCCCCCCCTCCCCCCCTCCCCCCCCCCCCCCCCCCCCCCCCCCCCCCCCCCCCCCCCCCCCCCAACGGGCTGTTCGTGATGATCATTTGACCAAAACCTATAAATGTCTGCACAGCGGAACACCATCTTCTGCAATATGCTTTTTTTAACTGTTTGCCTTGTCCTCCATTTTACATGAAGGCGGATGTTAGTTTAGATCCATCGGCCCGGTCAAATACCTTCACACACACGGGCTCGTGCAGGCTGGGCTCTTATTGGTTTCAAGCCGATATATATATATATATATATATATATATATATATATATATATATATATATATATATATATATATATATATATATATATATATATATACGTTAAACATATGGGGGGGCCACCCGTGTAATATTAGTATTTTCTTTCAGCCATTGGTTTAAATGCATGATTGCTTTTGTGGTGATTTCTATAAGTTGTCGCCGCTGCCTCGTTTTACTTAAACAACAAAAGACAATCCCGTTGAACACTATTGTGCTCGCTGCGCTCTTTCGTTCCACGGGGAAACACTGACACCTGGTGGCCACGAGCGGACACCGCAGCAGCCCCAAGATTAAAATACACTGAACCGTCACCGACCTTCACAAGAGGAACAACTCTTTACTTCTGTGGCCAGCAAGCTTGTGTTTGTGTAGGTGAATTAACACATTGCGTGTTTGTGCATGCCTTGGATACAAGTCAAACATTTCATATTGTTCAATCAACAACATTTTTAGAAACAGGGCTGTCGAGCTCCTTCTGTTGTGTGTTTTTTTAATTAGGGACCGAGCACCGACAACAAAGGCCCTATTGAAACGTGTAATGTTTATTATTATTATGCCATTTAAATGTCTTTTTGTGGGCTTTATCATTATAGGTTTCTCACTTTCATAATGCCAAAATGGCTTGCTCCAACTTTGCCGTGGACCATCATTGAATGAAGCCTATCCAAAGTCATCAAAAGCTATTTTTCGTATAAAATTACTTGTATTGTCAAGATATTGACCAAAGCAAATGTGTATCACAAAAAAAAAGTTTCTTGGAACCATGCTCTAAACCCATTTAGATTGTTGTGCTTTTATTGTATCTATGTTTGTTTGTTTTTTGATGATTTGATTTGTTTTGGGGATATGTCCAAGCTCCATCACTCCTGTTTTGAGAGTTACAATGCTGAATGAATTCTGGATTATTTCCACATATAATTGTGCATTTACTGTATGTAACGTGTGCATTCAGAGCTCCCAGTCTGTGGCAGAGCCCTGAAACGTGTGTTGATTTTATAGAAGGTCGGCCATCGGCCCCGACAACCAGAGCATCCCACTATAAATCAGGACAACATCTCTGGCACAATAAAAACCTGGTATGTTCCAGGATGTGCCGTCTGGTTCGGGGACGTCACCCCTAGCGGTGTCCAGAGGTGCCACAGCTGCACAGAGTACCAAAGGGTTAAGCGATGTTCCTGCCCTGAGGTGACCTTCTCAGGCAGTGCTTACTCCAAAGATAGTGAACGCTTTCCTGACAAGATAGAGGACTCAAGCCAAAACCAATAGAAAATGCTGTCCAAGAACGCAGCAGTATTGTTTCAGTCAGCGTTAGTTGCTGGGAATAAAGGAAAAGAGGAAACAGTGTGACTGAGCGAGGATGGCTCAGGGACATTATGCTAAAGATAGGATGCGAACCGCTTAAGTGCACATCGCCAGCACACACCGGGATCATATTTCGCCGCAAAAACACATGCAGGAAGACGGTCTCACCTCCTGAAAACATTGAATTCCTACACACAAATATAATCAATGAAAGCCGTCATCGCAACAACAGCTCTTGGAAACAAGGCGTCGCTTTATTTGCATCCGAGAACCGAGGGCATTACGTGGAGCCGGGAAAACAATGCTGTGTGCCAATCCACCTACAAACCCGACACGTCCGTGCAGGTGCTTTAGAAGGTGGTTATGGTCGAGGCTGCCAATTCTGCTACGAAGTAGGCAGGATTTATATGCAGCCTGAATGGCTGGAAGCACAGGCACGGTCACATCTCAAGACTCATGACCTGTGTTCCCATCGATTGCGAAACCGAAAAAACACATATAATAAGAGGACTAGCACCGTCTCTGGCACACATTTTTAAAATGTTGACCTCATTAAATTTCATCCACTGCGGACCCATAACGACGTGTCTTCTAGGAAGTTGTAACATCCATAGATAACCTAGAGACTAGAAACCGAAAAAACACATATAATAAGAGGACTAGCACCGTCACTGGCACACATTTTTAAAATGTTGACCTCATTAAATTTCATCCACTGCGGACCCATAACGACGTGTCTTCTAGGAAGTTGTAACATCCATAGATAACCTAGAGACTATCACACAGCATCCATTAACTGACCGTAGCTGGCCAATTAGCACCATGAAAACAATTAGCAAAGGGCTATCATGTGGATAACAGTCAGTCACTTGTATCTCTCAAAATGCAATAAATAAAAGGAAATGTGACCTCTGTGTCATAAGGATGAAGAGAAAAAACACAAACGTCAACACTGGACAGTATTCTTTTGGCGGACGCAGTCTGTCCGGTCTCTGCTTCTTTCTGTATACACAACACCGTTCCCACATGGCAAACGGGGTTCTGTGTGTTTCAATGGCTATTTTGTAAATACAAAAAGGGCCATAACTGAGAGTCGGCTTCACGTAGCCGTCCAGTCCACATGTAACAAACATGGAGCGAACAAGTAGCATTCGGAGAAAAGCCATAGCCAGACAAAATAAAGGAGAAGTCATGATTGCTGGAGAACAACTCAGGTATGAAGAGAGGGGAGGGGGGGCGAAGGTGTATATGACTCATCTATGGTCAGGCTTGAAGGCGATTCGAGGTTTACGGTGCCTGATTTTAACTTAATTTCAAGGTTGAGACTCCACGACGGAAAACTGATCAAGGACCGACGCTACCACCTGCGCACGTACCCGAACTGCTTTGTGGCAGAGGAACTCATCGACTGGCTAGTGGGCCACAAGGAAGCTCCGGATCGAGCAACAGCCGTCTGCCTCATGCAGCACCTCATGGATCATGACATCCTTCACCATGGTAAGGAGGACGCCACCACACAAGTGTCAGCGGGAGGGGGGGGGGGGGGGGGGGGATATTGGAAGGCAAAAAAGGGAAAATGTTGACACGCTAATTTCAAAACTTATGAGAAACTGTTACGTTGCCTTTTCTCAGTCTGTGATAAGAGGCCAGTGTTGAAGGATGCCAAACTCCTGTACCGTTTCCGCAAGGATGATGGCACGTTTCCCTTCAATAGAGAGGTGAAAATCTTCATGCGAGGACAACGGCTCTATGAACAGTAAGAGCTGCTGTATACTTTGTGCTGGTATGCTCTTGAACTGTACCGTCAACCAGCACTTTTTCAAAGTAATTTGCATACACATGACACATCCCGTTTTCTTCAGTCTCATAGGGGACAAGAAGTCCATTCTGCAGCTAAGAGAGGAGCGCGGCGTTGCATACCAGCGCTCCTTTTCCGGCTGCCAGCTGATCGACTGGCTCCTTCACAACGGGGAGGCGGAGAGCCGGTGCCGGGGACTGGAGCTGTGCCGCGCATTGCAGGAGCATGGCATCATTCAGCACGGTGAGGGTCGCCCCTCATTGGCCCCTTTGATGTCTGGCACCAGGAATGGGCAGGCTGCAAGCGGGTGGCCAGTTGGGACTTTTGCCATCTAAAGCAAATGCACTCATCAACTCATCCCATTAATTGTAAAACGTGATGTTTTGTGCTCCCTCTCTCCCCGCCCCCCCACTCCCACCACTAGTCGCAAAGAAGCACGATTTCTTTGACAGTGGACTGCTCTATCAGTTCTGCATCAATTTCCGCCGCAGACGGCGCCTATCTGCACTGTTGAGCGAAAGCGAACAAGGCAACAACGAAGATGTGGCAGCGTCCACACCAGAGGACAGCAATGCTGATAGCCCGCCCCAGGAAGACAACAGTGCTTTCCAGTCCGGTAAAATAACTTTCTGGCCCTTTGGGCACTTTATACAATTTGTTGTGAATGTCAACATTATATCACATTATAACGTTACTGCTAATGTAACTGCAGTGAGGTTAAGTAAAGATCTGAAGCAGGTTACCAGTGGGCGTAGAGGCAGCTTGAACTCCCCTCAGCTTCAGTCTTCTGGATGTCCACCTCTGGTCCAGCTGTCTTCAGTGAGATGCAATCCTAAATCAGGCGAGTGTGAAAGTAATATTCACGTGAGAAATGTTTTTAAAATGTCTTTAAAGACAACATTATTGGGTATATTGAGGTCCCAATGTCTGAACTGCTTTAACACTACAGTGCTGAGAAGAAATTTTACGTGTGAAGAATTATTCGCACCTGGGGCACCTTTAATCAAGCGGGTGTTGACGGTGAGTTACTTTAAAGATCTAATCATGGATAGGGAAAAAATGTATAGGATTTTAAAATGTATTCAGCATAACTTAAACAATAGTCCTCCAAAGATGAACACTGGATAATGATGATGCCAGTAAGGGACAAAACAAAAACCTTCCTTTAAAGTGGAAACTCGGGGGAGAGCTTTTGCCTCCATGTTTTGTGATGTCAACACAAAACCATTCTTATGTGTCAACTAAGATACATACTTCATAGCTCCTTCATAGTTTACATTCGAAACAAAGACTAAACACATACTTATTCCATGTGGACTAATGCATCTCACTAGTAAGAAACGATTCCATTTAATTTCTACAGATTGTGTAATGGATCTCACTCTCGGGTCATCACAGGTGATAGGAGATGCCATGGGCTGGGGCTTTGTTGTCAGAGGCATGGCTCCCTGTTATGTGCAGGCCGTTGACCCCGGAAGCCCTTCAGCAGCTGCAGGAGTGAAGGTCAGATATATACGTTTCACACATGGCGCTGAAAATGGAAAAGTGTCATATTTTACTCTGTGACAACAATCACATTGTCTTCTTCAGGTCCAGCAGTTTGTGTGCCAGGTGAATGGCCAGTGTGTCCTCTACCTGGACTACAGGACGGTCACCAGGCTGGTGATGACAGGGCCTCGCACTGTTGTTCTGGAAGTCCTGGAACCGCTGGAATGACAACTACAGTTTTTTTCCTCCATTCTAGCTCTTGTATTGGACACAAATGCATTGGCTGAAAATGAAATCCAACATGATGGAATGGTTTTTTTAATTAGTTTATCAATTATAAGCCATACTGAATAAAGCCTAGCATGGGCAGAGGTCATGTGGTCATTTCTGAGGGAGAAAAACAAGTATTTCACAAATCAATAAATGAACATGGATACCTCACTTCCTGAGTGATAACGCTACATGTGATTTTATTTATTTATATAACTGTAAATGAAACAGTAATAATTCAACCACAATGAACACTAACTTTGGGCCGTCCAGCCCATAATCCAACCCCTGCCCAGCTCCCCTGTTACGACTTCCGTCTTTTTGTCGTCGCCATTTTGGATTGAGAGTTGGCTCACTTGAAATAGGTAACGGTAGCTAGCAGCCCGAATTGACCACCAGTGCAAGTACAATAATTACTCAGAGTACGTGTGGTAGTCCTGGCGGTCGTCAGTCTGGGAGTCTTCCTAAGCCCCGCATCCCTCTGCACCGCCTTTCACTCCTCCAGCTAGCCAGCCAGTAGCGACAGCAAAGCAGATGTCAGAGCTAACTAGCTAGCATCGTTAGCTCGCCGTGGAGCCGAGCATCCGCACCGGCTCCGAGGAGAGCGACCACCATCGCAGTCTGTTCGTACCCGACCAGCCGGGCAGTGTCTTTTGTTCGCAAATTTATGTAGCGAGGAAACCCGTGCGAAGCTAGTCCCCGGACGTATCTCGAGGTGAGCAAAACGCATCCACGGATTTCGTCGGTGAAAATGGAAGAAATAAATAACCGTAACCGGCTATGCGGCGCCAACTTTGGCGCTAGCTAAGCTAAGTGATGTTGTGGGATTGAAGCGTACATTAGCGCCCAGCGCAGCTAACATGGCTAATAGCATACAAAAGCTAACAACATGTGCTGTTGAACTCCAGTGACCGTCGTCTAGCTGGAACATGCATCCAGGTGACGGGCAGGCTGGAGCCGGGGAGCGCTCGGACCTGCTCCGTTTCAGTGTGCGGGTCGACCCGGCAGTAATTGAAGCTAAACGCTAACTTGAAAGCACGCTCACTGAAACGGTGCTGGGCCGCTGGAGAAACTGAAGTAATGAACACGGAGAAAGTAACGCAGCCATAAGTGGCTCCGTTGACAGTGATTTATTCAGCGGACACGCGCGTTGAAAGGGCGTGTCGCCCTGTGTGTGAAGTTGGTCTCTTTTTAAAGTTGGTAATTATTGTTAAAAAAAACGGACTTGTTGATAATCTGCTGCCTGTGATGTGACTTTAAAATTTACTCCAAACTAATGAGCAATTTATTTTCTGTTTGCCAGGAGAGATGTATCAGCTTCCAGTGAACAACCTGACACGAATTAGGAGAGCGAGGAAACAAGTGAAAAGAGCACTTGAAGACATTGGACTGGAGTACTGCAAGGAGGCAGCTGAGGTGAGTTTATTTTAGTAGAAGCTCTAAATGAAAGAATAAATAGAAACATGGCTCACAGGTGATTTGGACATGCAATGTTTTCAAAAGATAGATGTTGCTGTGTATTTTAAATCTCTTGTCGGTCTTTTTTAGAAAATATATGTATCTCGTGTGAAGGCAATTAAGGCCAACTGAAATTTTAAGCTGAGTCAGCAGAATGTATTCAAAGTCAGCGTGGCCAATGTTACGTAAGTATCGTAGGCCGTCGACCATGCCCGATTGTATGGAAACTACGTATTGTTTATTATAACATATGGCTTTTTATCTTTTCAAATCCTTCCGCAGGAGTTCAAAGAGTTTTGTCCTGATGAGCAATTTGTAAAGGCTAGTCTTTGCCTTGATATCTGTACATGGGATCCATCCTTCTCCAAAACACAGGTGAATCTTACTGTTGTGTCCAAGGGCTTTTCAAATGCTTACACACAAATCACCGTATTTATCTTGATGCCTTTTTTTCTCTCCCAAATGTCTTTTTAGGAATACAGATCAAAGCCATTTTGCTGCACAGAGTGCCCCTTTTCTTCCAAATACTACTCAGGCTACAAGAATCACTTCCGCAATGTACACAGGAAAATCTTTGAGAGTAAAATTCTGCTCAACTGTCCATACTGCACGTTTACGGCTAGCAAGAGAATTTTGGAGACTCATGTTAAAATATTCCACATACCCAGCTCAGCGCGGCAGAAGTATGGAAACCCACAGGGAGCTGCACTGGCAAAGAAGGACAAACTGTTTCTTGACCGGGTCAAGCCGGGAGATAGTATGGAGAAAGCAATGTACTTTTGCAAAAAATGCTCCTTCCGGGACAGCCTCTACAATGTGGTGAGAAGGCACATCTACAGAGAACACTTTCGGCACATTGTCTCGCCATATTTTGCTATGGTTCCTGAATCATCCGTCAAAAATGGGGCTAATCCTGTGAATGGCAACAACATCCTCTGTAAGCGCTGCCAGTTTTCCACTCGCAGCTACGAGGCTCTAGTACAGCATGTTGTAGAGTACCACGAGCGCATTGGTGCTCAAGTAACCACCATGATTGGTCACGCCAACATTATTGTCTCCAGGCCTCAACCCTTGCCAGTTGCTTCTCAGAAGGCCCCGCTGGTCCTAAGGGGCCAAAAAGTTAGAACTGATCAAACGGCACAAAATGTTATTGGCTATTTAAAGCCAGTGGCCCCTCCTGCTAAGAAGCAGTCCTCCATCACAGCCAGTCAGATACGCGCCACAGTTTCTAGCAACAGCTCAGCGGCTGACAGTAACGCTGCCGGTGTAAACACGGCACAGACCCAGAAGTGGAAGATTTGTACAGTTTGCAATGAGCTTTTTCCTGAAAACCTTTACAACGCTCATTTCGAGAGTGCACACAAGGCGAAGAGAATTTGGGCACTGGCCAAGTACATAATGAAAATACACAACTTCACCAGCAAGTGTTTGCTTTGCAACCGCTATCTGCCCAGCGACACCCTGCTGAACCACATGCTAATCCACGGGCTCACCTGTCCACAGTGCCACTCTGCTTTCCACAATGTTGAGAAGATCATCGAGCATGTTGCTCAGTCTCATCCTGATGACTTTGTTGGACCCCCTGGTGCATCGCCCCTGACCTTTGATCTCACCCTCAAACAAGATAAGGCCAGTAACGTACAGCTCGTTGTGCTCACTTTTAACATGAAAGAATCCATCAATGGTAAAGATCAGTCTGCCCTCGCTCAGAATAGTGGTCCACCTCAGGGTAAATTCACCAATCCCAGAATCATTGAAAAGAAAAGTGACCAATTTCCGAGAAGTTTCTCCGTACTGCCGTACAAGAGTGAAGTTGGGAAGACTCTGTGTCCGCTGTGTTTCACCATCATCAAAGGTCCCATCTCAGACTCTTTGGCCATGCATCTGAGGGAGAGACACCAAGTGCTCCAAACAATGCACCCCGTTGAAAAAAAGATGACCTACAAGTGCATTCATTGCCTGGGAGTGTACACTAGTAACATGGTTGCCTCCACAATCACGCTGCATCTTGTGCAGTGCAGGGCGGTAGGTAGGAACCAGGCAGGCCAAGGCTTCAAGTCTGCCTTGACTCTCAACTCGTCGGGGGCCGGCTTTCTCAAAAGGCAGCCACCCACGCAGGCCATGTCCAACCCCAAGAAGATGAAACTGAGCAAGGAGTCAAAGGTTTCCTCCACAACTGTTGGGAATCCGTCTGATGGCCTCGCTCTGGATCCCAGAAGCTATGAGCACAAGACGTACGAGGCCAGGAAAGAGTTCCTGACTTCCTACTTCAACCGGCGACCGTACCTCTCTTCTCAAGAAGAGGAGAAGCTCTCTGCGAGTCTGTGGCTCTGGAAATCTGACATCGCTAGTCACTTTGCAAACAAGCGAAGGATGTGTGAGAGACAATGTCAGACCAAGAAGCTGTCGGTGCTGCTCGGCTTCGACATGTACGCTCTGAACAAAGTGAAGCACGACTTGCTCTTTGTGGAGAGCACGCTTGATGCCACCTCGACAGGGAGATCTGGAGGCCTCAAGTCTGGCACTCCAAGCACAGGCCAAAACAAGCAGGGTGAGACCCTAAACTGCACCTTGAAACTCAATACATGCGCAGAGACGATTTCCATTGACTCAGACAGTGAGCCAGAAACAGAGAACGGACCTACTGAGAACGGACCTACTGAGAACCGACCTGCTGAGAACGGAAGCGTTGACACAAACCAAGACGAGAATGTAACATCTGAGGAGGCAGCAAACCTGAATGAAGAGACGGAACCTTTGATCACGGCCGAGTCCTCCACAGAGAACGAGAACGCTTTGCAAGATGGGAACGTAAATGCTTTGACGACTTCCTGTTAGTGACCCCCGCTTAGCGGTGTGTCTTGGTTGAGAGACGGTGTATAAATCAAGATGGAGAAAGGGGGAAAAAGGATGTCTACAAATCAACAAGTGGTTGGGCAAATGGCATGTGACAAAAACGTTTCGGTTCTAGACGTTGACCTAGTTCCAGTGCTGGAGAAAAGGAAGAAGAAGTTACAGTATAGTGCATAAATATGGCATATGTAAGTGACATTGTATATATGTTAGCCTTTCCTCTTTGTTAGTTTCTTCATGCAATCTATTATTCACTTTTAATTGTCACCAAATTTATGAAATCATAATGCCTCCTTCCCCACTTCCATGTGTTTTTGGTTTTTTTTTTTCTTTTTCCTCCTGACAAAGAACTGTATCATATTGTCATTTCACATTTAGAACGTGTAGGATATGCTAATCGCTTATGTACATGTTTTAGTAAATATGTTTGATTAATAAAAACATTTGATTTTTTTTCTTTCCCTACTCCAATCTGTAACGATGCTCATTTGTGCCAGGTTATTTATACAACAGGTTCTTTTTCTTTTTTTTAACACTGTATTGAACAGTGGAGCATTGCACGTTAAATAGAGCAACAAAATAGGTTTTAAAGAAGTACTTGTTTTTATAGTAATGTAAACTAAGCTTAATAACTGTAGAGGATGTGGTTAGAGGGAGAGGAAATTACAGCAAAAGCTTTGCAAATATATGCTTTTGTAAAAGTTAATTTGTTACAACATTTTGTCTTCACTACATTAAATGACACTTAAAAAATATGTATATGTAAAATAAGCTTTTATTTACAAGTAAAAACATTGCATATGTTTTACAATCTAGGGCTCTACGTTAAGTGGATTTTTTTTTAACTAAATAATACAATGTCTTAGCTTTTTGTATAAAATTGAAACTACGACACAGATTTGGGGTCGTGCGCTCTACCCAGAAGAAAAACGTACATGCTTTTCCAATTAGTGAGCGTTCAAGTGCCCCCTAACTTCCGTTCTGTCGGTCTGTCGCAGCGGCGATTGGTGCAGCGGCCGGAGGAGGCGGGACTTGAGGCCGGTACAGTAGCGGTATTGGCCAACCGCCAGCGTGCATCCCCAGTCCAGGCCACGGTCTGCAGTTGCAAAAAAGAAAAGAAGAAATGTCCATATTGTGTCTGCATTCACAACTCACAGGTTTTACTAACTCCAAAGCTGCACTCTGAAAAAGGGGGAGAACAACATTTTAGCACTTGTAAGTATAACTGTCAGCGGCGGTGACGTCACATACGGCCCACGGTTGCAGCTCGTTTTTCGGTATTGACGCGTTTTTCCTGTGGACTGTTTATAAACAGCTAGTTAGCACGCGAAGCTAAAAACCTGGAAGTCTACGTGACGTGTAGCTGTCAAGGGGTGGCAGGTTCATGCCTTCATGTACATTATAATCATTTAGTGCACGGCTGCTTTTGAGCTCGCGGGCGGCGCTGTTTAAAAAAAAAAAAAATGTTTTCTGCAGTATTCATGTTGCAGGGATTAGTTGTCAGTTGTGTCTGTACTGTAGTAGTAGAATATATCAACATCGTATACAGTGTTAGTGTGCTCATGCTGTGGAGGTCATTTCAATATTGTGACACACTTGATGTTCTCTGAAGTGTTTTAAGAGTTTCACGTGCATCAATTAATTTAAACTATTTATGCAACAAACAAAAAAGAATAAAAACACATACAAATATTTTTTGCCTCCAAGGATTAATGTAAGCTTTCTTTTTCCCCCACTCCTGTATGCTTCAAGGCTGATGTTGCTGGAGGAGCAACATCTGGAATGAAGAAGCTCTAATGTGGCAGCTGGCAGACTGAGAGGAATGGCAGGAGGACAGATGGGGTCGCGTTAGACCGGCGGTGCATTGGAGGTTTCACTTTGTGGAAATAATGTCCAACATCAACAGAGAGCTGGTGGAGTTCTTCATAAGCTACAAGCTGTCGCAGAAGAACTACCCAACCTCTCTGCTGTGGCCAGAGGAGGATGCCGCCGGTGGGAGGACGGAGGGAGACGAAGCCGACCCAGCATCCAGTAACGGCTCGCTGGTCAACGGCGGGGACGGGGACGGGGCCGGCCCGTCGGGGACGTCATCGCCTCCGTCCGGTGACGTGGAGGCCGTGAAGGCGGCTCTCCGGGACTCGGCGAACGAGTTTGAGCTGCTCTTCACGCAAGCGTTCAGTGACCTTTCCTCGCAGCTCGACGTCACCCCCGTCACGGCCTACCACAGCTTTAAGAGCGTGATGGACGAGGTGTTCAAGGACGGAGTCAACTGGGGCCGCGTGGTGGGCCTGTTCGCCTTCGGCAGCGTGCTGTGTGTGGACTGCGTCGAGAAGGACATGAGCGAGCTGGTTTCCCGCATCGCGGACTGGATGACCACGTACCTGGACGAGCACATCAGCGCATGGATCCAGAGCCAGGGAGGATGGGTGAGTCGGCCGGGGATGAGCTCAACACGCAGCTTCACTTAAAGCACTGCGTCGACCTTTGTAATGGCAAACCGATATTCGCCTATCGGATACTCGCTGCCTGGAGGCCACTGAGGCCTTCTCACAGTTTTAAAAAGGCACCGACTAGTTGATATTAATCAGTCCACTTTTTTGTCCTTCTTTTTATTGTTTTGTTCCACTGCAAACCAAGATTTCTCATTTTTATTTCAACACTTTTCGTTGTCTATATATCTATAGTCACAATACCTCCGAATACGAATAAAAGAAACGTGTATTTCAATAAAAAAAAAAAAAAAGAATTAAAAAATATACACACAATACATTTACACATGTGCAAACTGTATATGCACACATATACAAATATATGCAAATAGTGTGTATGCATACATACCTTAAAGTTATCTCTTCACAAAGACAAACACGCATGTGTGCACAATGATTATCTGACACTTTTCCGCTTTGTAGGTAACCACTTTCATATTTAATAGACAGAAACCGAAAACATCTCTCTTCTCTCCCTTGTCTGAATCCATTTTTTCCATTCCAGGACTGCTTTGCCGAGATCTTTGGGCGGGACAGCGCTGCGGAGGCGAGGATATCTCAGGAGACGCTGAGGAGGTGGCTGCTCGTTGGAGCGGCGCTGCTAAAAGGAGTGCTCGGCGGCATGGCCATCAGCAAGAAGCGGTGAAGTCGCTGCGTCTCGTCCCCCCCCCCCCCCCCCCCCCCCCCCCCACACACACACACACCGTGTGATGTCACGCCAAGAAAAGTCAAACTAAATAGTTGATGTTTACATAAAGAGCCCCAAGTCTGCTTGTGCACTGACAGAATGTGGGTTGGCTAAAGCAGTTTGTGGGTGCGTCCATAAATATGTCGCTTGGTGAGTCGTTACACTTCACACCCTGCTTTATCCTCTGGCTATTCTTTTTTTTTTTGTGTGCGTGTGTGTGTGTGTGTGTGTGTGTGTGTGTGTGTGACACAGCATATTTTAAGTTGTTGAAGGGTGTTGTTCTCCTGACGGGAAGTGCTTAATATGAACCTGATAAGCTAAGAGTCAGTGGAACAGTTATCCAAGGACCAATTTTTGATTACTTACAAAACTGACAGACAGAATATAAGTTATGCTTCATTTTCACTGTGTATTGCTCAGCTCCTTTTGGTTGGCTGTACTGGACTTTTAGGCATGCTTAAAGAAATAAATCTATTTATGTTTTCCTTGTGTCTTTTTATTTGAGTTTTTTTATATATTCTTGAGCTGTATCTATATACGTTGTCAAGTCCAACAAACATATCCTCCATAGGACTCCCATAGCTCTGTAATATGTTCCTGTTACAATGTCTTGTTTATTACATCAATTAACGCACACGTCTGGTTCCAGAGCAATCCCTCTGAGAGATGTAATGTTAAGATTGTATTTTGAAAAAAGGGAACAATTCATATTCAGCATAGCTGAAAAGAGTAATGCCTGCAAACTGACTCCAAACCACGACTTTATAACATTTCAATCGCAGTCTCGTCTAAATGTTAAAATGTGCCATGCCCATATACCAATACGCTGATATGCACATCAACAAACACTTTGATTATATATCAATTATAGCAAAACATCTCGTTCATATAACAAAAAATACCCAAAATATTAACACGCATGAAAAGCGTCTTTTGTTTCTTTAAATAAACATGTATGTCATTTCATATTCAGCTCCATGCCATCACAATATGAGCTACACGCACGCACACACACACACACACACACACACGCACACACACACACACACACACGTGCGTTATCTCTCAACTGCAGCGTGGAGAGTTTTACTTCCTGTCAGTTGGGAGAGAAAGTGGAGCTGCAGCGCTGTCTTCTTACCGCTAGGGGGTGCACGTGTACAGCGTGTCGCACGTCAGGCGGTGGCACTTTGTATTTAAAATGCTCCCAATTGATTTCTGCCTCTAAATATAAAACACGTGTATTTGTATTTAAAATTGATTTCTGCCTCTAGATATAAAACACGTGTATTTGTATTTAAAATTGATTTCTGTCTGTCAGAAAAGCATCTGTTGTCTCCTCCTTCAGGAAAGCTGCTGTTTGAAATGACTCACGATCAAGAGATTACCACCAATGATGGTTATAATCTCTATTTCATATTAGTCTCCCATAGCCAAAGATAAAACAACTCGTTATCAAAACTCTTGCTCCTCGGTTACAACAGCTTCCGCTGAAGCTAAGGACGCCGTGCAGCTCTGCAGGATGAAACAGGCTGAATGGGAAAAGAGACACACAGTGAAGGAGCCGAGAGAGAGAGAGAGAGAGAGAGAGAAGGCCACCAACGGATGGCTCGCGAGTGAACTTGAGCCTGTGGTTGCTAATCTATCCCCGTCATTTGTTGCCATTTCCCTCAGAGCAGAGCTGGCGGCCACAGCTCTAGATAAACAGAAGACAGTGAATTTAATGCCTTTTTTTTTTTTTTGGTTGCACTTTTATTTTCTTGTCTTGTGATTGTTTTACTAATTCTGATCACACTTGGAGGGAAACGGTGTGGATTACGAAGGTTTTCTCTGTGATTTAGGGTCAATGTTGTAAACTGACCCCTTTGCCCTCCCATGTGTCACCTCACATGGGAGGGGGGGGGATTCAGGGGAGTTCGTAATTGCAGTGGTTGACTGCGAATGAAATTAAGTCGCACAAAAAAGAAAATATCAGCTATTTGAATAGTTTTGTTCTTCTCGGGTGTTTTGATGAGTAACTCTGCAAAATTCTTGTCATTGAATTGTGCCTCAAAGTTTGTTTATCACCAAAACACTGATAGGAGTCTGTGTGTCTGTGTGTGTCTGTGTGTCTGTGTGTGTGTGTCTGTGGGTGTGTGTGTGTGTGTGTGTCTGTGTGTGTGTGTGTGTGTGTGTGTCTGTGTGTGTGTGTGTGTGTGTGTGTGTGTCTGTGTGTGTCGTGCATAAGTGAAAGTCTTATTTCTTAAGTCTGTAGTGAAGCGTGTGCAAATCGTCTGTGAAAACACACTCAGCGATGTGTGTGTGTGGTCAGTTTCGTCGCGTTTCATTTGACCCGAGCACGACACATTGATTTTGTCTAAAAAAAAACAATACACACATACAGTATATATATTTTTTGAAAGATTACAAATGAATCTGCCCGGGGCGGTCCTCCTCGTGCCTCCGGATGACACCAGATGATTTATTTGAACCCTCTCTGGTGTCATCACAGCCTCACCGGCTAACTGACAGGGAGGGAGCGTTGCCGTGGCAGGTGGATGGTGTTTGGGGTCTGTGGCCTCAGTGATAACCTATCAGTCATCTCCCAGTGCTGTGAGAACAACCCCGGCCCTGCTGCACAGACACACACACGGCACACACACATGCCTCGGTGGAATATTACAACATATTGAACGCGTCTGTCTTCTTTCTCAGTTGTCTTTCAGAGTGTCGCCTGCACACAGAGTCACAATCTGATCAGTTATTGCGACGAGGTTGATATGAAACCGTTATCTATATAACTTTCAGACAATCACAGTAGAAACAGACACGGCTTTACAACTAAAAGTACATGGAAACTGGGCTGTCACGAAAGATGTTTTCTGAGAAAGTCCATGTTGAGTATTGTACTTATTAACAGTGGTGGAAATGACCAAAATACTTCCAGTTTACTGATACTTACACTTCTGCTCTGCTACATTTTGACCGTATAGATATTTAATTATTTACTCCACACTGTTTGCTTCTTCTTTCTTCTTCAAACAAAAGCTACTATCAGCTCACAGAAGATGCAAAACACCTATTATCTATGAAGAAGATACATTGTTGCAGATTAAACCCGACAGTACAACTTTTAAATGTCTTTACGTGAGTTAAATCCACCTTTAATGTGATCTATAATATAACTCTGGTGGGGGCCATTCTGCTCCATAGTAAATACTTTAACATGTGATGATTTTAAGTATATTTTGACTCAAATAAGATTTTTTTTTAAATACTACTAGTAATAATAACAAATAGGTCTACAAACATGACCCTGTGTGTGTGTGTGCGTGTGTGTGTGTGCGTGTGTGAACCCGAAGCCCGGTTGCTCATCAGCTGGTCTAAATATAAAACTCAGGCGTAAGTGTTGCACTTTAGTTAAATGTTTGCCACTTCTGCAGAACGGATCATTTGCATGGCGGTGACCCAGCGTGCGAGCGGAGCGCTGCCTGTACAATGACACCATTGTACCTGATAACACACACGGGAGGCCGAGCAGAACCGGTGAACAGGACATTCATATGCAATCAAAAAACAAAAAGCTGTCAGACGTTTTTTTTTATTATTTCCTCTGTAGATTTCCGATCTGGTGATATATATATATACTAAGTACAATTTCACTCACATTGTGATTATAATAGAGAAGAGTGTTTTTATTCACAGCTGAAACAATTCCCTTATCAGTGTGTTCACCTCAGTGGAGTGGCTTTATCTGACGTAGCCTACTTAACATCTTGTAAAAAACAGTGAAAATATACTCAAGTGGTCCAATGTACAAACGCATATATGTACAAATGCACACAAATAACTGGCGTGCGAGCGGGGCCCCTCCATCCCTAAACAAACACCGCTTTCTGGTGCCTCTTTCACACCAGCGTGGGCATCATGCCCGCGTTGAGGTGGTGTGTGTACTGGAAGGAGGCGGAGGGGTGCAGCGGGGATGGCGACGGGATGAGGTGCGGCGCGTGGCCGTAGGTGAGCAGCGACCCGGGGCCGAGGGAGAAGGGCCCGCAGTCGTCGCCCAGGGACGGCGGCTGAGTCGTATCCGAGTAGGCCTCGAACGCGGCCGCCTTCTTGCTCTTCTTGTTCTTGTTGGACACTTTCCTGTTGCGCGTCTGAATGCTGTCCTTCTTCATGGCGAGGGGCCGGTTGACCTTGGGGACGAGAAACGTGGGGAAACCCAGAGTTCCTTTTTTACAAGCAGATTTCGTGGGGGAGAAGAAAAAAAGGGGGAATATGAACCGTGCGAGTATTAAACGACGGACTCACGTTGTGCAGTTTGAAGTAGAGTCCGCAGGCGTTGCACACGGGCTCTCCGTTGGCGTTGCGCCTCCACAGCGTCGTGGTGCTCGTGTGACAGTTGGCACACAGCGTGCCGGCCCGCTTGCTGACAATCTGAAACCACGGGAAAAAATACATAAATAAATCTGGCTTTGGCAAGGATTTCGTTGAATGTTTCGCCATATTGTGTTTTGTCCAGGAAGGTCTCCGTGGGGTCGTACCAGTCTCTTCTTGGGCCGGATTAGCGGTCTGTTCTGGCCGTTCATCTTGTGGTACAGTCCACAGGCGTTGCACAAGTAGTGGCCGGTACCGTCCCGACGCCACAGAGGCGTGGCCGTGGCGCCACAGTTCACACACTCTCTGGCCTCTGTTCAAAATCCAAAGGTGAATATTGCATTATTTAGTATATTTATGTGCATTTAAGAGACAGACCTTCCTTGAAATGAACGAGGCAATAATTTGAAACGGATTCCGTCATCTTATCCAAAGATCCTTCGTTGACTGATGCAGTAAAGAGGGATTTGCTCGGTTGCCATGGCATTGCAGATGTTCAAATGTCCATTTCTCACTTTAGGGACTTCTTGCCCATGTTCAACGTTTGGGCTTAACATTTGACCATCTGGACAACCTAGTGCCATATCTCAGCTTTAGAATGAAGTTTCAATCTTAAATGTCTGTATTCGTGGATCATAAACCGGTCTGAAATCAGAGGAAACAGCCAATCTTCTCACCTGGAGTGGATATCCTCATCTTACTGCGGAGCTTAGGGGAGAATGAAGGGCTGATCCATGCTCCGGGGCTGGAGTAGAGGGCAGCGGAGTTGTAGTCTTGTTGGCCTGTCATGTACGAGCTGTAGGGGCTCAGCAGGTGCGGGTGGCAGTGTGACGACGGAGCGTACACACTCCCAGTAGCAGGGGTCAGATTCAGGAAACTGCTGCCGGCCCCCGACCCCCCCAGCGGGCTGAGGCGCTCGGCCTTCAGGGCCTCCTGGAGCCGGGGGCTCTCCCTGCCCTCTCTGCTCGGAGACAGGTATCCGTCTCTGGAGGGGCTGAAGGAGGGGGTGACACAGGGGGTGTAGAGGGAGGTCGGGGTGTGCGAGTGCAGCGGGGTCTTGGCGAGGGGGCTGCTGCTCCAGGCGGAGGCCGGGTGGCCGTAGGCCGAGCTCAGGGCCCCCGGCCCGTCCAGCAGCTGGAGGTTGCTGAGGAGGCCGGGTGAGGTGAACGCCGGTCGAACTTTGGAAAGACAGAACAGATTAAAGTCAGATCATGTTTTGGAGGCTGGAGAAGATCGGAAGGGTCGACCGCCGGCCGGGGAGCACTCACCCGAGCTGTGTCTGTAGGCGGGCGGCGCTCGGCTGTGGCTCGGAGTGGAGAAGAAGGAGGGCAGGCCGCTGTAGTCTGAGTCCTGGCCGGAGAAGAAGACTTCCCCCTCTTCTCCTGGAGGCAGGAGGCCGGGCTCAGAGGAGAAACCGGCCAGAGGATCGGAGATGAGCAGAGCCGGAGAAGCCCAGTGGGACTGCTCGGACAAATCCTCCATGCTGACAGATGCACCTGCGGCGCGACCATAGCGGGCATGTGAGAAACCAACAGCGCTTTGAGACTTCTTTCAAAAGCCACAATAACTGTGTCTGATTCCACTGTTTTGATTCCGGCCTGCGTTATTATCGCCACACTCCGCTCTTCAAATCAACCAATGCAACTCGAAGTTATCAGGGACGCGATCTCTCGACAGCAGGCTTCTTCAAACTTCCTTTTCTAGGATCCTCATTTGACTGCGGCTGAAAGTAAAAACTAAAAATATCTGGGTCTATAAATGTCGCGATGCAGCCAGTGACCAAACGGTTACCCGGTGGCCTTTCTACAATACGTGTGCCAGTTAGGAGAATGTAACGGACATGTCCTCGGAGACGCCCTGAACAAACAGCACTCCACTTAAACCACACACACACACACACACACACACACACACTAACAACAGTGAAATTATTAGCAGCAGCCCCTGTCACACTGCTGCAAAGATTATGTGACATTTTCACACCAGCCTTCTCAATTTGTGAGGGATGTTCTCATTTGATCATTTTTCCCGTGGTGGTGAATAACTCATGATACGCTGTTTAGTCGTATAGAGTAGACGACCATTCAACGAACTAAAAATATTAATTTTTTTAAAAGAAGACCGCTTTGTAAAAAACGCTGAAACTTGAGAAGAAAAAATAAAATAAGAATTATGAAAGCGCACAATGTCAAATCGATTTCTTTGAGCGCTGCAAAAGCACTCAGGAACCCTTGTTGCTCCATATCTTCAGAGGAAAGAGAAAGAGGAAAGAGAAGAGGCTGATGGCGTCTGATAAAGTCTGAGAAAAATCTGATAGACGGCGTTATTATAATGCTAAATTTACCCGCTGATACAACGCGGCCCTGAACGCGTCTGATTCATAGAAACCCGTCGGACTAGAAGTGTGAGAGAGTGTAAGAACACGGCCGAGTGTGAAGGACCATCACACTTATAGAAGCCACTGAGCAGCCAGTGATGAAAACAGGCGGAAATAATCCCATTTAGATTTAATCATTAAAAAAACGAAATCATCGTGATTGAGAAGATGAATGGATTTAAATTGGATATAAACGACTTGATGGTCGTCATGATGACACAGACCCATGGCAATATGTATTGAAGGAAGAACCGCAAATAAAAAACGACGAGATGATAACAATAATGGTATGAAGAAAAGCTGGAATCTGTCTCGGCCCCCCCCCCCCCCCCAAAGCAAAGTCTTCACACCTCTACAAGTCACACCAAGCAACACATGGCCTGAGGTAAAAGCTCAGCAGTGAAAGTTTCACAAAGACAGATATTCATATTCTCTACTCAGCCAACCGGATTATATTCTGGTGCCGGCAGAAGAACCGGAACCAAGAGGAGACAGAGAGCCGTAGGGGGTCACCTACCTGAGTGGATGTGAGCGGTGTCGGCCTCGGGGGTCTTAATGTGTGGAGCAGGTGGACCGTCTGTCTCACTATGACACCACCGCCGGCTACAAGAACAACTTCTCCTCCCAGCAGCAAAGTTTAGGGCTAGGAGACAGTCCGTGGGAGGGGTCGGGGGGGACAACGTTTGGAAGACACTCCTCTTTGGGCCAGAGAGAAGAAAAACCACTAATGAGGGCATGATATGACATATTTAAAACTCTCAAAAGTAAAATCATTTCAAACTGTGCAATTCATCCAACCAGTAAAGTGTTTGTCTCGTCGACGTCTCATTTTGATGCGGAGGTTAAAGGTGCCCTCTTTAAATCTTCGTTCCCCCTGCTCTTCCTTTGTGGGCCGGCAGCGGACTGATAACAGCCTTGTGTCTGATGATGCACACACTATTAGCCACAATCGAACAATTAGTTGTGGCTGATAGAAAGAAACATGTGACTGGGTTCATATTTCTAAGATTTTCATGCGTGACCAGATATGCGCGCTTCAATGTAAAATAGAGGCGGAAGAGCAGTGAGCTGTTCATGAAATGTGCATACGGACCCCCGATGAGACCGATTTAGTAATGCAAATCGAGGAGAGGAGCTGCGGTCATGGGGGGGGGGGGGGGGGGGTCGATATGGTCTGGAGGGGGGATATGGTCTGGACGCGGTCTGGACGCGGTCTGGACGCGGTCTGGACGCGGTCTGGACGCGGTCTGGACGCGGCCCGGCCCCGCACAAGCCCGTCACTGTGCCGGCCATTTGGTAGTCAAAGCAGATCCTCGACTTTCCTCCCTCTTTGTTCATTTTACAGTTTTCAGGGAAATCAGGGGGGGAGAGAAAAAACTGTTGGGAATTAATTGAGGCCTTTAAAAAAAAAAAAAAAAGAGTCATTTAAAACGAATGATGTAGCGAGGTGCGAGATGCACCGCGTGAGTCGGGTCAGATGCAAATCGATGGAGGTCACGTTTGTAAATGAGTCACCGGGCATGAACGTCTCCTGCACTCACAGAGACCAACCCGTAGAAGAACCGGGTTCAGAAGAACCGGGTTCAGAGCGAGTCCACAGAACTTTAGACCAGATCAGGGATCAGGAAATACAGACAGGTATTGAGAGGTGTGGAAGTCGTCCACTAATGACCACTAAGGCTCCCCTGTGACCCGTGTGGTTATCAGGATGGCATTGTTTGCGGTATTTGCACAGAATTATGATATTTAGTTCATTTTTAAGAAGTGTAATTGACTGATTAATGAATAAAGTCAATCTGAAAGTGTGGGTGCGGGCTCGGTTATCCAGCAAGTGGATGTATTAACTGCATTGTTGGAAGGAGGCCGCTGTGGCGAAGTTCTTTAGAGCGATATTTGAAGCATCTCGCCTCTGTTTATGTTCCAGCCTGGTTTATGGTCTGTACGCTTGTTGCTGCTGCCCCAGACAGAAGGCCCTGGGTTTGAAGCATACAGGTGAATGAAAACTCAAAGGTGCCTCTATGTGTGAACCGTGCCCTTCCTCTCTCCCAGTGCATGCTGGGTAGGCTCCAAGCTGAACAGAATACTGAGAACATATGGAAAGATGGTTGCCGAGGCTAATTTTTGTGTGTGTGTTATCTACTTTTCACTCGCTTTTGTGAATGTTTTTCACGTGCGCTTTTGAAAGAGCACGCCAGCCCGTGTGAACGAGAGTGGCATCGCGCGACGGAAAGAGTGAGACGAGGTCTGTGAGGCAGCGCGGACAGCTGGGCAGGGATGTGGCTGCTGCCTCTCAGAGGGACGGGCTGCTCGGCTCTGATAAGAGGTTATCAAGATGAAAGGAGGAGGCCAGGAATTATAGGGCAGCGGCGCTCTATAACACACACACACACACACACACACACAGAGGGGGACATTGCAGCAGGTTTGTGGTCGTGTAAGTCATAAACCTGCATACCCACACACACGCACACACACACACACACACACACACACGACATGCCCACTCTGGAGACGGTATCTCGACAGGAGCAGTTTGAGCTGACCCCGGAGCATCTTGACGGACAGTTTGGAGGTTGGAGGTCGTAGCCGGGTGACGGATGGTGCTGCTGTGTGTCACCGGTGGACTTCAGGGACAGTGTTCTAATTCCCAAGAAACAGGCTTTTGTGTAGGCGGTGGTCTTATCTCTGCCCCGCAGGAGAGCACACACACACACACACACACACACACACACACACACGCACACACACGCACGCACACGCACACACACACTGTTCTCTCCCTCATTTTTGTTTTGCCCCTGTGTACCTCATCAGTTACTCACATTAGTCAACACATAACTGATATCCACGTGGTCTTCTTTCCCGTGATGTTTGGTGCATCAGGCAGTGTGTTGCGTGTGTGAGTGTGTTGTGTCTCCTGCAATGACTAATAAAGTTGGGTGGTTGAGCTTGGCCCTCCACTGTCATTCACTGAGGTGTCATAGAGCTTTTTTATATTCATGATTTTGTGTAAAAAGCATGTGAGCGTTACCTCAACGTGTGTAGAACATTCCTCTCTTTTTTACTTTGGTATTTTGGTCATTCATTTTTCTAGTTCAACCGGAGTGTTTTTCTATAATGTATTTATTCATGTCGATGTGTCAATAGTAATCTAACTATACTTTATGGCATTATTCCAACCCCCTAACATCCCGTTTGTTTCCCTTTTCTTTACCATTAAGTAGCTTTTAGGTTGTTACACTCTTTGTCTGACTGTATCATATAATACAGTAGTTAGTTTCAGCTCTTGGTTTCAGCTTCATGATGTTTACACCGAGTGAAACGTTTAAAAACCAAGACAACATGTTTTTCATTTATTTATTTTACAGGAAGTCCCACTGAGATCCAAAACCTCTTTTATTAGAGAGGCCTGGTGAAGGCAGCACATTAAATTACATCTTATATAAACATTTACAATTAAATACATGAAATGGAAATAATCTAGACGACACGTGTGTCCCCTTATAAACATTACATATCCTTCTTTTTCATTCATGGTGAGATATCATAACATTTTGCATCTCAACAAAAATATAAAACACAGATCTGTGTGTTTGAACATTGTTTGGGTGCACGGGTGTGTTATTGCTATAGGATCTTTTGTGGTATATAAAGTTGTTAAACATAATAAAATGTTCCAATATATTCAAAAGTTGTATTGTGATATTTGTCATACTGAAAGATTTGAAAGAAAGTATTGTATTTTATGAATGCAGATTCATTGAAACCTTTTGAGAGGAAAAGGAAAAATGTGAGTAAATATGAGTATTTGAACTTCTTCTTCTCTGATGACTTTTCTGTCTGTTTACTTCCAATATTGAGGATTTTCCCGAGCGTTAAATAAAGAAGCTTCACATTCAGTTGAAAAATAAAGATGAAAAACAACGAATAACCTCAAATATTGTACTGTAGATACAACCACCTGCACGGCTCCAGCAGAAAGGAAATCCTGTCTGAAAGGTGAGGCCTATACTTCCCCCTAGTGGCACATCAACACATTATCAAATATCATCTGCAGGAGATTACAGTAATTTATTTTAATTAAAAAATTACTGATTTACTGTGTCGTTAAAAAATCAGAGCAGATGATTTTTTCTTCAGAATCAAGTAGATTTATTTAATAAATTCACACTTGAATCTTTTATACGACTGCATCTCCTAAAATTTAAAAAAAAGTATTAAATTAAGATATTTGTTGTGCTTCAATTTCCGCAGAACGATATACATGGCAAAACAAAACAAAACATTAAAAAAAAGATAAGCGCAGGTAACATCTATCTGTGTGTTTTATAATTATCTGAGTATTATATTTTGTTTCCAGCCTCTTTAGACTTTTATTCTGAAATCATCTGTACCTTTGTGGTGCGACTCACACCGGTCAGAGGTCAGCTAAGTGCCAACCAGACAAAGCAGCTGTTTTATGGTGCCTTCGTGGTCTGTAGGAAATAGTGTAATTTCCCCCGGACATGACAGCGAACAATGAAGCAAAGTGACACTTGTGGAGTTTGGGTAGTTGGACACTAAAGTGCTTCGTTGGCTACATGAACATTTTCAATTAAAAGTGCATTAAGTACGAGTACAAAATAATACAGGTTCATAAATTCCTACATTCTACAAACGACGACATATCGTGGACATTCAATTCAATTGTGATGCAAATATGTTTAGACTCAGACGTGTTTGAACTGTAGGCCACCGGTGTGGGTTTTTATTTATTTCCCCAAACCATAATTTGATTCCTCGAGGGCTTTTGAAATCCTCAAACTACAGAGGTGGCAGCTTTCCGAGGAGCTCTTGAAGGCGCCAGCGGCTGAAGCTCAGGTGCAAACAGAACCTGAACCGACCTGAACATGAACGACAGGAAAAGTCCGCTGACACTGAAAATAATCCTGATCGGAAGCTCCGGGTAACGTCGACGAGCCTTTTATTAATATCACGTTGTACACTTTTTATCTCGCTGCACTTCAGCAGTTTCACTTTCATTTACTCCATAATCTGTGGGTTTGAGCAATGATGTCTGTAATTGTTAAACATATAATTAAAAATATATATTATATATTCTAAGAGAAAGTATTGTATTTTATGAATGTATTAGAGTCATTACAACTTTTTTTAATTAGTACATTCTGAGAGGAAAAGTTGAAGAAAAATTCCAATGCAATGAGATAAAAAGGTGAAACCTAAATATATATATATATATATATATATATATATATATATATATATGTATATATATATAGCCTAAATGTCTCTGAGTGCGTTACACCTTTAACCAATGAGCGTGTGTGTGTGTTGACACAGGGTGGGGAAATCCTCCTTCATGAACAGGTACGTGAATCACCGCTTCACCAAAATGTACCGGGCCACGGTGGGGACGGACTTCCTCTCCAAAACGATCAACGTAGACGGGGACGCGGTCACCCTTCAGGTAGCGCCACCTGTCCACCTGTTCACATGTCCACCTCTCCACCTGTCCACCTGTCCACCTGTCCACCTGTCCACCTGTTCACATGTCCACCTGTCCACCTGTCCACCTGTTCACATGTCCACCTGTCCACCTGTTCACATGTCCAGCTCTCCACATGTCCACCTGTCCAGCTCTCCACATGTCCACCTGTCCACCTGTTCACATGTCCACCTGTCCACCTGTCCACCTGTTCACATGTCCACCTGTCCACCTGTTCACATGTCCACCTGTCCACCTGTCCACCTGTCCACCTGTTCACATGTCCACCTGTCCACCTGTCCACCTGTTCACATGTCCACCTGTCCACCTGTTCACATGTCCAGCTCTCCACATGTCCACCTGTCCAGCTCTCCACATGTCCACCTGTCCACCTGTTCACATGTCCACCTGTTCACATGTCCACCTCTCCACCTGTTCACATGTCCACCTCTCCACATGTCCACCTGTTCACATGTCCACCTCTCCACCTGTTCACATGTCCACCTCTCCACATGTCCACCTCTCCACATGTCCACCTGTTCACATGTCCACCTCTCCACATGTCCACATGTCCACCTCTCCACATGTCCACCTGTCCACCTGTTCACATGTCCACCTCTCCACATGTCCACCTGTTCACATGTCCACCTCTCCACATGTTTACCTGTCCACATGTCCACCTCTCCACATGTCCACCTGTTCACATGTCTACCTCTCCACCTGTTTACATGTCCACCTGTCCACATGTCTACCTCTCCACCTGTCCACCTCTCCACCTGTCCACCTGTCCACATGTCCACCTCTCCACCTGTTCACATGTCTACCTCTCCACCTGTTTACATGTCCACCTGTCCACATGTCTACCTGTCCACCTCTCCACCTGTCCACATGTCCACCTCTCCACCTGTTCACATGTCTACCTCTCCACCTGTCCACATGTCCACCTCTCCACCTGTCCTCCACCTGTCCTCCACGGTGACGCGCAGTGCTGCTGATGCTATAACATGTGCGTTCATCTCCCCTCAGATCTGGGACACGGCAGGGACGGAGAGGTTCCAGTCTCTGGGCACTCCTCTGTACAGGGCAGCCCACTGCTGCATGCTGGTGTTCGACGTCACATCCGCGGCCAGTTTCTCCGCTCTGGAGCAGTGGAGGATGGAGTTCCTGGTCCAGGGCGAGCCTCAGGACCCTCAACACTTCCCCTTCATTGTGCTGGGCAACAAGACTGACCTCAGCACCCGCGAGGTCAGCCGGTGTGTCAAAGAGTTGTGCAAGAGGGGGGAAAGGAAACGAGAGGGGGGTTAACGGGTGTCTTCTGAAAGGTGATAAAAGCATCAGTATTTAAAAAGAAATAATGAAATCAGACTCTTTCGTGGCAGGGATTTATAAAAATCAAGCCGGCCTTTTCATGACATTGAGAAAATAGTTGGCAGATTGATCAATAATGAAAATAAGGCCCGGTAATCATCCTTTTAAACATAAATACATCTATCGACGGTTCCTTTACAAACGTAAGTACAAAGCAGCTTCCACCACCTGTGAGCTGTAATATCTGCCTTTTTAGAATGCAATTCAAAGTGTGCAGGGCAGCTGTTGTTTACAGCTTTATGATAATGAAATTATTATTCCAACACCCTGGTCATCAGTGTGATGCTCTGTGACGCAGGTGTCGGCCAGCAGGGCCCTGCAGTGGTGCGTGGAGGTGGGCGCCGAGTACTTCGAAGGGAGCGCGAGAGACGGCGTGGACGTGGAGAGGCCGTTCCTGGCAGCCGCTCGCAGCGCCGTGCAACAGGTGAGCCCGGCACTTTTCAAACCCGAAAGAAAAAGATGCAGCACCTCTTTATTTTTTGTATTTTTTTTTTATGTTTAACATGTTTATTTTTTGATGATAAAAGATACATTACTCCCTACAGTACAAAAAACACACATTGGAAAATACAGGACATTTCCAGATAACCTGCAAACAGCCGAGAGAAACTCGCAACACCTGCGAGTGCTGAGAGCAGCACTCGTCCCAGTCGGGGAGGGAAAGTTCAGAGAGACCTCGGCACTGCTGATGATGACCTATCTAACGAGGGTGCAAAAATAGTGACCCGGCAAAGGTACTGTGGAAGGAAAGGACACAATTGTATACCACGTAGAGAGAGAGAGAGAGAGGAACAAACTCAGTAAAGTTTTTTTTTTTTTCTTGTTTTCGAGAACCTTCAGCTTATGGTCTAACTTAAGGCATCACTACTAAATTACACTGTGTTTTGCATGCATGTCTAGTTTTTGTTCAACAGACACACTGACACACACACACACAAAAATGATGAATGCATATGAAGAGTTTGAAATCGGGAGGAACCCACAAAACATGGAAAAAAAACAAACAAACAAAAAAAACACTCCCCCCCCACCCCCCCCCCAAAAAAAAGGCGCCAGCCAGAAGAAAACATGGCGTGCGGAAAAACCTCGGGCTCGGATCTCCCCGGCCGTTACCGTGACAACTGAAACCGCCCTTACAAAGCAGATATACACTCACGTCCAGAAACCACCTCCCTGTACAACTTCTCACATTGTAATGAAAATAGCAGTGAATCAGCTCGACAGAAGCAAATTAGAACCATCAGGGAGACTATATATATATATATATATTTATATGTATATATATATATTTGTTTCTTTTATAAGTAAAGACACAAAAGGCAATCAAGAGATGACCAACATGTAAAAACAGTTTTGTTACAGGTAATTTATATAAAAGGCCAAGATGTTGTCGTGTTTTTGTTTGTTTTATTCTTGCTCTATGAACGAACTAATTTACAAGTGAGTACACTCCAGCTATGTAAGCCTTTTCTCCCCGAGACATCCCCATTCCAAGATGCACGGTTTAACACATCATAGTAAGCTGCACACCATCTGTAGTCTGAAATACAGAGCCGTGGAAGGAAAACAAATTAAAATTTATTAAATGGATTCACATACATCAAATAGGATGGGGGGGGGGGGGGGGGGGAGAATATGTCGACTAATATAATTTGCCATTTCTAAAAAAAAAAAGAAAAAATTAAAGAGGTGAGCATGAAAAAAAGCGTAGGACAACTGATCGGGATATTTGGGTGGGCGAGGGGGCGAGGGGGGTGTCGGGCAGCGAGAGGTACGAAAAAGAGATCGGATGTTGTTTTCATCACACCCCGTGAAAAACTCCATGTTTGGCAAACAAAGCAACACAAGCATTGAGAAGTAAACAAAGTAAAAACTCTCCCTGGGTCCAAAGTTCCCTTCAGTCCTATAAACCTCCGAGGGTTCTACGATGGAACAAATGCAAAAAGTCTTTCTCTTTCACCACCGTCTGTGAACAAGAACACACAACCAACTTGAATGAAGATTTCTTTTCTTTTTAAAAATAGAGTGGCGACCGCAACACAGCCACCGATCTTCCCACGAACACAAACTTATGGGGATGAACAACTGTTAAAAAGTGATGTTTTTTTTTTTTGTTTGTTTAAAATGCACAACATACAGACACACAGGAGGAAAAAAGGAAGAAGAAGAAAAAAAAAAAAAGCTTAAAAAATACAAAAATAAACTACACAAAAGATCTTCTGCGTCATTGCTTGCTAATTTTTTGGGAAGATTTTGACGATTGTGTGTGTGTGTGTGTGTGTGTGTGTGTGTGCTGCAAGTCTCAGTCCTAGCAATGTCTGTCATTCATTCTCTACAAATCTCTTCGTCATTCTCTTTTTTTGTTGTTTTTTTTGTGTGTGTCCACTTTGAAGTGTCTGCCACCAGTCCTCCTCTTGGGGGTAAAAAGCGCAGTGATGACATTTACAGGAGACCCAAGTCCAGCACGATGAATACAGACTTGGTTCTCGATGAAGCAAATTTGTTTTTGAAAAAAAAAAAAAAAAAAAAGGGAAAAAGAATGATGTCCTCTGTCGTTGAGGACAAGTGCTTTATTTGTATCCATACCGATTTTTTCCTCTTATCTAAACTAATGCCTCCACAGCTTTCTTTTTCTTTTTTTTTTTCCAACACTGTACATCATTTCGTGTAGTCTCTCTCTACATCCCCCCAGGATTCACAAAACAAGACAAAAAGGTAACAATGAGCTCAGGCTGGCTCCCAGTTCTCTACTCTGCTTTAACTACTGAAACAAGCCAAAAATAGATGTTAAACGATGGGAGGGGGATGTGACTGAAAAAAGATAATGTGCTTCTAAGTTTGCGTTGCTCTAGAAATAGTACAACCAACAGAACGAGGAGGAAGGAGGGTTTTTATCTACAGAAACATCTCTCAGATTGACTTTCATCTCGGCTTCATACGCTTGTTCTGCCTCCTTTGCCGTCTTGGTCTGAGACTTGAAGGGTGGAGGATGAGATTAGGATGAGGATGAGGAGGTGGAGGCGGGGTGAAGGTCAGTCTTCCTGATAAAAAGGACAGCGAGTGGAAAAAAGGACAAAAGACAGGGGGAGGGGTGGGGGTGGTGGGGTGGGGGGGCTCTGGGCAACCTCACTGGTCCGTCCTCGCTTTCTTTGGACCAGTAGCCTTACTGCAAGAGCACACACACACATAACAAGAATAAGTATTGCATGTGTTCATTTTAATGTATTCATCAGCGCCGTATCAATGGTGCACCGGATGGAGACACTACTCACGTATCAGGGGAGGTGCCGGGTCTTTTGGCGGCCGGTTTTGCAGAGGCGGCATCTTTGCCGGATTCTAAAAAAAAAAGAGCATAAAAACAGTTGAAACGCATCCAACGACAATTAATTGCTCACAGACAAGAATAAAGACATCTGATAATTAAGTTTGTGACAGCGCACCTTGCAGCCATCGCACTTGGGTGGCGGGACCGTAGCCCTTCTCATTGCGGGCGGCAATGCGGAAGATGATGGCCGGCTTGGTGGTGTAGTCGATGTGGGCGTTGGAGAGGCTGGACGACTGCACCAAGCAAGAGGGGTTGGGTCCACAGTACACGCGCATGAAGGCCAGCTGTGCCGGGGTGGAGGCCTTGGCCTCGGCGGTCTGGTTGCTCTGGATCGCCAGGTACACAGAGTACTCGATGATCTTCCCCGACGTCACCGAGGGCGGCTCCCAGGTCAAGTGGGCGCCATCTGGGCTCTGCATCGGGACAGTGGACGATTACTACTCGGTGCCCGGGAGCACGGCTCAGTGGAACAGCTGGTGCCGTCGACATTTTTTTGTGTACACACACACACACACACACACACACACACACGAGGAAAGCGGTGTTTACCTTGCTGATTTTGATGGCACAAGGTGCCCCTGGGAAGCCTGGTAGGCAAGTCTTGAAAGCAGAAATCTCGGAGAAAGCGCCGCGACCGCAAGCGTTGATTCCAGCCACACGGAACTTGTAAGCCGTGCCGGGCTGCAGCTCCATTTTCTTCATCTGGCCGTAGTCTGGCATGACGCCAGAGTCATCCTGCCAAACACAACACAGGTCAGAGATGCACCGAGCACTCCGACGTCAAGTCATCGAAGCGTGAGAGGAGCCTCCTGAGAAACTTACATCTCCTTGAGAATTGTCTCCTGGCATATAGAAGTGGGTGACCACCATGTTGGTCACTTTAACAATTCCAACATCAAACCACTGGTTCTCTTTTTTTGCAACAGGCTTCACTGGAGTTGGCTGAGGAGCTTGTTTCTGGAAGAAAACAAAACAAACAAAAGAGGTAAACGGTTACATTTCTCCTGTTTGACAAAGCTGGACCAGCCGGATGTTGTCCAATACCGCACCTCTCCCTCGATCCCATTGGCGACCTCTGCTAGAGCGGCGGCTGCCTGCAGCTTCGCTGGACTGGCCACCGATACAGAGGGTGCAAATGTGCTCGATGGAGCAAGTGCTGTGGAAGGATAAGGAATAGGCAATCTTGGTTTAAAAGACATCTAAAGTAAACATCTAAAAGTAAAGTAAAAGAAGCAATCGCTCTTACTCTCAGCTGTGGCACGTGGCAGCAGTGACGCCACGGCACTGGTGACGGCCGCGGCCATCTCATTGTGCCCGTTGCTCTCGACAGAGGGGTCGTTGAGGCTGTCAGCGGGGGCGAGGCCCTCAGTGGGCACGCTCGAGTCCACGGCGGCCTGCTGTGCGGCAGCCTGAGCCTCCTGCAGCTGCAGCTGTTGCTGCTGATGGACCAGCGCTGCGAGTTCCTGCTGGGTCAACATGATGGGGATGCTGGTGGGCTGCTGGCTCTCTCCGGTGGCATTGCCCTCATCTATGAAACAGAGAAGATGTAAGAATTGAGACATCGAGAGTATGACTACATGAATCCTCCCATGCCCTTTCCCCACTTTACTAGACAGCCAGGACACTACATTTAAAAAACAAGTTTGCAGAGAGGTCCGACTATACGATGGCTGAACTCACTCATGACTGCTTGCTGGGCTGCCTGCAGGACGGCCTGGATAGCGAGGGCTTGGGCTTCTTCCGTGGCTGCTGCCTGAGCGGCGGCCTCCGCTGCTGCAGTCACAGCTAGCTCCTCGTCCGACAGCCCGGTCACCATGAGAGTGGCACCCTGACCCTCAGACATCAGCTCCGAGGGTAGATTCATGGCCGTAGCTGTGGCTGCTCCTCCCTGGGAGAACACATTACAGGTCATACATGCACTCTATAACTCTTCGGTTGGACCGGCTTTGTGTGACATCACTGTTATTCACCTCTGCTTGTGTTTCCATCGCGGTGGCTGCCCCCTCTGCAGCTTCTGCTGACGTCGTTTCATCAGTTTGCATGGGTTCCTCCGTGGAGCCGGCAGCGGTACTCACGCCCTCTGTGATTGACGAGATCGACTGGAGAGAAACAAAAGATTTAAAAAAAACATACAGATTGGTCGCAACGGGAAATTATGTTTCAGGAAGACATTGGCCGAGATTACCACAATTTAGCAGCGGTTGTTAGATCGCTTATTATTAATTTTGCTGGTGTATTAGTGCATTTCTTACAGGTACAGAGGGTCCAGGGGCTGGTGTGGACTGAGTGACAGTAGTGATGGCCCTGCCCTGAGCCGTGGTAACCATGCCAACTGTTGCTGCTGCTGTCGCTGCTGCTGCTGTTGCTGCTGCTGCTGTCGCTGCTGCTGCTGCAGCAGCGGTGGTGGTGGTGGCCACCTCTGGGCTGCTGGTACCTTCCGCTCCCTCCTCTGTCTGCTGGGCTTCTGACGAACACAAACACATAATTTAAGTTAGACTTGAAACCAATACATTTATTTCAGAATCAATTCAATTTAAATGCACTTGGGTGTACTCGTGCCTTCGCCTGTCTCCATGCTGCAGGTGGCAGTGGTGGCTGTGTTGGTGGTCCCAGTTTCGTGTGTTTCACAGGGCGGGTTGGAGCACACCCTCTGGACTTGGCCTGCCGCAGTGCTGGTCTGGTCGCCGCCAATGCTGGAGGTGGCCGTGGACGGGGTGTTGGTGGTCCCCGTCTCGTGCGTTTCGCAGGGCGGGTTGGAGCACACCCTCTGCACGGTGCTCGTCTGGCCTGCGTTCATGGTAGAGGACGACTGGGTGGCTGTGTTGGTGGTGCCCGTCACGTGGGTCTCACAGGGTGGGTTGGAGCACGGCGGCTGGACTCCTCCCATGTTAGACGACGCTGTGGTAGCCGTGTTAGTTGTCCCGGTTTCGTGGGTCTCGCACGGCGGGTTGGAGCATACACGCGGCGCAGACATGTTTGATGATGCAGTTGTGGCCGTGTTAGTGGTCCCCGTCTCGTGGGTCTCGCAGGGCGGGTTAGAACAGACCGGTCCTGCTCCCATTGCAGCTGAGGAGGTGGTGGCTGTGTTGGTGGTCCCCGTCTCGTGGGTCTCGCAGGGCGGGTTAGAACAGACCGGTCCTGCTCCCATTGCAGCTGAGGAGGTGGTGGCTGTGTTGGTGGTTCCCGTCTCGTGGGTCTCGCAGGGCGGGTTAGAACAGACCTGTCCTGCTCCCATTGCAGCTGAGGAGGTGGTGGCTGTGTTGGTGGTTCCCGTCTCGTGGGTCTCGCAGGGCGGGTTGGAGCAGACCAGGGTGACGGTCCCAGAGCCTTCTCCAGCTGCTCCAGCATCAGTAGAGCTGGGCTGCTCTGAGGTTGGTGAAGCCAGGATGGACACGGGTAGATCCTGCACTGGTTGAGCTTCTACACCACTGGGAGTTGTGATCAGAGTCACCTGGGTGGGCTGGTTCTAGGCAGAAGACAGTAAATCAATTTAAGTTATCTGTAAGTCTTACAGCTCAAAAGGAAGCCCTTTTATAGTCTCTCTCGAACTCTCATCCAATTGTTTTTTTAAAAGCAGTAGCATTGCCATGTAGTAACAGAAATGGGCATTAGCACAACCCAACTTTTAACTTAGTGATTACAACCGTACAGCACATGCTGTTGCCATGACGATCACACTGCTAAACACAACCCGATGGACAACAATCTGCAGGGTCTTACTTGCACCGTCATGGTGGAGGAGGGCAATGTGGAGGCAGAAGTCAGGTTGGTCTGAGCAGCTGAGACAGTTATGGCAGCTGGGCTGATGACCTGGCTGGACAGGGTGGCGATGGTTCCCAGTGTGGTGATGGGGGTGACCAGAGAGGCGTTGGAACTGTCCACCGTGCCTCCGGCGAGGCTCGAGGAGACTGTGCCAGTGACCGTCCCAAGAGTGGCAATACCTGGAAGGAAGACACGTGGCATTAAAAAGATGTAAACCAAAAACGGGTCAAAGTATATTGTACAAAGATCATATTAATGTAATCTAATAATAAAAAGCATTAAAAACAAAAATCACAAATACGCAGTCATTCTTACCAGTAGTCCCCTTGACAACCAGAGTGGTGACAGTGGGCTTAACGGCAGATACCGTCACTGGTGTGACAAGTCGAACGCCACCGACTGTGCTCATAGGCACGGTGCGCAGAATCGTTCCCGGTTGCCCGTGAGCACCCTTCAGAACCACCTAGAAACACACAATTCAGGGTCAGTCTGCTCACGTGCAACATAAATGACGATGGCTAGAAAGACTGCTGCCAGATTACCTGTGTCAGTCCCTGTTGGCCGGCTGCAGTGGCAAGTTTGGGCATGGCGGTGATGATTTTACCAGGAGTTCCAGTGGTCATCATTTTGGTGGTGAGGATTGTGATCGGCGTTTTCATGCCTGCACTGGTGGTCACACCTGCAAGGACCAACGCACGTATGCCTCAAGTTAATTTACATCCGATTATGCCAACTCAAGATCTGGATGGATGAAAATCCAACCAGCAAAAAGCTTGTGAACCCTTTGCTTCAACATCCCTTCTGTTGTTGTACTGATCTCAGTCATAAACTTGCAGGCCGTTGTGTTATGTAATTAGGAACGTGAACTTGCGTGAGTTTAGACCTGCAGCTCCAGCCTGGCCCATGATGGCCGACATGGGGATGGTCTTGATAATGGTGGTGCCCTGCTTAGTGGTAGCCGGAGACACGCCGCTGATGTTGAGGATCGTGGGCTTATTTCCTGCGCCTCCAGCCTGGGAGGTGGTGATGATGGTTGTGGGCTTGCCATCTGCGGAGGTCACCAGCTTCAGGATGGTGCCGGCCGGGAGGGCACCCTTTGACTGGGGAGACGGGCACAAGTTATGCAAACCATTTGGAGAAAGGCATCTGTTGCCTGTCTCAGGAGTTTTAAGCTACCTCCTGTTTTGTTTTTTTCAGCAGTCGCACATATAGCTGACCTGTATGAGCTGTGCGAGAGGGTTATTGGAAGCCTGGCCTGTGATGGTTGATGTCTGCGGCTTGGTTTGTACCACAGACATCATCTTGCCGAGGTTGGAGATCTGCCAACACAAGAGAGACTCGAGTTCACGAGTCGCCAGAAAACATTGGACAGCACTGGGAGTTCAGTGGGAAGCTGGACCACTGGCGGCTCTACAAATCACTCCAGCACTAACTGACCACGAGTCATGCAAATCACTCACAGCATGCATGCATGCTTTTTTTCTTAGTAGAATCCACCAACAGTCACTGTCGTCCAACATTTACTCCCTCCCCCGTTAGATAAAGCTCAGTGCATGTTGTCACAATCATGGGACAAGACATAAATAACCAAAAACATGTGAAAAATGCAATTTACAGAACCCACAATTTACAGCATGCATGTGAAATCACCAACGGGTGCGTGGTGGTTTAAATTGTGCTACAGAATTTCCACATCGTCCTACCAGAGTGCCACCGCTCCCCATGGTGAGTGGACTCTTGACCAGGGTGATGGTCTTGGTGACTCCTCCCACCACAGTGGTTACCACCTGGGCCTGCTGGGCCACTGTGACTGCACCAGACTTGTGCACAGTGATGATTGGTCTGGTGGTGGTGGGGGAGGACTGAGTCGCCGTGCCCACCTGGGCTGCAGCAGTCTTCAGCATCCGGGTGGCCGGGTTACTGACCTACAAGCACAACGTGATTTTCAGAATTGACCCAGGACAGGCAGAACGCACAGAATATTAGAAATGAGAATGTTTAGTGAGATCTGTACCATGAGTGGAGAAGCCATCTTCATTGTGGTTGTGCCCGGGGAAACGGCTACTGTTTTGAGAATGGTGGCACCTGCAGGAACATTGAGGAGAGTGCCTGCAGAAGAGGGCGGGATCTTCTGTGTTGCTGCAGCGGCTGCAGCCAAAGCTGCCATGCCACTCATCTGAGGGCTACCCCCAATTGGCTGAAAAAACAACAACAACAAAACACATTATTAGCCACATGCACTCGCCTGATAATGATATTTACTGTAGAAATAATCTTTAATATGATAAAAATGCAGTGCAAAATTGCCGGTCGTACCGTTCCTTGGACGGTCTGGGCAGGCACTACCATACGAACACCTGGTGGAAGGGATGTCAAAGTGACGGGGGATTTCCCAGGCTGGCTGGGGCGGACTGTGACAATAGACGTGCCCGTGGCAGACTGTTGAGCTGCAACCTTCAAGACAGCTGGAACACAAGGGAACCGATGGTCAGACTTTATGTGCAGTGTTTTTGCAGTCTCTGAGTTTTCTGGGTTTGGTTATGACGATGGATTTGGAAGCGTTGGAAAAGAGGAATCATTGGTCACGGGCGTTCCAATACCTGTCTGGGTTAGGCTCTGAGCAGAGAGGGCTACAGCAGCCGGTGCAGGGCTCTTTGGGGTGTTCAAAGGCTGCACGGGGCTGGCACTCATGACTGGCGAGGCTGCAGCTGGAGTTGCAGGGATGTCATATTTCTGCAGCTGCAGTAAGTAGGTGTCGGCAGTTGAGACGGCACCCCAGCTCACCTCAAGAGAGTTTGTGTTGGCACGGACTAACTGGACCCTGGCAGGGGCGTGTGGCCGCTCTGGGGAGGTGGAGGACAATACATTTAACAACAATGACACTATTTGACAAGCTGATCCACAGAAGTCCCTTTAAATGACAAAGCCGTGTTAACGCGACACGTACCTGTTTCCAGGTACCAGAGGTCTTTACAACAGACTTGGTTGTTCCACGCTTTACGATAACCGTCGCGGCCGCTCCATACATAGAGTCTAGAATTGATGGCCACAGCACAGTGGCCAGCACGGGCCCTCGGGATGTTGTCTTCAAGCGTGTCCATCAACACCGTCTCCCAACACATGCCGTCTACAGACATACACGAAGTACAAACGTTAACTCCAGTGAAGGTCGTTTTACTCAAAACTTCTTCCAAGTGAAACTAAGTGTCATAAATACAGAGTTAGACTCACCTAGATTTAGGCAGGCGAGAGTGTTTGTGCACTTCCACTCCTTCTCGTGTGTGGCCACTTTGACGTCGTCCATTACCAAAGGAACCCATCCTCCAAAAACATACATTCTGCAAAATGAGAAGAAAAAAGGAATCAGTGAGGTGAAAGTGAATTGCTGCCATCAAACACGGCCCGATCTTCTGGGAGTTCGGACGTGATTAAATACAACATTCCATGTGTTATTGCTTCGGTGGCGCAGTCGTCTCACTTGTTTGTGATGGTGGTGGCAGAGTGAAGACTTCTGGGGAGCGGTGCCGTGCCGCTTACTGATGGTTTGTTCCATGTCAGGGTATCTGGAGACACGGACCAGCAGCAGAATGTTACACAAAAGCCCCTTTGTATTTTGACGTGCAACCAGATACATTAAAATACCTCGAGTAAGGCATGTTCTCACACATGACTGACAAACTTTTAGACCTCTCTGAAAAGTGTGGTACTCTCAGTGTGATGATGGTCGAATTGGGTATAAATAGCAGCACTTTCTCTCCGAGTGGTATAATTTTTCTATGCCCACTTGTACAAACATACCAATATCAAGTGTCCACAGATCTCCAAGGCGACAACCACTCATTCCTCCGTAGATTATGAGGCGAGATTTCCTGCTCGTCTTTTCCGTGTATACAACAGCAGTGTGGCTCTCACGAGGAGGAGGCAGAACGCCGTATGTGATTGGGATATCCCAGCCAACCACGCTGGAGCCCGCGCGAAGCTCAAGTGTGTACAGATCATTCAGGTATCTGAAAAGGACCGATGAAGACAGAAGTCACAATCTAGCTCGTTAGAGTTGGAGCTCGAGCATCTCGTGCAGCAAAAGGCCATGCCGGTAAAAACGTATGTACCTGGGAATGTTGTTTTTTGGGTCTTCGCTGTCATTGGCTAGTCCACCAAACAGGTAGCACTTGTTGCCAACCAGCGAGAAGCTGTGGCCAAGACGAGGGCAAGGAGGGGGACCGTTCTTCGGGTTTTTTGCTTTCAACTTTTTCCATTCCCATCTGCTGGCCTGTAACAAAAAACATGGTCAAGACGAAATGTTATCATCCGGTGTCGGCAGAAACGGTAACAAACTCAAGTTGACCTCATTGCCTATTCTGGCAATCTGATATGGCTTTTATCTTTGTTATTTTATTTTCCACTTAATATTGATCCATTTCATTTTCCAGTGACTGAAAATCATCTGGACTCTGGTTGACAAAACCTGATTGGAAAATATCTATTTTATGTGAGAACCAGAAACAGAACATATTTACAATTTAAAATATCCTTCATTGTGCAGACTGAAGCTTTTGAAGTGGTGCAGAATAACTTGGGCCGATTAGCATCACATTCAGTCAATTGCTGAAACTTAGCGAATCCTCTGAATCATTCATTATTTTTTATGAGTACATTTACATTAACATGCACAACAGTGTAATTTACAAGTAATAATGCTGGATTTAATTTGTTTTATTTGACTTGTTCCTCTGCTTATGTAAAAAGCTACACCATAACATTAAAACTATATCTTTGCCAGTAAAACTCTTTTTCTACATCAACAATCTCTCCCGAATGAAAATGTGCACTTTGCTTTAATCTATAAAAAAATATATATATATATATATATGTGTAAACGGTTTGTTTGTATTGTAAAACATATTCATCTCCATTTCATGCTTGAATAAGTTTCAACGACAGCCATTTCAAATATAACTATACAATTGTGAACACATCAAAACAATTGCATCGTCTCAATGTAAGATACAAATGTGGGTTCATGTTTTTTCATTACCTGTAGCTCATAGAGATCATTGCTGTACTTTCCGTACTCCACCATTCCACCGAACACCAGCAATCTGGTGCCGTCACAGACAAAACCATATGCAGCACAACCAGGGGGGATATCACCACGGACCGCTGGGATAAACCACTGGTTCGTTGCTAGAAATGAAAAACACAATGACGATGGGGGTTAACAGCTGAGGCTCATGACCTAAACATGGCTTAATGTTATGACCTAAACATGGCTGTGAACTGCTGGAAGAACCCTGAAACAACCCTCCTATGAGCGTTAAACATAAACCCAAATCGGCATTTAATGATAGGGATACATGAAGAAAATGTGCTGAATTTGTCTGTCCTTATTGGTTTATGTGCAGGAAATTGGGGCACAAGGATATACTTAAACCAACCAGCATCATCCATTTTATTTTAGCCCGCCTTTTTTAACGTGCACGTGCACCCCGTCTCCGGTAGAGGGGGCCACATTTAATCCGTCACGGACTTGCTTGGCCTGCTGAGGCCTGTACGCCACACAGTTCTGCACATCACGAATCGGTCTTTAGACACAACGTAGATCCGTTTAGGGCGAAGACTCAACGTGAGAAAAAGAGTTGCATGTTATTTCACATCTGCGGAGTTCAACGCGGTGCTTTGCTGCAACGAATACTCGGTAAAGTTTGACATGCAGTGTGTGTGTGTGTGTGTCTTACCAGTGTTGTATACATGCAATTCATCCACAATCCCTTCGTTTCCACCGCCAAAGACAACCATAAGCTCCTTTATAGCAACAGCTCGGTGCCCATGCCTGGGCCGGGGAACGGGACCGGACCATCCGAGGACCCGTTTCCACCGCGGCTGCAGAACCGACGCTGTGGTCCCAGACACCGCGGAGCCAGTGACAGACATGATTCTGTCAAAGAGAATAATTACACAACATTACACTTGACTGCTGAAGTAACTGTGGTGTTCCCGAGTTAACCACTCCGGAAACTCATCCGCAGGAACCGACTGTGCCGCGTAACGTCGGCTAACTTTAAACACTGTTTGTGCGGTCGTTGTGTGCCAGCTAATGCTCGCTTGTGTTAGCAGCTAGCTGTTGGTTATTGAACACAATCAATCCAAAACGCATATAAAAACGTGGAGACCGAGCTTGAGTTCAATTGCTGGTTTATAGCTCATACTGTTTGTTTGACGATGCAGCCGTGCTGATAAATACATCGAATCTTTCATAGAGTTGTGTCTTAGTTGTTTCTAACCATTGAATTCCACCCATGGAAGCCGCCATCTTGTAACCAAACAAACCGCCGCTAACGCGACTGCCCGTCTGAAAAATGGCGGAAGCGAACGAAAAAGAAAAATAGATGAAAGCTAGCCGGCCACACAAGCGAAGAAACGCACTAAATATAAAAACAAACACAATGAAATGGTAGTACGCCAACAAAGCAGAACCTCACGTAGTCGCGCCACAAACGTAATCCACAGTTAGAGCTGTGAACAAGAGTCGGCTATTTTCATGCCTCTCTGGGAGTCGCCATATTGTAGCTAACGAGCCTAGCATTATCTACAGTCAGTTTAACGTAATTAGTAACACTAAATACATACTAGAAGCTTGGTTTAACAGCTTAAGGGGCACGCGCCACAACGGCCACTGGATATCTTGTTGAACTATTCAAACAAATTGAGCCCAATCGTGGTAATCGAATGGATTCTAACGTTAGCTTTAGTCCGTTAGCACTAGCGGCTAGTCGCTGCCCTTAATTTGCACAAGCTAAAAGCGTTAGCTATAAGGCTGGCATCTGTCAGAGCGTCGCCGAATATTACAATTAAATGCAATGTAATTGCGTTATATTATGAAATGCACATTTTACCTGATACAAGTGTAGTTGCAACAACGGTCTTAAAACGCAGCTAAACGGAGTGAAACTGCATAAACAGAGTGTTATTATGTTTCATGCCGTCTCTGGAAGCAGCCATCTTTTCGACAATCGGCCTAGTTCTACAGCTCCCACAAGAAAAATGGCCGGGCGGTCTGCCACAACAAAACATAACAAACCGAAAAAGGCGCAAATATTTCCGAATTTCACTTACTTATTTCGATGCAGAAATTGCAAAAACACGCGTATGTGGTCTTATCTTGAGGCAATAATCCAAATTCATTCGATTTTTGAAGAAGTATTTCCTCTCATGCCTGCCTGGAAGCTGCCATCTTCTTGACAACCAGAGGCGGAGGAAAATGGAAGAGAGTTGGCGTCACCCAAAGTAAACATGGCGACGGAGACCCTGCTCACTAACCATTTCCGACAGAAACGCATAACGTTTTTTGTCACTTGCCATTTTAAATAGGCGAAGGATGCTCTGCGTCGCGAGGTGCTTTTGGAAACGATTGAAATCGATGGAAACTAAACATATGACGGGTTTCAGAAATTTACAACAACTTGTGTTATAGCACTCGGCTTATTGTCCCTTAGTAAAGATGGCGACATCCGCGCTGAAACCACTTTTATTTTAATATTGAAGGTGATGCTGATTTTATTCCGCTGTATACCTACTTAGATATGCCTGTACATGCACACTAATAGTGTAAACACACTTATTTACAGATTAGCGCTCACATGCAGGCTACTCTGCAGTTACCACGCCCACACCCATCGTTAGTGCGCCCTCCTCTGATACAAGTACTGCATTACTGTCCACATCTCTCTTCAAAACAGTTCATGTTCACATTTCATCTCCAATCTCCAGTTCGGTTTATGTTTTGTCAGTACACTGAAATAGTCTTATTTTACAAGATATTAATTGTTGATGTAAAATCAAATACATAGTATTCATTATTGCTTCAATGCTAAATAGAAATTTAAAAAAGAAGCCATCTAATGCATATTTAAATGACTGCATGCGCTTACAGTTTCATTCAAATGCACACTGATCCTTTTTTTTGCAACACATTAGATCAGATAGCAGACTTGATTAAGTTATGAATACAACAGGGCCAGGGAGTTGTGCTTCTCATCAGTTAAATATTTTATTCATGATTTAGTGTGCTGTCAGTGTACTCGAATAAAATCAAGAGTTACTACTTATTCTGATTAAGTTTCTGCTCAGGTTGACGAGAGGCTGATCACCAGTGCAAAGTAAAAAAAGATAATTGTTTATTGTTCCCAATTGCAACAAGATACAGGGAGATGTCAATCAAGCACAGACTGCAGACACCCTGATAGGTCTAATTGCCTGGCAATCAAACTCACCTGTTTGGGTGTGCCTGGCATTTCAATTGGTCTGTTTTAGTTGAGTTCATGGAGCAGTAATAGTGCAATACCAAAGCGAGCAATTAACGATGTGTCGACTGAAAGATGAAAAGGTCACAGGAACAAACACCACAACAATTGACTTACAGAGTACAGCCACATTCTATCCCATCTCACACAGCCCAGACAGATGTGTACATTTATATATCAATTGTTTGCAGAAGTAGTTTTTTAATGTGTAGCTACAAGATTGTAGTTTTATAAATGCCCTTTTGTTATTGTACAGTAAGCAGTTCATGATTTTTTCTCATTTAAGCTTTAAGGTCAGCACTAATGCAGCGGCTGAGTTTAGAGCCTAATTGAATGGCATGCCATGCTAATGAGTGACAACAACCTGGATGGGCCGGTCACACAGGCAATCTGTTCAATTGTATGAAGACTTGTTTAAAACCCAATACTAAGATTAAATAAGCCCTTCTCCATCCCCATTGTGTTGGAGCAGCGCAAGACAGAAATAAATACAGAAAACATTATAAATTAAATAAAAGGAATTTACAGCTAGCATAAGAATAGAAGTTAAAATGTAAACACACAATACAAATGAATACACCAGAGCAATAAAAGATAAGGTCAAGGCGTGTTTCACAGCATCGAGTTAAAAAGTGTAAACAGCGGACACAATACATAATGTGCTTAAGTAGTGATACTTAGTGTCGTGTGTATTAATATAGCAGCAATTTAACAGATCAATTGTTCAACAACACAAACCGTTGTAACATGTATATGGAATGTGTAGTCCTTTTTTTTTTTTTTTTGACAAATGTTTTTTAATGTTTTTTTCACTTTACACACAAACACAAGACAAGACAAGGCACATCAAAGAGTACATATATAAGGTATTTCAAATAGAGATGATTTGTTGTTCGGCATTACTGACTGTTTCTCAGCAAAAACAAAATAGATAAATAAATTAAAAAAAATAAAAGATAACAGTAGAGGGTCACAGATATGTACATGCACAACAACCTGGATATATAATATAATATTCTTCTTGTTTTTTTACTCTTTTATCTTATTTCTGTTATTGTTACTTGTTTTTTACTTATTACTGTGAGCAATGCTGCTGTAATCCTGTAATTTCCCCACTGAGGGACTAATAAAGGATTATCTTATCTTATGCACGGATAGATACATATTAGACCCCACAAATAGAATGCTCTCACATTCCCTGATGTGACAAACGATAGACTACAGGGTTACAACAAAATCTTCCCCCTCCAAAAACTCCATAAATGAGCTCCAAATCTTTGCAAATGTGTCATGTGTGCTCCTTTTAATCCAAATCTCTTCTTTCCTTGGCTCCTCATGCAGGAACTCTCTTTCCTGACCAGGAGAGGGACTTATTCAGAGTCACAAGAGACTCACAATTAAGATTGTAACTCGAAGAAAACCCACCAACATTGGAATCGGTCTACAGAAAGAAATAGTGGAGATATCTGAACTTCCAAAACATCATCTACCGTTTAACTAAGTGAGCGGTCTTTACAGTTCACCACCTGCTGAAGCTACACGGGTTTGGATCATCGAGGGCATGCCGGTTCTCTCACAGGCCCACCGTTCCTTTTCACATGTCACAGAGCCGGCGTTCGCCAACATGTATGTGAATCTCGTTAGCGGGTTAAACAGGTCAATGGAGCTCAGACAAACACCTTCCGGTAATGGTTTACAGAACGGTAAGAGTCTTAGGAAGCGGCTCGAGAACTAAACGTTAGAAGCCTAAAGAGATCATCGTGTCAAATCCTCACAAGTGACGTCGGTCCGAGGATGATGGCGGTTGTCGCGGAGATGTACGTGGGTTCTCACGCGTAGAAGCATCCCAGCAGATCAGTGTGTGAGCCTTTTTTCTTCCATCAACCTTCTAAAGTACAAACAATCGTTATTATCCAGAAGTCACGAAATCATAAGAGTTTTACAAGGTCACAAGTTTATTTTATTGTTATTGTACAACAGGGTTGCGCAAACGCAATGCAGATCGTTACTCCCATTTTGCTTCACGAGAAAACACAAACACTATATATATATATATGGAGGTTGGAGGATCAGTTCAGGAATCTCACAGCCAGAGGAATGAAGCTGTTTTGAACATTTCCATTGCTATGTTTTTATTCTAAATGTAAAATATCCTTATTGCTTAGGCCCATACATTATTTAAGATGGCATCATATGCAAAACCCTTTTAACCTGCTGAAAGATTAAATCAATGATGTGCAAATACTTGTTGAATTCATGGTTGACAGTTTTTTCAATTAATGTAGCCTATAAACAACATTTATTTGAGTTTCTTTAGGTCCAATATTTTGTTTGTCTATGAACAACTTACTTTTGATATTGCTCAAAGAACCCAGGGAGTTTTTCCAACGGACCTTTTATTCTAAAAGTCTGTTCATATACTTTATACAACAACCCTGCTATCAGTATTACATTTAAATTTACTTTAGTACGTCTCCGTCCTGTCTCAGTCCTTTATTTCAACCATCTTTCAAAATAAAGGAGTCAATTAGGCCAAATCTCCTTTGAATTGTTTTTTTAATTTAGATATTTGGCACAACTCGACCTTTAGGCGGAGCAGCAGAAACCAACATGTGCTGTTCACCGTGTGAGATGTCGCTCGGTGCAGACTATTGTAACTCCCTCCTGGCAGGTCTACCTGCTAATGCCATTCGACCTCTACAGCTCATCCAGAATGCAGCTGCTCGACTGGTCTTCAACCTTCCGAAGTTTACCCACACTACTCCGCTCCTCCGTGACCTTCACTGGTTACCGGTGGCCGCCCGCATCCGCTTCAAAACATTGGTACTTGCGTACCGTGCTGCGAACAGATCGGGTCCGGTCTACATCCAGGACATGGTCTAATCTCACACCCCAGCTCGTTCACTTCGCTCGGCTTCTGCCAATCGGCTTGTAGCTCCTTCACTTCGAGCTAAACACTCTACGAAGTCACGACTGTTTGCTGTGCTGGCTCCTCATTGGTGGAACGAGCTCCCCATTGACATCAGGACAGCAGAAAGTCTCTACATCTTCCGTCGCAAACTAAAAACACATCTTTTCGACTATAGCTTGAATAGGGAAGGTAGAGCCGTAGTAGCACTTAAATATCTCTTACTGATAGCACTTTGTAGTTTAACACTCTAGTAGCACTTAAATATCTCTTACTGATAGCACTTTGTAGTTTAGCACTTTAGTAGCACTTAAATGGCACTTACGGATAGTACTTTGTAGTTTAACGATATTGAAGAAATTGTACTTGCTTGATTCTTGTTGTTCTGAGTTTGGACTCATGGTTTAATGCACTTATTGTAAGTCGCTTTGGATAAAAGCTAAATGACATGTAATGTAATGTAATAACACAAGTTTGCATCCGATAGAAATTGCAGAACCCCTCGCGCGGCCTTTCAGACAGGAAGTGCAGACTTACGCTCCCATACAGTATAAGAGGCTCCACTTCCATAACGGGAAGCAGGTTATAACAGAATCTTCCTTAAAGTTCACCTCAAACGAAAGCTCTCGCTGCAATATTTGATTCTGATGTGTAAAAAATGGAAAAGCGGCGCTTTGTGTTGAGATCCACGCTCAACGGTAATCCTTTCTTGATCCTGATACGATAATGACGGTAGAGATCATCCCTCCTAATACCAGCAATAAGCAGGCTACCAAAGGACAGGCTCAATGGCATTAGCCGTCCTAATAGCAATGAGGACTGGATTAGCTGAAACAATGGCCTTCCTTGCAAATTGGATCCAATTGAACCAGCTTGGTCCACTCAACTAAAATGTTTACTCATGGGTAAATACACGTCTAGCATCAATGTGTGTTTCTCAATGTACTGTGCGTTTGACCTGAAATAGCATCCAAGTAATGACATCAGTTCACTGTTGTGATTGATAATATCCTAAATCGTGTCCTGGCCTGGTTTTCTTCCACTGTCTGTAAAGCTCGCATTGCTTTCTACTACTAATAGTAGATACTCTAATCTCCTTGAAAATCCTCGGGGGTTTACTATTTACCCAATCAATTCATTATTTAATCATTCAATTAATTAAAAGTTCCATCGGACCGCCTTATAAAGGGGCTCTTGTCATCTGTTGTGGACTGCCATAGCCATAGAGCAGGAGACGCTTTGCGGACCATCACATGAAAAGCACATTTTGATTTTTTCCTCATTCACATTCGGGTCAAAATGAAGCACAGCCGTGTCATGGAGCTACCGGAGGATTTCTTTATCCCCATCCCCCTGGATACGGACAACATCACATCTCTCAGCCCCTTCCTGGTCCCCCAGGACCATCTAGCAAGCTCAGGCGTCTTCTATGTAATGGCTGTATTCATGCTTTTTATATTTGTTGTGGGCACTTTCATCAATACTCTTACGATTGCATGCACCATGCAAAACAAGAAGCTCCGGTCCCACCTCAACTACATCCTGGTGAACCTGGCCGTGTCAAACCTTCTTGTGTCCGGTGTGGGCTCCTTCACTGCCCTCTGCTCCTTTTCAAACAAATATTTCATCATGGGACCACTAGCATGCAAGATAGAAGGTTTCATTGCAACACTTGGCGGTAAGACAAACTTTGAGACACTTTTTCTTTTTTGACGAGGTAAAACCTGTTTTTAATCCCACTTCATGTCATTCCAGGTATGGTAAGCCTGTGGTCTCTCTGTGTGATTGCTTTTGAAAGATGGCTGGTCATCTGCAAGCCACTCGGCACCTTTATTTTCAAGCCCGACCATGCTCTAGGCTGCTGTGCAATCACCTGGGTGTTGTCACTGCTTGCCTCAGCTCCCCCTCTGTTTGGATGGAGCAGGTCAGTATCACCCTTACATCGTGGACACTGATACCAGGGAGGCAAAGTTGCCATGCTCACCTTTCTGTTTATCTCTCCAGGTACATCCCAGAAGGCCTGCAGTGCTCCTGTGGTCCAGACTGGTACACCGCCAACAACAAATACAACAATGAATCCTACGTGATGTATCTCTTCATCGCCCACTTTGCTCTTCCTCTCGCAGTCATTGTCTTTTGCTACGCCCAGCTCCTCATCACACTGAAAATGGTATGAAAGAATGTTGTTTGGGCCAATAATCGTGTCACATTGCTGCTATTTTGCGCATTGGACCACTAAACACGAAGAAGCCATGAGTCATGAGACTCGGCTCACCTTTCTCTCTCCCAACAGGCAGCGAAGGCCCAGGCAGAGTCCGCCTCCACCCAGAAGGCGGAGCGGGAGGTGACCAGGATGGTGGTCCTCATGGTGGCGGGCTTCCTGGTGTGCTGGTTGCCTTATGCCTCCTTTGCTATTTGGGTGGTCAACAACCGTGGGCAGGTTTTTGACTTGAGGTTAGCTTCATTACCGTCCATCTTTTCCAAGTCCTCGGCAGTCTACAACCCGTTCATTTATGTCATCCTCAACAAACAGGTCAGTTGGACGTCCCGTCACATTGAATAAAAAACCACAACACGTATGCTTTATAAGGCTTTTTTGTAAATGTATTTTCCCTTTTGATGTCTTTCAGTTCCGGTCATGCATGATGAAGATGATGGGGATGGGCGGAGCCGATGATGAAGAGTCGTCGACATCGTCAGTGACTGAAGTCTCCAAAGTCGGGCCGGCTTAAACTGAACATCGAGACCGTCGACTTCTCTGCCACTAATGATTGTAAATAACAGTAAATGTATGTGTGTTATATGAACAACAACAAAAAAGGTATATGCGATTAAAAATAAAGAAATATAAATAATCTGCAAAGTGTAAAAATGAAATAAAAAAAAATTAACAACCATTGAATATGGTGTCTGTATGTTTTTTGGGTGTCAGTGGCTTGGACTGCAGTTTCCTTTGTTGGGTGTTGTGTTGTATGGCTTTGCAACTTGTGAGCTGTTACACAAGCTGTGTTGTGAAAGTAACTTTACTATTTACTATTATTATTATTAACGTTATTTTGGTCGCTGTTAATGATATCAAGCTCTGTTATTTCTAACGATACTGCTGCAGAGCCGACTGACCGTCTGCGTTCATATTGTTTTATATGATTGTGTTGCTCTGAATGTCCTTATGCAGTTCAACAACAACTTTTCCATTTGTTAATTTCTAAGTATTCAACCTCCGTCTCTGTCAATCCAACAACCCGATGCAGACAAGGACCGTGCAATGCACTGCATTTGGGGAGGCAGGTGATATTATAGAGCTACCGGACGGTCAGCGTCTTCTGCAACATCTTAACCCCTCTGTAGTGGCCATTTGTCCAACAAATCAAAAACAAACATAAATCAAATTGCCACTGACGCACCATGGGTTTGTGGTTTACGCAGCCAAAAGAATGCATTGTCCATTCAGGATTCTGTTTTTCTGATAATTTATTTAACTAAACAAAACAAGCAAACAAACAAAAGAACAAAGGAACTCCTAACGCTGCCTCTCCTGCACTGGTAAAAAACCATAGGCCTACCCAGGTGCATGCTGGTCCTGTACCTGCCTACTCCTACATATAACCACAGGTGCCCACAGTGTTACCCAATTAACGAACCAATGAACAACCAAAAGACTAAATATATCTAGACAACAACAATAAAGAATTAAACTAAACTAAAAACTATCACAAGAAAAAAGCTATTCTAATATATCAAAACATCTAACCTAAATAAGCAAACAACCTGAATGATTAAACAATACTACTTGTCAATAAAACAACTAAATACTAATATCAATTAAATAGCTCCAACATTCCGGCCCCTAATTGTGCATACAATCACAATTACATACTATTCTCAAACGGAGCTATTCCTGCAACATACAATTCAATGGCAAACTAGGAAATATTAGGGACTATTCTATGTGCCATGCATTTAACCTTAAGTGAATCTTCTTGATGAACCTACAAAAAGAAAAATGAGAGAAAATAGAGGTAGAGAAAGCATTAGTCCATGATGCTAAACTGCTGCTTCCAATAGCAGACAGAGCTTTGTCACCGGCCTCTCTAGAATGCTTGTTCTTGTTTGAAGCCGCACAGAGCGCACCAGACCCTTTGCATCTGGTCTTACATCCAACACTTTTCCCATCATCCAAGATCCTCTTGGAGCTGTGGAGTCCGCAACAAGAACAATGTCTCCAATAGTGAGGCTTCTTCTTGGCCTTGTCCATTTTTGTCTCTCTTGCATCATCGGTAGGTACTCAGAGATCCATCTCTTCCAAAACAGTTCAGCCATGTACTGTATTTGCCTCCATCTTTTCCTGATGTATAGATCATCATTATCAAACGGTCCTGGTGGTATGATTGGTTTGCCCTTTAACATTAGAATGTGGTTTGGTGTGAGCGCTTCAAGGTCATCTGGGTCGTCTGACACTCTTGTAATGGGTCTATCATTTAGTATTGCCTCAACCTCACAGAAAATGGTCTGGAGCCCTTCGTCGTCCAGAGTTTGCTGTTGAAGAATTGAGGTGAGGACACTTTTCACTGAACGAATCAGGCGCTCCCAGATGCCACCTTGATGGGAAGCTGCTGGAGTGTTAAAGTTCCATTGTATACCCTCCTGGACCAAAGACCTCTGAATTTTGCTATGATTCACAACAGCCAGACTTTCCTTCAGCTCTCGGTTGGCTCCAACAAAGTTTGTGCCGTTATCAGTCCTGATTGAGGCGACTGGACCTCGTCTGCAGATGAATCTCCTTACTGCATTTAAACAGGAGTCTGTATCCAATGTATAAGCCACTTCCAAGTGGACGGCACGACTGGTAAGGCAGGTAAAAAGTACTCCATATCTTTTAAGAAGACTTCTTCCTCGCTTAACATTGATGGTCCCAAAATAGTCAACTCCAACATTTGTAAAAGGAGCTTTGTCAGGCAACACTCTCGTCTCAGGCAAGTCTGCCATCTTCTGTTCACCAAGCTTTCCTCGATTGCGTCTACAAACAACACAGTCAGATATGACTTTCCTGGCAGCAGAGTTTGCATTAATGATCCAGTACTTTTGCTGTAACCTGGACAACATGTGATTTCTTCCTGCATGTCCCAGCTGATGATGGATATGGCTCAGAATGAGTTTGGATACATGCAGATCTTTTGACAAAATGACCGGATGTTTGGATTCTGCTGGCAATGCTGCTCTACTCAACCGTCCTCCAACTCTGAGGAGGTCATCATCCATGACTGGGTCCAGTTTGTACAGTGGACTTTCTTTGGGGACGTTTTTACAGCCACCCTTGAGTGAGGCAATTTCAACTGTGAACTTGTGTTTTTGTACATATTGAATGATTGATTTTTCTGCCTTTGTAAGATCTTCAGGAGCTAGGCTTTGTCCCTTGAGTGTGACTTTAAAGCTCTGAATTCTTCTTTCCACTTCTTGTTCCTGAATCTTTAGATTGTCCTTTCTGAGGCCTGCAGAAGCACAAAACTCCTTTCTCTTCTGTCTCAATAACAAGAGCATTTCCTTGACCTTCAGAAACCAAGCCACAGATCTTTTTAGGCTAATCCAAGATGAAAAATAAGAGATCAGGTGGTTGGTGGAATTCTCCAAGTCCTTGATGATAGCATTCACCATTAAGTCCCTTTTGACTTCTGGGTCATCTGCTAAAATCGCATCGAGATCCACCTCCAGTTTAGGCCACGCCTCCTTTGACTTGAATAGAAATTCCGGTCCTTTTATCCATCTCCTGCTTTTCAGGAAATCCTCAGCTCTTAATCCTCTTGATGCTTCATCTGCTGGATTCTCCTTAGAACCCACATATCTCCACTGATCCACATCGGCCGTTTCTCTGATAAAAGCGGTTCTGTTTGCCACAAAAGTGTGGAATCGCCTGGTTTCACTGGAGATATATTTAAGAACAGTTGTACTGTCAGTCCAAAAAACTGACTTCTCAAGTTTAAATTGTAACTCCTTCCGAAGCATTTTATCAACTCGAACAGCAAGAACTGCGGCTGTGAGTTCCAGTCGAGGAATTGTAGTCTGCTTTAGTGGAGCCACTCTGGCCTTTCCTAAGAGAAATGCAACATGTACTTTACAGTCTTTTTCCAATCTCACATAGGACACAGTTCCATATCCAACCTGACTGGCATCAGAAAAGTGGTGAAGTTGGGCTGTAGCAGGGTCTCTAAAGTCTCTGGGCTTAATACAGCGGTCCACTTTGAACTCAGACATCCTTCGAAGGTCCTCAAGCCAATTAGACCATTGCTCAGAGAAGGAGTGGGGAATAGCGTCATCCCATCCCAAGTTTCTCTTACAAAGCTCCTGCAGCAAAAGCTTGGCTGGCATACTAAATGGGGATAGAAATCCTAAAGGGTCATAAAGTGAGCTGACCACTGACAAGATGCCTCTTCTGGTCTGTGGCTGTTGTCGTAATGAGGTCCTGAACTTGAATGTGTCAGTTTCAATGCTCCACTGTAGTCCTAGTGCTTGCTCCATTGGAAGTTGGTCTGTATCCAGATCCAGTTCCACCATTTCTTTTGGTCGTTTGTCTTCTGCGATTGACCGCAGTACTCTGCGGCTGTTGCTGATCCATCCTGAAAGATTGAACCCTCCTTTATGACAAAGAGCGTTCAAGTCCTTGATCATTTGTAGTGCTTCTTCCTCTGAAGCCATGGATTTCAGGCAGTCATCAACATAGAAATTATTTTTGACTGTATTTATCACTTCCGCAGGGAAATTTTTGACATTATCATCTGCAGTTCTCCTCAAAGCATAATTTGCACAACTTGGTGAGGATACAGCTCCAAACAGATGTACTTTCATCCGATACTCCAGTGGAGACTGTGCAGTGTCACCATCAGGCCACCAGAGAAAGCGAAGAAAGTTGATGTGCTCCTCTGAGACATGCACTTGATGAAACATGGCTTGGATGTCAGCCATTACTGCAACAGGCTCTTGCCTAAATCGGATGAGAACTCCAATAAGAGTGTTAGTAAGATCAGGGCCCTGCAAGAGCTGGCAGTTCAGTGATATCCCTTCATAAGTTGCTCCACAATCAAAAACAACCCTCAGTTTGCCTTTCCTGGGATGATAGACTCCATGATGAGGGATATACCACACCTTTCCATCACTTTGTTCTAGTTGATCAGCAGGTACCATCTCAGCATATCCTTGAGTTATCATGTTGTTTAGAAATGTGGTGTATTCATCCTTAAATGGGCCATTCTTATCCATTTTTTTTTTCAGGCTCTGTAGGCGCTGTTCTGCAACACAGCGATTGTTAGGCAAGACAGAATTTTCCTGTCTGAAAGGTAAATCAATACAGTAATGGTCTCCTGTTAATACTGTTGTGGTGCTCATAACATTCATGAACTTGATATCTTCTCTGGACATTTCAATCTGCTCCTCTGATGATCTCTCATTAAAGTCATGGTTATACTGTTTAACCAGCATTTCTTGCAGATGTTCCACAGAGATTCGATTGGCTGTTACAGCAGGGCAGCCACTCTTACTTGTACTGCTTCTGCCACGCAGTGGACCATTAATGACCCAACCAACTCTGGTTCTCACTGCATAGGGTCCTTCATCCTGGCTGTTTATCAGCTCCCAAGGCTCCATCACTTTTGAAGCATCAGTTCCAATTAGTAGCGCAACATCTGCATCAATGTCATGGAGCTTAACATCCTTGAGATAGGACCATTGATCAAGATCCTCCTGTCGTGGGACATTCAGTGTAGAAACAGGTATGGTCTTTTGAGTTAAAACATCAGGTAACTCAATGAAATCATTTGCACTCATGCCAGACACCTCAAGACCTGACAGAATATGTGCATTTACAACCTTCTTTTGACCCATTGTTCTCAATAGAATACTCGTTCTTTTACCCCTCAAGTTCAATTTTCTTGCCAAGTTCTCGGTACAGAATGTGCCTGAACTTCCTGGATCCAAAAAGGCATATGTCTGCACCGTTTTGTTGCCCCTCTGGCTCTTGACTTTGACTGCAACAATAGAAAAGATGGAATTATCTTCATAACCAGCCCCAATATGGCCACAGGTCTGAGACATTGCAGTTGAAACACTTGGAGGGCTCACAGACTGTTGGGGTTGATGTAAGGCTGTTCCTTTATCCTGTCGTTCTATATGAAGGACTCCTGGGTGCTTCTGGTGACACACATTGCAATCCAAGCGACTCCTGCAGTCTTTGCTTATGTGGCCTACTTTCAGGCAACCAAAACAAATACCCTGTTCCTTGATAAAATTGATCTTATCACGACGTCCTTTCTCTTTAAACTGTGGACATTTATCTATCGGGTGACAACTTTTGAAGCAAAACAGACAGTTGTGAATAGAGAAAGACTTGGTCTTGTTTTCTGTATACGGAGTACTGACGACTCCTTTTACTGCAGTAACATTGGTGGCAAAGCTGCTTCCCTTTTTCCTTTGTGTCAAATGACCAATGTTAGAGGCTCTCAAGTTGGTGGATTGTGAATCCTGAATGTTTCCAAAAAGTGGATCCGAGGCAATTCTGACCTGCTTTTCAATGAAAACAACAAGATCATTAAACAGTGCTCTCCGGCCACTTCGCTCCTGCAGATCACAAGCAACATTTCTCCACCTTTCCCTTAATTTATAAGGAAGTTTCAAGATGATGCTCCTAATAATGGATGGTAGGTCCAGTTCCTTCATATGCATCATTTGCTCTGTTAGATTTGAGCATCCTCGAAGAAAGAGAGAGAATGATTTTAATGCTTTAAGATCTTCACTTTTAACAGGTGTCCAGCTGAGAATTTTTTCCATATAGGCAGATGCAATTTTGTACTCGTTTCCAAAGTGCTCTGCTAGACTTTTGGCTCTTTGGTATCCTTGTTCTGAAGGTAAATGTTGACAACTGCACACCAGGTCTCTTGGCTGCCCCCTGGTGTATTGTTCGAGAAAGTGTAAACAGTCACTCCAATTAGTTGTCTTCTCCTCCACTCCATTTTCAAAAGCTCTGATGAAAGACCTGTATTGAAGAGGGTCTCCATCAAAGACAGGAATATTTCGTACAGGAAGGACAGAGCACAGATTTTGCTGAACCAGCAGAGCAGCGATGTCATTTTGTCTTTGCATAACATTTACAATATCATTCTGATAGTTCTCAGTCAGAGTTTGGGTTTGAGGTTGCACACGTCCTGCTTGGTTTTCATAGTTTGTGTGGCTGGCCTTTGCTTAGGCCTGACAACCTGTGGTTGAGTTATGGGATCAGAAACAGAAACCCCATGATCTCTTTCATCCATGTTAACTGGAACAAAGGTGTGGGCATGGGGACTTAATTGAATTGTTTTCAAAATAAGAGTTCATGCCGTCCGAACATTTTGAGACAGACTGTGATGAATTGATTTCCAAGACATGAAGCTTTGCATTTGTTACTGCCAATTCTGTATCAAGCTCCAATTGTTCCTTTTCTTTCCTCAAACGTAACTTTTCTTTCTCCAAACGTTCCTCTTGACCCTCTATTAAATGTTTCCTTTTTAGATCAGCAACCCGCTCCATCAAAGCAGCCCTGTCGGCTTTAGCTTCAATGCGTGCAGATGATGTTGATGAAATCCGTGATAGCTGGGAGTGTGTCCTCACAGAGTTGACCTTTACCCTTGACACGTTAGAAGCACTATCTTCAGGGTTTCTCTCATCTGCGACACGCTGGTCGTTGAGGTCTTCATTTGGCTGCACATATGGTTGACCCATTTCAGACAGCCAGCCTTTTACTTTTTCAGTGAAATCATGGAACATTGTCATTTTTTCTTCGTGGTTCTTATTTTGCCTTGCAACTTCATCTGGTGGTAAAGGTAAGTTCACAAAAGATTCATGTATTTCATTTGCGTCTTGGTAACACGTGATGAACTTAGTAAGCTCAGCAGTCACTGAATTGACATTTTCATTTGATGCCATCAACGCACGTATGTTTCCCAAACACCTTTTGGCTTGTTTACATTTTGTACTCCTCTTTTGCTGGCACATTTCCGTGTAGAAGCCCAAGCCCTTAGAAGTTAATTGAATGTTCCTTTTTGCTGACGTCGATTCAACGTCACTCGCCTCCACGTCAGACATGTTGAACGCTTCTTCTAAACTGCTTGTTGCACAGCAATCAAAATCCGCAATCGGACATAAATACGGTTGAAGGGCAGCAAACAGAGTGCTCACTGGCCGATCCGATCCGTTTCATCACACACACAGACACACACTGAAGTCGGGCTTTTAATCAAAGCCGATGACGGTGGTGCGCAGGTATTGCGCAATGATCCTATGCAGCGATTCACCGCTGTCACTCAAACTTCACGAAACATGGATGTAAACAGCGACTTTTAAACTCCACTCGTTTGGCCGTTGTCCTCTACAGCGGTCGTATCACGTACCAGTTTCTTGTGAGAAGGTTGAGCTCTTAGTTGATCCGGGCCAATGCAGTTTCCCCGTCGATGATCCAAAGTTATGAATACAATAATCCGTTCTGCCCGTCTTTCCGAAATCCAATACGACCCGACCCGTCCATTGGTGCGGGATCCGTCTCTGAGTTCAAAAGGCAAGGTTTTTTACTTTATGTAGTGGCCATTTGTCCAACAAATCAAAAACAAACATAAATCAAATTGCCACTGACGCACCATGGGTTTGTGGTTTACGCAGCCAAAAGAAAGCATTGTCCATTCAGGATTCCGTTTTTCTGATAATTTATTTAACTAAACAAAACAAGCAAACAAACAAAAGAACAAAGGAACTCCTAACGCTGCCTCTCCTGCACTGGTAAAAAACCATAGGCCTACCCAGGTGCATGCTGGTCCTGTACCTGCCTACTCCTACATATAACCACAGGTGCCCACAGTGTTACCCAATTAACGAACCAATGAACAACCAAAAGACTAAATATATCTAGACAACAACAATAAAGAATTAAACTAAACTAAAAACTATCACAAGAAAAAAGCTATTCTAATATATCAAAACATCTAACCTAAATAAGCAAACAACCTGAATGATTAAACAATACTACTTGTCAATAAAACAACTAAATAATAAAATCAATTAAATAGCTCCAACACCCTCTTTGAACTCAGGGAAGGGGGCACAATGCCAGAAAGGTAACACAAAGCTCAATTCAACCCAGCAGAGTGGATTATGAAGGGCTACAGGGCATGAGATTAGATTGGAAACCAGATCACCTGCTGCGATCTTCCTTTTGGAAAGTGGGATTAACGTGCTTGAAACAGTAGGATTAACAGGCTTGTTAAGAACAAGAGTGCATGTGTACACATTCATATGAATGTGTACACATTCATATGCTTGTGTACACATTCATATACATGTGTACACATTCATATGCTTGTGTGGCCCTTGATTTACATGTGTACACATTCATATGCTTGTGTACACATTCATATGCTTGTGTACACATTCATATGCTTGTGTACACATTCATATACATGTGTACACATTCATATGCTTGTGTGGCCCTTGATTCAGATACCTGTAGATAATGTTTGTATACGATTTTACCAAATCTTGAATATCTGACGATCCCAGCTGGACCGGGTGCCAGTCCATTGCAGGATGCCAGTCCATTGCCGGATGCCAGTCCATTGCAGGATGCCTGTCCATTGCAGGATGCCAGTCCATTGCAGGGTGCCAGTCCATTGCAGGGTGCCAGTCCATTGCAGGATGCCAGTCCATTGCAGGGTGCCAGTCCATTGCAGGATGCCAGTCCATTGCAGGGTGCCAGTCCATTGCAGGGTGCCAGTCCATTGCAGGGTGCCTGTCCATTGCAGGGTGCCAGTCCATTGCAGGGTGCCTGTCCATTGCAGGGTGCCTGTCCATTGCAGGGTTCACGTTCAACATTTCGATCGTCGTCTTTATTATTTTCTGTTTTCTTCATACAAGAGGAAAACAATCAAATATGTATATTTGAACTACTTTGATGATCTGTTGTTTTCCCTTTCAGTTTCAATGGGATGGCTGGAGGTGACGATGAAGAGTCGTCAACGTCATCGTCAGTGACCGAAGTCTCAAAAGTTGGTCCAGCTGAGCCTGAACATCAAGATTTGCCACTAATGATTGTTAATTGTATGTAACAGTAAATGTACAAGTTGTGTTGTCATATGAAAAATTAGTTGTTGCTGTTAATGATTTAAAACTCTCACAAAATATTAGAAAATCCAGTTTCATGGGTCTTTGAGAACACATTTTTATTATTTCATTAAATCAACCGATTCTTTGAAATATTAGTTCAAAACGTGCTTTCATGTTGCAAAAGAATTTATTTAGATGTTTCTTTATCAAATAATTTGTTTTACTGGTTTGGGTTTTAATTGTTCACAGTTTCACGTTTACTAATGTCTCCTAAAAGCCTAAAGAAACGGTTTCTGAGTAATGTTTTTTAATCAGTTATTGAAGAAGTACCTGTAAGGCTTTATGAGGGCTGAATGCATCCGAATGACCTTCACCATCATTTATGATCAGATGAGTCCACAAACATACGGTTCTTATGTGTAGGATGTAAAAGATATGGTCTTTGAGCTCTGGTACTGAGACTCTAATCTCTATTAACGCATGTTGCGATGGGAGAGGTCATGTTGTGTATGCGTATATATTTAGTCTGACTGTGTGAACAAAGCTTTAAAGCCTCTCCTTAAAGCCTAATCAGTCATTTTGGAAGGTCCTATAAATGCACTTTTTTACGCCCCATCAGCGAGAGACAAGCCTCGTTGAGAAGACTGAACATATCCAGTGTGCCAGTGCTATTTAAATTAGTTTTCTTTCTTTATTTGACACACAACTAGAGGAAAGAAATGAGGGGGATTCGCTCAACAGAGCTTCCAGAAGACTTCTGGATTCCCATCCCTCTGGACACCAACAACATCACGTCCCTCAGCCCGTACCTGGTTCCCCAAGACCACCTAGGGAGCCGGGCGCTCTTTTACTCCTTGTCGGCATTTATGTTCTTCCTATTTGTGGCCGGCACAGCCATCAATACCCTCACTATCGCATGCACCGTTCTATATAAGAAGCTCCGATCTCACCTGAACTACATCCTGCTGAACTTGGCCGTGGCGAACCTCCTCGTGGCCTCCGTGGGCTCCTTCACCTGCTTCTACTGCTTCGCCTTCAGATACATGATTCTTGGTCCTCTGGGGTGCAAGATTGAAGGATTCACAGCAACCGTCGGTGGTAAGGAGTCACACGCATTCTATTCATTTAAAGACCAGGGTTGTTAAATATGATACGATCATAGAGGGAGTGCTTTATATCTCATTTGACCGTTGAGGCAAAGACGTCTGCTTATGTGTGTTTTGAGGTTTATATTGTAATATATTGTCAATGGTGGAATAAGCTCCCCATTGACATCAGGACAGCAGAAAGTCTTTACACCTTCTGTTGCAAACTAAAAACACATCTTTTCGACTATACCTTGAATAGGGAATGTAGCGCCGTAGTAGCACTTTGGCAGCACTTAAATGTCTCTTACTGATAGCACTTTGTAGTTTAACTTTATTGAAGAAATTGTACTTTCTCGATTCTTGTTGTTCTGAGTTTAGACTCATGGTTTAATGCACTTATTGTAAGTCGCTTTGGATAAAAGTGTCAGCTAAATGACATGTAATGTAATGTAATATTGTGCCTTTGGTTAAAAGTGGATGCTTACACTGATCTGAGATCTTTCTTACAACCCCACTGTGCGGATTCTGTTGTCAGAACGGCCAATAACAATCTTTAATGGACAACTGTTCAGCCATATATTTTGAAGAGGACTGGCCCTCATGTTTCTGTCTAAACTCAAAAACAATTGTGCGATCAGACACTGTGTTACGGTTTCACCTGTTAACGTAAAACACTTTAAAACGATTAGAATTCAAGTGCAGTTCACTTCTTTAAATGAAAACTTGTGATGTGTAAATAGGTCATTATAGAGCCGATTACTCTGCTTTGTTATGTTTTCGGCTTCGATTAGAGATCCGCAACATAACACGTCTGTCTCCGTCCAGGTATGGTGAGCCTGTGGTCTCTGGCTGTGGTGGCGTTTGAAAGATGGCTGGTCATCTGCAAGCCGCTCGGCAGCTTCATCTTCAAGCCCTCCCACGCTGCGGCCTGCTGCGCAATGACCTGGGTCTTTGCTTTGTTTGCTGCCGTTCCTCCTCTGGTTGGGTGGAGTAGGTCAGTAAACAAAGGCCAAACACACACATGCAGTTGTATCAGTTTTTAATAACTGGTGTAATAATTGAGATAAGACATTTTTGAATGAATACAATCTTGGAGTAAAAAATCCTCCCCTCTCTTGTCGGGATCTTGTGTGTCTCTCCAGGTACATCCCAGAGGGCATGCAGTGTTCCTGTGGACCGGACTGGTACACAACCAACAACAAATACAACAACGAGTCCTACGTGATGTTCCTCTTCTGCTTCTGCTTTTCCGTCCCTTTCTGCACCATCATTTTCTGCTACTCCCAGCTGCTTCGAATGCTGAAATCGGTAGGCGATGGGGTGACACCTTGTGTGTCTGTGTCTGCTTCCATCCAGACTAACCACTTTTACTACTTCTCCCCCAACAGGCAGTGAAGGCCCAGGAAGAGTCGGCCTCCACCCAGAAGGCGGAGCGGGAGGTGAGCAGGATGGTGGTCATCATGGTGCTGGGCTTCCTGGTGTGCTGGATGCCGTACGCCTCCTTCGCTCTCTGGGTGATCAACAACCGCGGGCATCCATTCGACCTGAGACTGGCGACCATACCCTCCTGTCTGTCGAAAGCCTCCACAGTCTACAACCCTCTTATCTACATCTTCCTCAATAAACAGGTTGGCGCCCTCTAGTGGTGGCAAAACATACACAGAAAACCTGACAAGCGTTTAACAACTGCAGATGTCGTTCTTTATTCATTTTTGGATTACATGGACAGATATATTCACTGTGTATTGTTACGGCGTTAATCTCTGAAGAGAGTTACCTGAAAGGTTCTGCGTGTTATTAAATGATATTTCCCCTTTTTACCCTTTCAGTTCTGCGAATGCTTGAGGAAGATGTTGGGCCTGAGTGCAGGCGAAGACGAGGAGTCATCGATGAGCCAATCCGTCACTGAAGTCTCTAAAGTTGGACATTCTTAGGTTTTCAATGTTGATGATTTAAATATTGTAAATAATACTGAACAAACACAAAGCATGATAAATGGAATTGTGTTATTCTCTAAATAGTTCAACGCTGATTTGTGATTATTTGTGCCAGATTTCCCATTTTGTTTTAACGTCTTGTTTTTTCTTAAGACATTCAGATTAATGAATGAATTATTATTATTAATTGATTATGAATCAATTAACATTGGCATGCAAATGCTTGTAGTATTTAATAAATCTTTGGGAAAGAGTTTGAAAAGTTGTACTGTATTTGTTTTATTGGGAGTCACTTTTTGTTTGTTTGTTTGTTTGTTTTGTTTGCTCCTTGTCTTTCTATTTAGTTTTGTTCTGTTTGTTTATGTCTTATGTAAAGCGTCTTTGAGTGTCTAGAAAAGCGCTATATAAAAATTCTAAGTATTATCCATCCATCCATCCATTTTCAATACCGCTTATCCTCATTAGGGTCGCGGGGGCGCTGGAGCCTATCCCAGCTGACATAGGGCGAAGGCAGGGGACACCCTGGACAGGCCGCTAGTCCATCTAGGGCATTCTAAGTATTATTATTATTATTATTATTATTGCTTACTATAGTTAAACTTAGAGTTAATAAACAGCAGACACACAACTTTACAGCTCATATCTGCTTGAGAGACAGTTACTGACAATATTGGGCAACAACACAAATTCAGATAGTTTCTGATATTAGTGGGATGTTCTTGGGTCCATATGTAATGCGTGTCCCAGTAATTAAAAGACATGTTCCTCCATATGTGTTTTATGGACTCATGAGAATAAATAAATATAATAATAATAATAATAAACTGGCATGTCAAAACAATTTTTTTTCTCACCACTTTGACAAAGAAGCCGAGCCAATATATATAATATAACACACCATATCATATTATATATTATACTATTACATTATTTATTATAATATAATTATGAAGTCTTCTTTCTACTGAAAACACTGCCGTACTCCTATCAAATCCAGTCACAATGTTGCAGCTGCGTGGTTCACAAGTTTACACACACACGTGCATACACGCACAAACACACACACACACACACACACACACACACTTTTCTACAAATTATGTGCAGCAGAAACAAGCTATGTCATCGTTAAGACAATAAGCTAAAGGGGGTTAACTGAATAGGATTACCCATTAATCTGTGTAGTCACACAAGTTTCCATTTCACAATGCGTGCGCCTCACTATTCTGACCAACTGTGGCCTGTATATGCTCATAAACATACAATATATATCAAACACAATACATCTACACATGCCAAGCTATGGACAAAAAATATATATTTCAAATATTTTGTTGTTTTACATCTGAAAATGATGAATGTCACAACCAAACCCACGTGTTTACATGTGTCCTGCCCGATGAAAATCAATCGGGCCGATCGATACGTCGACGGCGTTGCTTCTGGGTTTTTCAGGCCGCCGCGGGTCAGCTGGAGAAGCAAAAAGGGCGAAAACAAGAACAATGAGTTCAATCACGACGTCCCTCGACAACACCCGGCAGCACAACACGTGAGAGACGTGGAGCGTTACCTGGTGCGAAGTGAACGCCGTAGAGGAGGTGGACTTCACTTCGCACCAGGTAATGAGTGCAGCAGACCACCTGCTCTTCAGACGAGCCGGGCCCAGGGAGCAAGACCTCCACACCGGCTCCAGGAGGTTCACGCAGATTCCCGTCGGTGGTCGGGAGCAAATCTGAGTTCTGCTAGTAGTGAACTTTTACCAATCACGAATAGTTCAGAACTAGCGGAATTCCAGACCTACCCTCGAAAAAAAACATGGCGGCGTCACATGGGAAATAGGAATAAAAAGAACATGAGCGGTTATCTTGGATGATGACATGCGTAGCAGAATCCTCTCCCCTCAGACAACCAAGCCGACCAACAACAACGAACATTCAAAGTCAAACACGAGGAAACACACTTTGGTTTTTGTTTTTTTAAATAAAGGAAAAAAATAGGAGAAAAGTTCACAAATTTCTTTCCTTTCAGGATCCGTCTTCTCCCTGGCGTGCAGACCTCCTCCCACTTGGAGTTCTTACCAAAAATCTGCGAGCCGGACACAAGAGAGCGAGAAGTGGACTCGCGAGAAACACAGCGTCAACGGGATTAAGATAAACTGGCTGTGATCTGAGCTGAACTGTCGCTCCGGAAAGATTAACTCGTTACGGAGTGAGCACGCCAGAAGTAATTACTCTGTGTTAATCAGTTTTATGGAAGAACCTGAATTGTCCGCATAATCTGCTTTGGTGTGCTGGATGAGAAACCTTCACCTGCGTCAACCCACTTCTGATTAGCGGTTCAACGCTAAGATGGGGAGAACCCGCGAGGACAAGCTGCTGCCCTAGTTGTGTGGCTTAATGCTTTGCTTAGATTCATTTACATATAGTGGCACTTTTAATCAATGGTTATAGTTGCTTGGTGCAGAGGCTGACACCTGAATGAATGTCTGGTTCCTCCGGCTCCTCCGATTGTCTCCACTCACAAAACTGCTAAAGACTGTTAAGAAATGTAATCAAAACAATGAGAAACGGCGACTCTGAATGAGCGCACCATCCCCCTTTGTTGTTGGTGTGGCTGTGGGTCACCAGACCGGCGTGAACGGCACAATGCGAATCACAAAGAGCGCTGCCGAGATGGTGTGTTTGTGTGGGTCATCTCCGGAAGATATTCCCTTCGATAAAAGCCAAAGGGAATATAAACGACACCACAGTGGACTTCACGTGTCCCCACTGAGCTGGAGGCAGACTGGTGTTCAGCCTGATGACGTGTTATAGACACATAAAAGCTTCAAATTACTGATGTACTTTATGTCGTAAAAAAAACCCCATCAAATGTCAGGCATCTAACCAAAAACCCATTCAAAAAGATCCCGTGACTTGAAGAAGAGGCGCTAAATGTTAACTCCTTTCCTTCTTTGAGAGGCCAATGTGTGAACGAATGGTTCAAACTGTACGATGTGGTGCATGATAGTAACTGTGTAACCTCTGAACCCTCTGGCAGAGCACCAGCTACTGCGTTCCGACCCATTTGGGTCTAATTAACTGTAGATTAGGGTAAGAAGTGTACTGATTTCACACTTTAAACTATGGACCCCGCATGGTTGTTAAAAACACGAGAGAACATATGAGTGTCAAGTGCTGTCGATCTCAGTTGAGCAACATTGCTGTTAAAAGGATGAAAGGTGCAGTCACACACACCTCAGTGTAACACCACCGTCTCGTGCCGCGTGCCCTAAAAGTCCAGAAACAGACGGAAGGGCCGTCAACCTCGAGAGAAAAAGCCACATTCTGGAGAATTCTTTCTGATAATATTTATGGATTTGCGGGCAGTCCGCTTGCTTTTGGAGGTCAGTTTGTCTCTCCTGCTTTGTGTGTATTCACAGCCTCCTCCCGGATGCAACCCACTGCCTCCCGGATCTGACCTCTCCCCAAAACGTCTGCATCTTTTGTCTCCGCGTGATGGAATTGCACAAATAAGGAAAGCGGCACTACGCTTGAAAAGCCTTCTTGTTGTTGCCATCGGTCGTGCACATTACAAAGTGACAGAACCCGTTGTGTGAAGAATTAGTCCGCTTAAAGAGACAAGAGAACCCTTGCACACACACTCCTTTGAAGTATTGTGAAGGGGGACCACGTAACATGACATGCCGGGGCTAGTTGGATGCTAGTTGGCCTTTATGTAAAATAAATAGAGAGCAATGCATCATTTAAATGGCATTTTCTAAAACTATGTTAGAAAGCAACATAAGCTGTAAGTAATTAAGAATGCAAGAGGACGCCAAATTCCTTAATCACTGGCTCCTCTGATCCGCTAAATGCACACTATCCTGTTGGGCTGTGTCTTTCCTGGAGAGCTTTGGACAGACACAGCTGCCGCCGGGCGTCATTTTGCCAAAACAAACCATCTTAAATTCACAACTAAATACTACGAATACTGAAAACCAGTGTGTCGTGGTCAAATATGCCCAATGATATTGATTTCTGATTATTTCCGTGTTTCTTTTTGCTCATTCTTATTCAAGCCAATAACGCTGCCCCCCCCCCCCCCCCCCCCTCTGTTTACTGACTCAAGACAGACAACGTGCGTGCACATCACGGCATCCTTTTTTTAAACGTGTTTTTAGACAGAAGCCAGCTCAGAGATGGTGATGAGATACCCTCGCCCCTTTGCCTTTGATGCTGGGATTATGACGTGACTTGTAGGGGTCAAAGCAGAGTCTAAAAACCCCAATGTACTGATGTGAACTCTCAAATCTGCACGGATTAGAAGTGTCTTACTTCCCCCGCCTCAACCTTAAATACTGACCGACTATTATAGTTCCGCTACTTGTCCAATTAAGCTGCTTTAAGACTTGGCTGTCCTCTCGTGCCCACCGGGGTCCGCATCTCCGTACTTACCACGACATCACACACACACAATATGAACTCACGTTTAATATGCACAGTTCTTCACAACGGATGCATTTCATGATATTAGTCCGTCCCAATGTGGAATTATTCCTCTTCATCCAAAAGTATAAGAAAATAATCGTTTTTTTGCTTTGAAGCTTACGTTACCGTTTGATACACTCGGGGTTGCTTTATTACTTATTCTAAATTGCTGTAGTTGAATAGAAAAAAAAGACAATGTTGTCCACTGCAAGTGTCGACGAAATCAAACGATGGCTCGACGTTTACTTTTGTGTGTCAGTCAAAGGTCCGGCAGCTAATTCCCTTTTTAACGGGAGCGGGCGGCAATCCGCTTTCAAGATTATTTGGGCATTTTGCGTCTTAAGGTCATAAGCTAATAGTTTTAATTACAGTTCAAATAAGTTTTCCTTGTGGTGGCTTTGCCACCGTATCACTGCCAAGCAGGACGCCGCGGATAACCTGACCTCCTTATCCAATCAGAGGTCCACGTCTGCTTCAGAGTATAAAAGCTAAAGTCAGATGTGGAGCACCAGGCACCCACGGAGGTTGCAAGTGACAAGAAAGGTCAACTGCTGAGGACCTCCCTTTACGATCAGAATGGCAGAAGAGTGGGGGAAACAGGCGTTCGCTGCCAGGCGGTACAATGAAGATACGACGCGAGGATCTGTCTTCGTCTACACAAACAGCAATCACACCAGAGGTACGGTATCGGCTTCTTAATAACTCAAAGGTTGTGTTTTCACCCGGAGCGAAATCGACGCGATGTTTGTGCCGATGGAACCGGATTCAGATGCAATGATTCACGACTTTATTGTGTTAAAAGCGAATTCAGCGGCTTTAGTACAAGTCAGTATGTGGTTTAATTTGATAGACTTAAAATAATAATCAAATTTGGTAATTATTTGAAATACTCACACACTCATTCAGACATTTGGAGTTACAAAGTCTTAAAAATGATAATTTTAACCGAATTCATTTAGAGTTAAAATTACAATAAAATAAAAATACCTTTGTCTCATTCCTAATACAAGACAGATCATCGGGTTCCATGATCATTACATACGCTGTGTTCAACATTGAATATATAAATAAGGGCTGAAAAGAAGATTGAGATTCTAAACTGTGGGACTAAATATGAGATTCCTTTTTTTTTGTTCTTTCAGATCCCTTCGAGGGTCCCAACTACCACATCGCTCCTCGATGGATTTACAACATCGCTACCCTCTGGATGTTCATCGTGGTCGGCCTGTCAGTCTTCACCAACGGTCTCGTCCTGGTGGCCACAGCCAAGTTCAAGAAACTCCAACACCCTCTGAACTGGATCTTGGTCAATCTTGCGATTGCTGATCTTGGAGAGACAGTGTTTGCCAGCACCATCAGTGTGTGCAACCAGTTTTTTGGTTACTTCATCCTGGGACACCCAATGTGCATCTTTGAGGGCTACGTCGTCTCCGTCTGTGGTAAGCGGTCGCTGTGTTTTCCTCTTTGATTGGAAGGTGTTTTGAATTAACCTTTACTGAGCATCTTATTCTTTACACAGGTATCACCGCTCTCTGGTCCCTGACTATCATCTCCTGGGAGAGATGGATAGTTGTGTGCAAACCTTTTGGAAACGTCAAGTTTGATGCCAAATGGGCCACAAGTGGCATAGTGTTCTCCTGGGTCTGGTCTGCCGTGTGGTGTGCTCCCCCCATATTTGGATGGAGCAGGTAACCTGGTGTTTTGTTTTTTTTAACGCTTTTTTTTAATGAATCAGAACGGTAAAATAAACATTTTCTTGCAACAGGTACTGGCCTCACGGACTAAAGACTTCCTGCGGCCCGGATGTATTCAGCGGAAGCGAGGACCCTGGAGTCCAGTCCTACATGGTTGTTCTGATGATTACATGCTGCTTAATTCCTCTGGCCATCATCATCTTGTGCTACCTTGCCGTCTGGTTGGCTATCCGTGCCGTAAGTAATCTCACCAGCAGTCGTATGCTCGATGCAAAGCAGATCGTCGCCGGGCAGCGTCTCACACTGTGTTGCTTTGCGGATCACAGGTTGCCATGCAGCAGAAGGAATCAGAGTCCACCCAGAAGGCTGAGAGAGAAGTATCCAGAATGGTCGTCGTCATGATTGTGGCATATTGTGTCTGCTGGGGTCCTTACACAGCTTTTGCTTGCTTCGCCGCGGCTAACCCTGGATATGCCTTCCATCCTCTGGCCGCTGCCATGCCTGCATACTTTGCCAAGAGCGCCACCATCTACAACCCAGTTATCTACGTCTTTATGAACCGGCAGGTGAGCACAACTGTAACATTGGTCAGCTTTTTCTATGTCCAAATCAGACTCTTTTTTTTATTTTTAACATGCGTGTTGTTATTCTCTCCCCGTCAGTTCCGTACATGTATCATGCAGCTCTTTGGCAAAGAAGCAGATGATGGCTCTGAAGTATCCACATCAAAGACAGAGGTCTCCTCCGTGGCTCCTGCATAAAGATGTTGATATTCTCTTTTTTGGGGAAACAAATGAGAACCATTGTGATTTGTACAGTATATATGTATCGTTTCATTTTTCTTTTTTTTTTTTTAGTAAATATAGCTTTCTGGCAAAAGACAAAAACAACATAAAAAATATATATATTGCAAATGAACTATGATATGACTTACGTCTTTTTTCAAATGAACATAAATGTGAAGCATACTGAAAGTTTTATTTTTGGTGGTGCAGAGATCATCGGATGCCGTTAGAACTGGTGTGAATGTTCCCGTTTAGTACGAGACCGTACACATATTTAAAGGTGTTAAAACCCCTTTTTAAAATAGGGTTATGTAGCAGCTCCAGCTTGGTGGTAGTTTAGGCTAACAGAAACATTCGTGTTGACATACTATCAATATTACACTGTAGAAGTACTTGACTAAGTCGGGGATTCATTCTATGAGTCAGAAGTCCACGATCACCCTTCCAGATTCTCTGTAACCTCCACCTGGGATGAACTGAAAAAGACTGCATGATTTTCACAACTGAAAACAAAATAATTCTCTTAAAATATAGTCCTAGCTCTATGAATTGTCAATGCGGAAGAGCAGTTTATGGACATTGGCTATAGAGGCAAACCACAACGTGACCAACATGCGGTTCTAAAGTGAAAATACAGAGAGGATTATCTCCTAAAGTTGGACTAATGACATCTAGTGTCGAGGTGGCAGATTCCAACCCCCTGAATACTCCTGCTTACCCCTCCTTTCCAAGCATGTCGAGAACTAGCATCTCCTTCAGGTGACATAACAACAGTGTCAGTGTTCGGTGTGTCCGTTCTGGGTTTACTTAGAAACTTAGCCACAGCAGTGCAACATGGATAACTCTGTGAAGAGGATCTGCCCCCATTATGTAGATATGAAGGGCTCATTCTAAGCCAACAAAAACAAAAGGTTGCTTAGTTTCAGGTGATTACACACTAATTAAAACATGAATATGTGAAAATTACATTAACTGTAAACGATAAATCATCTTGTGGTTAAATGTATTACTTACTTTGAGATGTGCTTTATATACATTAGTCTTCCATGTTTCATGTATTAGTGCCAAGAACATGTGCATCATCTCCATTTAGATGTGGAGTAAAGGTGTGGCTGGAGACTGGGAACCATGTCGTCGGATCTTTTGTAATACAGTCAACTTTTTGAGGCACTGGTTTTCCTCCTTGCACAGTTGCTCATAGTTCTAACACATGACAATAATAAAAAATTAAAAAATCGACAGCCTTTACTTATGTATTATTGATTCAAATGAAATGCTCCAATGGTTTAACATGACAATCCATAAACAAAGCCTAAATATTAGATCAATGTGTTCCCTTGTTTCAAAGGCTTTGTTTGAAATTAGATATTATGTGAGTATTAAAGGTATTGCATGACATTGAAGTAATTGAAAACAACTGAAATGTAGTAGAGCTTAAGTATCAAGTAAGAGAAAACCAACATACACTTACATCTACTTTTTTACTTTACACCACTGCTTAGAATATTACACAACTCCTCCCCCCCCCCCCCCCCTTGCTCTCTTCCACAGGCAGGTCAAAGGTCAGTTTCAGCCACCCAGCAGGCTCCTCGCAGGCTTCTGTCAGCATTCTCCTTCTGCATGCTATGTTTTGTTTCCTCTAAACACTGAACACACGTCTTTTGGCTTGACCCTTCTTTTATTTTGAAATGTACCCGGATGTTGTGGGTGTCATCACCATGCGCGCGTGTTCACCCTCTCGCCACACACGTGAACTGCGATAGGAGGAAGGAGACGTCGGAGAAGCCATGTCCAAAACTAGTACGTATTTGATTTGTGTTTACATCTTTGACAGAATGTATTCACTCCGTTGTCTGCGGCTGGTTTTTATATGAACTCTTTTGTTTCTTACAGAACAAAAACGAGCCAAACGTCTCGGCTTCCTCGAGAAGTTTAAGGTAAGCGCGAGCTCCGGCTAACGTGGCTAACTTTTTTAACTCGAGCTCAACGTTGCGAGTCCAAACCTGCTGTGAGCTTCAGTCTCGGTTTTAATGAACATGTCACGTGCTAATGTCAAGACAACCCAAGCGCCACTGAGACTGTAAAGAGTTGCTCATCTAAAACTACCCGCAGACTGCCAAGTATCGCGAGGACTGGAAGATCCCGTCCCAGCTCCCTGCATCGCCATACTCGAGTGTACATTTATCACAACACTACAGTAATCACCCCGACGTGGGAACACGACCAATTGGATAGTTTTATTCTTTTTCTTTTGGGTATAAAACTTTTTCTAGTGCAAATAATACATTTAGTGTCTGAATAAAGTTTTTTTAATTAATTGTATTTGTTAAAATAGTCATTATTGATGGAAAGAAGAAAAACATAAATGTAACAGATGATTCAATACTGTTGGATGGTTGTGTATAGCATGCTAACACACACACTAATAGCAGATACACTCTTTGTGTATGGGGGCACTACATTTTACGATATGTAATTCACAAGTCAGATTTTGGTTGTAATGTAATCTCTGATTGATTGATTGCGTACGCTTCTGGTTCAATTTACAAGTCCTCGCAGATTTAGCAATAACAGGATTGTTACATGACTTTGGTTGCACTGTGATTCCTTTTTATAATTAACTAAAATAATATATATTATGATACAATATAGGCTATTCGTATGTTTTTTTTTCTCCCTGCAGTCTAAAGACGGACAAAAAAATGCCGCTGCTTCGGGGCAGACATCACATGCCCGACAACCAGAAGAAATCCGGAAGCAAAGGGTGAATATTTGAAAGTCTCGCTTGTGCTCCCATTTGAGGTTACATTGCTGATATTATCTTGAGGTAAACCAATCTCTCAATTTATATATATATATATTTCCTCATTAGCTTCAGGAACTCCAGGACAGGCAGAAAATCTCCAGAGAACAAGATCTGATGAAGAGGAGGAATTTGCAAAGCTTTCAGAATGACATTGTGCAGCGACAGAGGGCGTTCGATCAGAAGGTAAGATGTCCGTCTTTTTAGCGTAAATAGACTGCGTACTGTGCATAATTGCCACTGTGTTGACTTGGGGTTTTCTTCTTTGTGTTCACAGGAGATGGACATGCAGAGCTTGGAGAAGAATGTCAATTTCGAAAATGAGAATTCGAGAAAGACATATTACAGAGAATTTAAAAAGGTACGGAGATGCTGCATACGTGCTCATTCCTGACGGCATATACACAACACTTTTTCTCTTCACCTTTTATTTAAAGCAATCAGAAGTCAATGAATGTTGAAAAACAGTATCACACTATTCCTTCAGCTGTGATAGACCACGGTGAAGTGGATTTTAAACACCAAACAAAACATTTTTCTTTAAAGGTAGTGGAGGCCTCAGATGTGATTTTGGAGGTTTTGGATGCACGTGACCCTCTTGGCTGCAGATGTCCTCAGGTGGAGCAGGCAGTCATTCAAAGTGGAATGAACAAGAAGATAGTTTTAGTGCTTAATAAAATTGGTACGTTAACTAAATACATTTTGAAAGTATATCTCTCAGGGATTGTCTGTATTTCTGCAATTTCAATGGCTGACAAAGTAGTTGGTGTTTATATTTATTCTGTGAAATTATTTCAATACTTTGGTTATAGATTTGGTGTCAAAGGAAATCGTGGAAAAGTGGATTAAATATCTCCGTAATGAGTTCCCCACAGTAGCTTTCAAAGCATCTACTCAACAACAGAACAAGAACTTGGTATGCAGTTTTAAAACGTATACCTTGATCATTTAAAAATGAACATTTAAGATCGAAGCCACAATAACATTTCCCATTATTTCCACGGACAGAAACGCAGCAATGTACCAGTGACGCAAGCCACCGCGGAGCTGCTCAGTACCAGTGCTTGTATCGGCGCCGACTGCTTGATGAAGCTTCTCGCCAACTACTGCCGCAACCTAGACATAAAGACGGCGATCACCGTCGGTGTTGTCGGTAAGCGCCGCGTCCGGCAGTGCACCGGGTCCTTTCTTTGTGTGAGGCGAGGTTGTCCAACGTGAAATAATTTGCCCCCCCCCCCCCCCCCCCCCTTCTGTTTTGTAGGATTTCCTAACGTGGGAAAGAGTAGTTTGATCAACAGTCTGAAGCGGGCGCGAGCGTGTAATGTCGGCGCCACTCCCGGCGTCACCAAGTAAGCACACCGTGAGCTGCTGATCCTGAAGTCCTGCTCGTCCATGTCTAAGTCTTGCTGACGGGGTTGGATTTTTTTTTTTTTTTCAGGTGCCTTCAACAGGTGCATCTGGACAAACACATCAAGCTTTTGGATTGCCCCGGCATCGTCATGGCGACTTCAACGACTGACGCGGCAATGATTCTCCGCAACTGTGTGAAAATCGAACAGCTCGTAGATCCTCTGCCGCCCGTTGAGGCCATCCTTCGACGCTGCAACAAGGCGCAGGTCCGTCGCGTCGGAGCAAACCCTTAAACCCTTTTCTGTGCGTTGCCTGATTGTGTCTTTTGCACACCTCCCTTACAGTAATATTTCTGACCCTACAGATCATGGAGCACTACGGGGTTTCAGACTTTCACACCGCTCTGGAGTTCTTGGCCATGCTTGCTCGACGGCAAGGCAAACTGAGGAAGGGAGGACTGCCAGACTCAGACAAAGCTGCAAAGAGTGTGCTAATGGATTGGACAGGGCAAGTCAACAATTCGATTTTTCGATGTTTTGACTAATCGTATTCAAATAGGTCGTAACATTGTGCTAACTTTCGCATGTTCTGTTATTTAGTGGAAGGATCAGCTACTTCACACACCCTCCAGAGACACACACCCTTCCCACACACGTCAGCGCTGAGATTGTCACAGAGATGGGTAAAGCGTTTGACTGGGATGAGCTGGAAAAAGGAAACCGGGAGGTTCTTGCAGGTAAAAAGTTTTGTCCTTTTTTTTTTTGGGTTCGGTAAAGTAGTTTCAGGGGCTGGTATTTCAAAAACCCCAGATCATGAACCAGAAGTCTGCACACCACTAGATTTAAGTGAGAACATAATGTTATGCCTTCCGTTGTAACCCCCCCCCCCCCCCCCACACCTTCGCTGTCTTTTAGAATCCTCTTGTCCTGATATCCAAATGGGATTTTGCATGGAAACCACTGGAATGACAGAAGGTGGCCCGGTTGAACCACCGTCTGAACTGGAAGTGGTCGGGGGGTTCTTGGAAGAGCCGGAATTTGAAGACAAAACTGAATCTATGGAGGATGGCAAGGACCTAGAGGTGTGAAACGGCACAGTCCTTGCAGTGTTTACTTGATAACAGTATGCTGTATGCAATTAGCACATTTGTAGAAATGTGTCTCCTTTTAACTTAACTTTTCCTATAGTTTGGACCAATGACAGTGGAGATAAAATCTCAGAGGTCAAAGACTAACTCGCGTGCAAAGGATGCTGCAGCCAGGCCTCCAGATTTGAAGGATATCTTTGATGTAGATCCTCTACAGCAGGGTCAGGCACTCCGGGCTGCCGGCAAGAAGAGGAAAAAGCAGCAAAAAAGAGCTGGTTTGTATGAATATTGGTCTCAGCCAAATGCTATTTATAATGTTGTCTGTGGTGTGATCATGCTAGGACTTCTTGAAACACACTATTACCCTAATCTGTGAAAAAGTAAAGAAACAAAATGACTCCACAGCCTCATGTTAGTTTGGTTGTAAACGGGCCAACAAGGCTCATTTTCTCTGTTCTCATTGAAACAAACGGCATTCAAGGCCACCCGAGATTTAGAGGGAATGTAAAACCCTGCAAGCCTTAGACGTGACGGAGACCTCTATTCCTGTGTAAAAGGTTTTATTGGTCTGTAGTTTATTTATTTCCACCTCCCATGTAGCAGAAGATCAGCATGTAATCCCACACACATAAAGGCGAGCTTCTGTTAGGAGTAATGCATTTTCACTCTACCTTACACTAATGTTTAATCATGCAAAATTAAACTAATATTTGTTTTGGTTTTCTCTGCAGACAAAATTGCCACCAAACTCTCCGACACCTTGACAGCTGCAATGGACTTCTCATTTTCAGATGGCTGATTTTTTTTAAATAAAAAGATTAAATGAAAAACATTATTTGTGTCCGTTTTGATGTAAGTTAGCAGTATTCAGATTCATCTAGTAAAGGTGAACCGTGATACTTTTGTTCATTTCATTATAAAAATGAAGATGTTTATGGTTGTTTTTCAGAAGGTTAATTATATCCCTGTTCAGCCACTGGTCCTTTAAAATCACTGGAAAATGTGAACAAAATGATTTTCTCCTGCATGTCTGATACTTGCATCAGAATTTAATCACTTTAAATACAGATCTAAAGTTTTTCTTTTTCTTTTCTTGCACTGGTTTTAATCGAAACCTTTACAGTTGTATCTTATTTGAACTATAAACCCACCTACAAGTAAACACCTGCACACTGAATAGGCCGGTTTTCAAGTGTGTGCAACCTCACAGCAGTCAACAAGTTCCGGGTAACTCGCGACGGATGACCCCGCCGCGCGAGATAAACAACACCGTCGGGTGCTGCGGCTAACTGCTGTTGCGGAGCTCGTGTGCAACGACTTCAACTATGGCAAAGAAACCGGAGGACTTCGGAGATTTATGGCTGTGATTACCTAACGAAACCAACCCCATTGCCACAGTAGGTGCTGCCCTTTCCTCTAAAAAAAACGCCAGTTGGAGGTTATGTCCGCTTTTTGGGGGCGACTAACGGGTGCTAGGTAACGTTAGCTAGTTTGGCTAACATGCAACTTCCTATGTTTACGTTGCCGTGACCGTGTCTTAAGTTGCTCCTAACGCACAGCTGCCTTTTACTAGACACGCTGAACCTCCAACCTCCTTCCAGCTGGCGACTGGCGACGTCCCGGTAACGGACGCCGACGTGAATACTCGCGAGCTAGCTAACAGTAGCTCCGAGCCTCGGCTGCCGTGGGCCGCTGAGCAGCGCGCGGCCGTCAATAACTGCTGTGGTGACGCGAGATTTAGAGCTCCACCACGAATAGTGATTACGAAAAGCGCTCAAAGTAAAGTAGCTACACGGCTAAAGTAGATGATTAGCACCGGTCCTCAATGAACACGTCACTGTTGTCAGTGTGGAGACGACGACCCCCCCCTCCCCCCCCCGAGAAGGAAGCGACACCGACGACCAGTTAACGTGGAGCACTCTGCCGTCGTGTAACGTTGACTTTTGCATAACTTGTGACAGCCTGTTTTGGGAATTCTATGCCTGCATTTTTTTTGTTTTTGGAAACGTGTGTCGGGTGCCTTTTTTTAAATTGATTTCTACTCGGAGAAGTCCCCCGTGTGTCAAGTCGGAAGTCCGTGAGGCGTCAAGGCTGGTGTGTGCGTCAAGTAAGTCAACCTATCCACGCTTTTAGTTGGAGCCTGGAGAGCCCACACCATCTCGGATAAAAGGAGGACACGACGGGGCCAGATGGTCTGGAGAGGGTTGACCTTTATGTGCAGCACAGTGTACACGAGCTGAGGGCAATTCTGTGAATGCACACTGAGAAATAAGAATGCTGATGTTGGCCCAGATGTGATCAATTGTATTGACAAAGACAGTCTGGTTGTTTCACAATCGCGTCCTGGTTGGCTTTACGAGCTGTTTCAAGCAAGATTCCATAGGTTGCCAAAGAACAGCTGACTAACGCTCTGGTTAAGATATTGCCCACATTATAGCTTATCTTAAATTATGATGATACAAATTGGTAATTATGTCGTAGGTAGCAATAATGGAAGTAACATCTGGATAGCCGAAGCATCATCACCGGAGTACTATGGAGGTTGATTTAAGGATTGAGCTGTTTAATAACACAAATACTGCTGTCATTACCAATCGATAACGCTCCTCTTTGTTTCTCTGTTTGGTTTCCAGCTCCATCCCCAGATCTCCATCTCTCTCGCTCTTCCGCCATGTCGTCCCGCGTGCTGCTGCGGCAGCAGCTGATGCGGGAACAAGCCCAGGAGCAGGAGAGACGCGAGGCCCAGCAGCAGACCTCTGCCTCCCAGCTCCGGGCCTCCGACTCCACTCCAGCCATCTCCGTCACACTGCCCCCGAATGCTGCCCGCCCCCCTCCGGCACAGGTGCCCGTGGAGGTGCTGAAAGTAAGCGCGCCCTTGTTCGTATGTCCGTCCACTGCAGTCGGATTATCTCGGAACATTAACGTACTCTTTAAACGTTCAGGTGCAGACCCACTTGGAGAACCCCACCAGGTACCACATCCAGCAGGCACAGAGGCAGCAGGTGAAGCAGTACCTCTCCACCACCCTGGGCAACAACGCGGTGACTCAGACCATGGGGTTGTCGCCTGTGCCGCAGTCTAGTTCGGCCCCTGAAGTTGCCCCCACTGCCAGCAGTGTCCCCAACAGTCCAATGGCTCTGCTCAACATCGGATCCAACAAGGAGGAAGTATGGGAAATTCCCTCTAACTTCTCATGCGTGGCTTTGGTGATTTGCAGATTGCAAAACCTCGTCTTTCCGCAAACTTGGAGTGCAATTTTTGGAGAAGTTAAATGTCTAACCTTTCGCTCACTTCGAGCTTAATTACTTTTTTTGTTTGCTCTGGAAGGATTTGTCCAACGGTCCCGCTGCATGCCTTTTTGTCATCGTACCCGTGTTGGCCTGTCGTCACTATAAGATGTGAAATACCGCACTTACAGTTTAACCATGCCAGCGCTTCTCTTGCACACCCCCCTTTCTGTGAAGTCAGGCCTCTTCAGTTAAACTGGGTGAAAAGTTTAGTGTCCGTCCTTACAGAGTGTACTTCCACGAGGCTGTTTTAGGTCACAAAGCACACGATGTCTAGACATGTCGACACATTTAACCCCAAAGGGCTTCACTGATTAAGTAACAATGGTGTTTTTCCTCCCGTCTGCTTTATCTAGATTGACGACGTGATTGACGACATCATTAGTCTTGAATCCAGTTTTAATGACGACATCATTACGTTGATTGACTCAGGGCTTCAGTTGCCTAGCACGGTATGTAGATCAATGTATTGATTTTATTTTTTAACCGTGAATACTTCCTTCTTTTTTTTTTTAAAAGATGTTTTCTCCAATATGTACTGGTTCTTCATTTGATGTACTTCCTGTTCTCGCTGTGGAAGTCCAACCAATTAGCCTTTTTTTTTTTACCCAGAGTGTTTATTCTCTGAATGGATGGTCTCTTTCGTGTGTGGAATTCTGAAGCCGTAGGAGTAAATATATACTTTTGGCACCCGGTTACTATTCGTCACAAAAGTGCTGCCTGGGCGGGGTAAAGCTATACGAGGACACAAGGCCGGGGAAAGCGAGTGGATTGCACTCGTGAAAGAAAGTTCGTTGCGGCCAGTTTAACCATTAATTTGACAGATAAGAAGATAAGACAGATCAGAAGAAGAGTGTTGACAAACTTTTTGCCTTTAAAAAAATAAATAAAATGAGGATTATGGTGATGCTTTTGGAAGACAAGAAAAAGAAGCTCAGTAAGGTAAATGCTTTTTGTGATTTAACAGAAAAAAAAGAATATATATATATATATAATTATTTTTTTTAAAAATATCTCCTGGTATTAGCTTTTAATATATAATATTTAATGCTCTGATTCAGTGCTTTATCCTCAAGCAGCGTCCGTTGATTACAGTCTAGTTTAAAAAGGGAATAATAACTCGATGTCTCCATAGAGTAGCGTTCGTCTCACCAGCTTTGATTCTATTTTGAATTTTGTTTACATTTTCTTGTATGTTTATGGTAATCAGTTGCCCTCTATGACATGAAAACATGCTCAATTTCCTGCAGCTCCCGGGGAATCTGTTGGATGTCTACAACAGCTCTGGAATGGCAGCACCGACTTTCGCCGTTAGCAACTCCTGCCCTGCCGATCTTCCAAAAATTAAAAGGGAAATTATCGGTACAGTATCTTAACTTTTATAAACGTGCGCGTCTCCGGTTGTTCTTTAGTGTGAGGAGAACTATTTTTCCTTTCTTTCTTCAGATGTGTAATGTTTAATCGTTTTGGAACACGATGCATTTGTCTTTCAGATGTCGAAACCAAGACGCTAATGAAAGAAAGGCAGAAGAAAGACAACCATAACCTCAGTGAGTCGAGCTTTATTTATTTTGAGCAATTCGTTGAATGGGGAAAAAACTGTTCACCTCGGAAATACAGTTGGAACGAATGTGCCATCTAGATAAAAAAAATAAATAAAAATAATCACAACATCCCGTTGAAATGATTTATTTTGCCTGTTTCAACTTGAGGACACCCCATTTTCTATTTCCTTCTGCACATTTCCAGTTATTTCTGACGAAGCTTGCATTACTGATTGCTCATTGTTGAAGGTAAACTAACGTGTGTTGCTCATGGCAGTTGAGAGGAGGCGGAGATTCAACATCAACGACCGCATAAAGGAGCTCGGTACTCTGATACCCAAGACGAATGAACCGTAAGCGCAGTACGATTGTTCTGGAAATTCATTTTTCTTTCCCGAGTCACTTGACTATTACAGAACTATCACTCCGCGCAACTGTTGTGTAGTAAAAATCTTTCTGTTGTGCGTCCCCCCCCCCTTGTCTGTAAAATACACGTATACTGATATCACAATGATGTCAGCGAGATGCGCTGGAATAAAGGCACCATACTGAAAGCCTCCGTGGACTACATCAGGAAGCTGCAGAAGGAGCAGCAGAGAGCCAAGGACATCGACATGCGTCAGAATAAGCTGGAGCTGACGAATCACGGCCTCATGTTGCGCATCCAGGTCAGTGTTCATTGGCCGATCCATAACTTGCAATGCGACAGCTGGTTCTGGTGGTTAAACTCCGAATGGGTCGGATTGGTCGGCCGTGGTTGGCAACTACAATATTTCAAGTTGGATTCAACGAGGTGTGACAGAATAAGGCTGCTCGCTATATTTTGCTTCTTTTTTTTTTGGTGCAGTTTCCGCCATTTGTCTTAGCTTCCTCTTTTCATAGGTGCTCACGATCTGGCACCTGGTCGCTACGTTATTTCATAGAAGTTGACGCCCAGAAACTAATGCAGCAAAATATGAAAATACAGGTCGAGTGAACCACAGAGATGATAAATGTGTGGCGTGATACTCTGTGTTAAAGATTGGTTTCACTGAGTTATTATAGCTTAAGTCTGCCTCCACACTGATCAGTCAAAGCAAAGCACTTGTCTATTGCCGCGTTACGGTATTGTTTACTGTCGGGAGGAAATCACTTTTCACATGCAAAGAGCCCCGAGGTTTCATCCCAGTCACCCCGGAACGTGGCGTCTGAAATGTCCATCTGCTGCTGCTCTCTTCAGGAACTGGAGATGCAGGCGCGGCTCCACGGCCTGAGTCCTGATCCATCTGTGCTCCAACAGCAGCAGGTCCCGCACGGCGGTCCGTCTCTGCCCCCCGGCGCAGAGTGCGCGTCCTCCCAAAACCTCCTCGGCCTGGGCGCGGCCGGCATCGGGCAGCCGCTGCCGGCCTCCTTCCTGTCCCCGCCCTCCTCGGACTCTCCCGCAGGAGTCACCATCAACAGCCCCCTGGACCTGGGCAGCCTGAGCTTCGCCGAGCTGGACGACTCCTCGGCCTCGGCCCTCTACCCGGACGTGGGCTTGGGGGACTTTCTCATGGACGAGGGGTGCACCCTGTCCCCGGACAGGATGGCGGAGCCGCTCTTTTCCCCCTTGTCACCAGGTGCCTCGAAAAGCAGCAGTCGCAGGAGCAGCCTTGAAATGGACGAGGACTTGTGATGCGCCCCGTGTGGTCGGTCACAGACTGTCTGTCGGGACGAGAATGTCAGGATGTGCAGTCTATCCTTAAAAAAAAACAAAAAACGTCAGCCTGTTTATAGGACTGTGCATTTGAACTTCAAAAAGCAAAAAAATAGCTAAGATTGAGATCAAAACTAACATGTTGTTCTTGATTTTTGTTTGTTTTTCTTTTGCCATACAGGCCTAATTATTATTGTCCCTGTTTGGAGCTGGTCAGATAATTATGTCTGGGTTCACACATGCAATCTTATTCGAATGAAATATTGTATCATCGGGGACTTAGCATTAAGACATATTTCCATTCTTATATAGTGTAAAGATTTTCTTCAGAGATTTAAGAGGGATATAAAGTTTGCTTGAATTTATTATGTGCTCCGTTTGTAGGGAAGAAAGCTGTGAGGTTTCTTTTTTCACAACACAACACCGGCATAAAAAGAAAAAGAAGACAGAAAACTTGATTATGAGATGCCAACACATGCAGTCTATTTTCTTTTTTTCCGACTGACTGGAATCAGGGTTCGTTGGGTTGTCTCACCAGCAGCTACAGAAGGGATCTTTCTACGGTGAATTGGCACATTTGTGAGATATTTACTGCATATTGTATATAAGAATATTTTATTTTGAGCAATTTAATTGCACCTTATTTTATGGCAGTTCTATGCATTTTATGAGAGCGTTTGTCTGTTTTTATTACTATCGCACACGGTGGACAGCTGATGCCCGGATTGCATGTATTTGTAATACATAAGAAAAGAAAAGAAAAAGCAATGGCACCTTCACTCGCTGCTGCAGCTAGTCGGCCAAAGCGGGACTTCTTCCACAGTAGCGACAAATTACAAATCAGCGGTTTTTATTTTTTAAATATATTCACGAAGTCCAGTGGAAATGCAAGACCGAACGAGAGATGCAGAACAATTTTACAATAGTACTGTAGTTCATTACAGTGCGGTTCTTTGGATACCTTAATAACAGTTTACTTGGTAGTTTTCTCCTAACATCTGTGTCTTCAGTGATTTGTCTCTTGTTTTCCTTGGCGTCCGGTCACTGGGGGGACTTTACTGATTTAGCATGCTCTACCAAGATTGTGGCTTCTTTCGGGGGGGGGGGGGGGGGGGGGGGGGGTTGACGATCAAAAAGCTGATGCATCTCATGCTCAGGGCTTTGGCCTCCTTTTTTAAAACCAACCACTAGCCTCACGTCTGTCATAACCTGTTTGTTGTGTGGAAAAACCCCTGCAATGCAATTTATTATTCAATAAAAATAAAACAATAGCCACAGATTTTTTTGGGGGGAAAAAGGCATTTAATCTGTCCAAAGGTCAACGCGACCTTATTTAACAGTACATGAATGTGTGTTTGAGAAAGTATACCTGCATATGTTTGTTTTGTTAACACTGACGCACTGAACACAACCTCCAAGATATTGATATGCATACATTTCTTTCTTTTTTTTTTTAAACTATTCAAGCAGCCAAAAAAAAAACCCCATTGCGTTTTGGTGGTGGTTCTTAAAAGTGTCCTCTGGTCGTTCAGACCGGTTTGCTCCACATCTCAGCGCTACTAATCACGTGACACGTCTGAGTGCTCACACTGACTGTTAACCATAAACAGACGTAGCTTTTTGTGTCTTGTCCTTCCCAAGTTTGGCTTTTTCTTTCTTTTTCCGGGAGATTTTAAACGAATAAAAATGATTCCCATTGGTTTCCGGTGTCTTGTGGTCATTCGGTGTTAGTGGTAAAGCATCTGAGAGATCTCCATGGAGAGGTCCAGGCACTCGGACGCCTGGAGGCAGCCGGGACAGGCGCACGGGCCGCCGCAGAGGTCACGGCGGCGGCCGGCGGCCTCCAGGAGGGGCCGCAGGGTGCCGGGCTCGCAGCCGCACAGGAACCCGCACAGCCACCGCGCGCACTCGGCGCACCCTCTCGCCGCGGCCGGTAAGCAGTCCAGCGGGTGACAGAAGAGGCAGGCCAAGAGGATGGCGGCGCAAAGGTCTCGAGGGGGTGAGAAAGAAAAGGAAGCGAGGTGAGGCATCAATTTGAGGGAGAAAGAGGAGACCAAGAAGGGATGCACAACCGTTTGGCGTCCTACCGTCACCACCCGGCTGCGCGTGGACGCCGGTGACTTTGAGGCTTTGCGGACTCCTGCGGGTTGACGTGAGGGACCGACTCGCATCACGGTCACGGCGGGCCTCCGCAGCGGCGCACCGGGGCTGGTCTCGCTCCACCGGGCAGCCGATGGGAGCTCCGGTCGCTCCACCTGTCGGGTCTCGGTGGGAGCTGGTTTCTGCACCGTGACAACATGGACGTGAACACACGAGAGAACAACAACTCCCACGTGGAGAAACGCAGCTTGTTTAGAGGTCACAGGTCAAAGTACCTTCTGGGAACCCGTTCACAGAGGTGTCGGTAGGAGACGGCTCATGGTCCTCAGTGGAGATCCGCTCTGGAAACACGGTGACGTCAGCTGTTAGAAGAAACCACAATTCGACCCTTGTTGGTTTATGACCATGAACCGATCTGTGAACCCACCTGTTGGGTCGTCGGTACCGGGCACTGAAGCCGTGGCCAGGGAGTCATTGGACTTTGGGTTGCCATCACTTCCATCACCCTTCTTTTCATTCATATCTGCAGAATCCTGTTTTGTATCCATTGTGGCACAGCACATGTCACCTACACCTGTTCATCTGAAAGGAACATGCACAATTCCTTTATTAAATATATATATATTTGTATATAAATATATATATTTATATATGTATATATATATTTATATATTGCTAAATTCACTTACGTTATTATAGTTGACCTGATGTACAATTAAACGTCATCATTCTGCAGATACAACAGAGCCACGTGTGTTGCCACTTTTGAAGCCGTTAGTGGTGAGTGGACATCTTGGAAATGGCAGAGAAGTTAATCTATTATTTATCACCATTTAGGCAACATTTATAATGTAGATGAAAGGCGGCGTTGGGATATCCTGACAGTTATATGAGAATGTGAGATCTTGATTTTTATATTCATTAACAATTAATGTCTATAAGTATAAGACTCACCTTATGTGGCATTTTTATTTTTATTTGCAGATATTTATTTGTCCATCTGAAGTATTTTATCCACATTTCAAGCTATTTGTTATAATTTGACAAATAGTGTTTAGTTTTTTATTTAGGGGATACAAATGATGTAAATAAGGTATAGCAAGACAACCTTAAATAAAATACAATTAACATGTACTATACTTTAATTCAGTTCATCGGATGGATGGAATCAATAGCCACAGCAATAAAACCTTGAACCCTGTGCCTCTAAATACATTTTATATGATGCATCATTCATTTACAGGAATACATAAAAAGCCTGCATTGTGTATTTCTCTCTGCGTGATAAGAATGTTGTCATAAACTAGTTATACTCACTTTTCAGGCCATAGAAGCAGGCGATCCAGCATATCGTTGCAGATGCATCCTGCACATGTCAGCTGTGAGGTTTAACTACATCCCTCTTTCTCTACCTCCCCCCCCCCCCCCCCCCCCTCTCTCTCTCTCTCTCTCTCTCTCTCTCGTGTACAAACAGGAACGCGCACAATGGTTGTGCTAATATTGCTTATTTACTGTAGATGTATTATGCTCAAAATCTTCAATCACAATAGCTAATTTCCTATCTTCCTATCTCAATAGCAATATATATGCCGATACATTATATTTTCTAGTAATTAAATATATAAATATTTCATGTGAAATGAGAGAAAAGCAGATTCATGTTTCCAGCTATACACTACATGCACACAAATACAGAGCAATCAAATTAGGATATAACTTAGTTGTATATCACGAAATCTCCATGTGTGATATGGAGATAATATGACAATAACGTTAACACTGATTTGAATGGTGTCTGTATGTACATCCTTAAGAGACGCAACTTCTAACACACACAGCAGGTGGCGGTCGTGTGCCGCTCGGTGGTGATTTGCCACCAGAGAAGAAGAAATCTTAACCAACGGACTAACGATATTTCTTCCGAGTGGTTCCGAGTTCAGACGATTGTGAGCGATGTTAATTCCGGGTAAACCTTAATAAACGAGCGCTAGCTATCGAGCGAGTAGGTTCACCGGGTTCGGCGTTGCGTTGGTTTCCCTCCCATTATATTTACAGGACGACCAACAGGTTCACGTCACGGATCTCTCACAATGGTACGTTGACAAAAAAGACCATTTGGCAAAAGTTAGTTAAGTTAATTTAATTTTGGTGACGAGTCGGTTAGCGTTTGCTACACGGCCGTAAGTTTAGTTACATCCCACAGGAGGAGCATGTTGTGGTCCCATTTAGGTTAGCGTATATCGTTTAAATATAACTGTTAAGTCGTGTAAATGTCTAATAATACCACTACGGTGTTGGATACATGACGAGCTGTGTTCGTGTGGTATCGTAAAGGTAGTATCGGCTGGAAAACATCAGCTCTATCTTTAACTGACAATTTAGCTAGCTAGCTAGCGGATGCTAACTGACTAGCTTACGAATAACTGCAGGACAGAAAGGAACATACAGTTGTATGGAAACAAAGTCGTTATTAATATTAATCGGGAGTTTACTGTGGTTGCGTGTTAGCTGACCAACTCCTTGTATTTCTAACTGTATATCCGCATTTCAACACATTACATTATCTTTATATACGTTACAATGTAATGATGATATTATGCTAGCTAATGTTACATATCTAGTGCTGTGACGACGTCATGACAGATGGTGTTGGTTAGGGTCAACGACGTTAGCTAACTAACTAACCTAACTGATACTACTGATGCTACAACTGTTAATGTTCAAATGTAGACTAGGCACCATGCATTGTTCCTCACTGTGTATTATTACATATGTCAAAGCTATATTCTGCATTAAAGAATGTATGAGTGGGACAGTCAAAGAGTAGGAACCATCCCATGTTACCGAGCAGACAGCTTGTTTTTTAATGACAGCAGAGCTACTCTTCAAAGTGAAATGCTACTTTAGAAACAAAAATATTGTTTTATAATTGAAAATGCAACATAAAGCCTTCTGTTCTCCTGTAACAGCAACCAGTTATCGGTGACGTTGACTATAATTCCACCGATTGTGATATGCTTATTTTTTATTATATATATTTGTTTCTTAGGACAGCGAGTTGTCTGACATTGACCATGCACCGGGGCCTGAGACCAGCAGTATGGAGGGGGAGAACGCACCCCTCTACTGCATCTGCCGGAAACCAGACATCAACTGTTTCATGATGTGAGTTCACAGCAGCAGTCCTGTAGTTTCAATAACTTGGCTGGCTATGGATGCAACAATGATCAACATGGTTTCCTTCGGTTTTCTCCTCACTGACAGTGGCTGCGATAACTGTAATGAGTGGTTCCATGGCCACTGCATTAACATCACTGAAAAGAAGGCGAAAGCAATCCGGGAATGGTATTGCACGAGATGCAAAGGTGATGGAAAAACATCTGTTTTTTTCACAGCCTTTTAAGAGTGCTGCGCTCAACGTTGAATACATCACAAATAATCAAAAATTAACAAGACGTTATTGCGTTTTTTTCTCCCCGTCACCAGATAAAAACTCCTCGCTGGAAATAAAGTATAGAACAAAGAAAAACCGAGAGAAGGAGGTGGAGTATGACAGAGGATCTGATAGACAGTACAGCACCCCGAGTACTCCTGACTATAAGAGTGAAAGGCGGCGTGGATCTAAAGTAAGTTGACATGAATATTTAGGTTTGAATGCAATGTCTGAAGAGCATCAAAAAAATTAGATAATTGGATCTCCAAATTAAAAGCATCCCTTCCTTACTGACACGAGGAACAACATGCATTGCTTTTAGCATTAGTATTCATTCAGGCAGTTTGACTTTTGAAATAACTATTTTTCACCGACGCAAGTGAACATGATAAAATAATGTAGCTTTTTGTCACACCGATGCATAACCGTTTTCAAGTGTTCGTTGAATAGAGTAGGATGTAAAACAATCAACATTTCTTCAGCTGCAATGGCGCTTACTGTCCGTCGTTTGATTTACCTTAGGTGAAGCGCTCGGTGCGAATGTGTGGCGAATGTGAGCCCTGCAGAAGGACGGAGGACTGTGCCCTGTGTGACTTCTGCAAGGATATGAAGAAGTTTGGAGGCCCCAACAAAATCAGACAGAAGTGCAGGTTTAGGCAATGTGAGGTTCGAGCCAGGGTATGTCGTTTCATCTCTTTTTTAAAAATTTTTAAACACGATTATTCCACCCAAGTGTAGGAGAATATTTAACATTACTCGCCCTGTTCACTTTTTACATTTTCATCTTTTTGATATTGATAGGTCTTAAAGTCCCATTACTAGAATGTTGTTCTGTAGTAATAACAATGCAACAGACGCACGCACACGCATGCACACACACACACACACACACACACACACACACACACACACACACACACACACACACACACACACACACACACACACACACACACACACACACAAAGCCATTTCCAAGGAGATATATAGATAGATATAGATCTATATATCTATCTTTGGAAACGTGCAACCTCTTGCTTGTTGTTTTTGTATAGAAAATGCTGCGTGTGAAGGATGAGGAAATGTCTTTGCAAGAAAGGAGAGACAATTCCTACCACAGACGGAGACTATACTCTGACGACTACGACAGTGAGGCGGATCTCTACCAGCAGTACAAGGCATCGGGGAATAACAACAACATGGTAGCAGAACACGTGACACCATCTTGATGGATATAAACCTGCACGTTCCAGACGCACTCAATCAGCAGCTGTGTGTTTAGTCTCTTCATTATTATTTTTTGCACTCCTCTCACTCAGGCATGGAATAGCGATGAAGACGATGAGCAGCCCTTCAGTCCTGTGGTGCGTAAAAAAGCTGTGAAGGTGAAGCATGTCAAGAGAAGAGAAAAGAAGTTTGACAAGAAAGTAAGTTTTTTTTTTTTTAAGAGAAATTATTATTATTTCGAGTGCTGCCAGGCGTTAACATGGCAGATGGTAATACCACATATCCATAACATCCTGTCCACCTCTTTTTTGTTACTATCCAGAAGGAATCACGGCGCCACAAGCAGAAACAGAAGCACAAAGACAGAACCAGAACCAGCGAGAAGGGCGAGCTCCGGGATAACACCGGGCAGCGTCAGTGTCTGGGACCGAGCTGTGTGGAGACAACGAGACCCAACTCCAAATACTGCTCCGAGGACTGTGGCATGAAGCTGGCTGCCAAGTGAGAACGATTACTTTCACCTTTTCATACTCGTGTTTAAGGCTGGATCCTGTAATCCAGATGTCTCAAGTGAATTTTAAATAGAAGCTTAATTTATTTGCTGCTTTATTGGAGATTTTTCCCCATAAATAAAAAATTGGAACGACTTATGTTTAGAATAAACGCCATGGTCAAAAAATATTTGCTTTATATCCTGGTTGTACTCAAACGACATAATTACTGTTCTGGTACTATTGCTCCACCTAGTGTAACAAGGATGAAATGTCGGTAAAATTATCTGTTTTATTACATTAGTTTTTGTTGGAAACTTCTCAACCTGATTTGATTTGATTTGTCACTAAGTATTACTATTTATTCTTCTGCCTCTTTATCTCCCCCATCATCATCCTTGGTGTACTCTCCCATGGAAAGTGTTTGAGGCTTTTTTGCATCTCAGCTAACTGAATCACAATCCTCATGTTGACCTGTTTTTATTCTTCACCATTTAAATGCATTGATCTTTTGTTCTCCAGTCGGATCTACGAGATCCTCCCTCAACGCATCCAGCAGTGGCAGCAGAGTCCCTGCATCGCTGAGGAGCATGGCAAGAAGCAGCTGGAGCGCATCCGCCGGGAGCAGCAGAACGCCCGGCTGCGCCTCACGGAGATGGAGCGGCGCTTCCACGAACTGGAAGGCATCATCGCCAAGGCCAAGCAGCAGGCGGCGCTGCAGGACGAGGAGGTGAGCTGACGAGAGAGAGATGGTTACTTTAGTGATCCCACAAGGGGACATGTTTTCACTAGAGCAGCATTCATACATGCAGGTAAGCAAGACAAATCTATAAAATGCACAATATATAATGGAATAATATTAAATTAATTAACAAAACTACAGTGTAAATATTTAGCCAAACCAACAACAGTGTAACGGTGTTATAGGATTTTGTTATCGGGATTTATTATATAATCTTATTGTAGTGGGCAGGAATGTTCTCCTGTCTCTGTCCTTGTGACAGCGGAGCTGGATGAGTCTGTTGGAGAACGTGCTCCGCTGTCCCTGCAGTAAGTGAGTGGAGAGGTGGCCCGAGTGCTCCAATATGGACTTCTTTACCAGTTTGTTAAGTCTGTTGGTGTCTCCGGCTCCACGCAGCTTGTTTCTGTTGCAACTGCTTTTTCTCGTGATATTTCCCTGTGGCTCTCGTCACGGTTCAGGGCTTTTCGTTTACTTGAGGCTGTTGAGGAAAAGCAGAGGTAATGCTTTTTTGCTGAAAAAAAAAATTGTCTTTGCATTTCTATTTGCAGGCGAATGAAGGCGACAGCGAGGACACGGACCTGCAGATATTCTGTGTGTCTTGTAGTCATCCCATCAATCCCAAAGTGGCGCTGAGACATATGGAGAGATGTTACGCAAAGGTGACTATATCCCATACCAGGGGTCAGCAACCCGCGGCCCCTCTGTTGTCCTATTTATTTTATTTAAATAATAAGTTATTGCATTCAAATCTTAGCAATACAATGTCAAGAATAAAGACAATTCTTGACATTGTATTGCTATTTGACCTGTTCTATAATACTTGTAAAATTTCTTTCCCTCGGGATTTTCTTGACAGTATGAGAGTCAGACCTCCTTTGGCTCCATGTACCCTACACGGATAGAAGGGTAAGAAGAAGAAACACTCTCAAAGTATAAAAAGACTTTCCTGATTTTAGTTCCGTTGCTAACATGTTTTGTTTTTTTTCTTCCCCCACAGAGCAACCAGACTCTTCTGTGACGTGTACAATCCCCAAAGCAAAACCTATTGTAAGAGGCTGCAGGTGTTGTGTCCAGAACATTCCAGAGATCCTAAGGTCAGCCGCTTGTACGAGTACCTCGATGCACTAAAAACTGCCTTCTTGGTCTAAAACCCCAAAATGTTGAAGGCTATTATCTGCCAAACATGAAATCATGTCAACATTTGTTTTTACATTATTTTTTCCGTCTGTTTTGGTGACCAGATCTCATTGGATGAGGTGTGTGGATGTCCTCTCGTGAAGAACGTGTTCGAGCTGACGGGAGACTACTGTAGGGTCCCCAAAAGGAAGTGCAACAAGCATTACAACTGGGAAAAGCTGAGGAGAGCAGAGGTGGACTTGGAGCGAGTCAGGGTGGTGAGTCAAACGCTGCATCTGTCGCGTTGGTTTCAGCGGACAGGAACTGGAAATCCAGCATGTTGTCGATTGATCCCGATAAGAGGACGACCTCTTTGTCGACGCCTCCTACGTGACGTTACGCCTCTTCTCGCCCACAGTGGTACAAGTTGGACGAGCTCTTCGAACAGGAGCGCAATGTCAGGACCGCCATGACGAACAGAGCCGGTCTGCTCGCTCTGATGCTGCACCAGACCATTCAACACGACCCTGTGACGACCGATCTCCGTAGCAACAAGGATAGGTAGTCGACGTTGACACCACCTGTTCTCTGATCTGTGGGCCACTGTGGATATTTGAGTGTTGAGGATTAAAAAAGTTCCTACCATTTGGATGAAAGCTGATTTTCTAACTAGATAATTATTTTAAAATCTTTGTATGATAATTAACTATAAAATGATATATATATTTTTTCTGACTGGTAGATGAATGACAGCTGTTGGTATGATTGCCACAAATAAACACCGTAAACTTGCTTTGTCGTTTCTATTCGCCTTTGCACACACAATGTACACAGAGTGCTGTGATTATTATGCAATTACAACTTGCCAAACAAAGAATGTGTACTTTTATATGTTGCTTAAAATGACACAAAGTCCTGTTGATGGTCCATCCTTCACGACCATTAAAAAGAGTCCAGTACAATCGAGCCAGAACAATCACTGCCGTCTTCAAATGGGATTAGTTGCATCAGTGGATGTGACCGAGGAACGGCAGAGAAAGACTGCATCAAGAACAGTGACGTGAAAGGATGTTGCAAGACATACTAATGCCCTGTTGTTGTGTTTTGTTCTTTTCTTTGTTCAAGCTTTAATAACTAAATAACCATGTGTAGGTTCATAGCAACTGAACAGTGAGATACTGAAGAACTAAACTTTCCATATCGAACTTATACTATAAATTATTTAAAGGACTTACTGACGGGACAACAGATCTTTATTCATAACGCAGAACATTTTAAACCTCATTACTATGCTCCTCCTAATGGGATGGGGTGTCCGTGGTTGGTCAATAATCAGACACCGAGCTCTATGATTGGTATAATTTAGAGACAGGATTTCTCATCATAATGAATGTTTTCCTTGATTAAAATGAATACACGCATATATTGATTAAGTAAATAAACACAATTTATTTCCCTCATAAAAACTACTGACATGTTAATATTACACTCCTCCCACCTCAAATGTTTACATTCTACAACGGAGAAACTCGAGTCCACTCCACGCTTGTGTATTGCCTGAATAGCAGTGAATGAGTTGAATTTCACTACCTTTTAAAAAAAAAAAAACTTAATAAACTAGACTTCAAATGCCTCTCTTGAGCGCGCGCACACACACCTCTTTTGAATGACCCGTGAACGCAGCGCACCTAAATGACAAACGAAGCGTGCTATTAAAGAGGATGAAAACGGGATGAGAGAGAAATCCCCCCGGTTCGCCTGTTTATTGGCCAGGTCTTACTTCCCTGTGCAGTCTGCTTTCCCCGTGGCCCAAAACAGAATATGGACCAGTGACGTTTCAAACGAGTAAGCAACGAATCGAAGTCAACATGTCTCATTCGGTGTTATTTAATGGGATTACTAGCCCGAGTTGCTCGCTGATATAACGTTAGCTAACTCCTACCGTCGCCTGTCTGCTGTTGTTCAGTAGTTTTTTCCGTCGCGTTATACTTCTTAAGCCACTTAGCATTAAAAACAAAAAATTGAGTAACTGTTCTTATTTATGTAAAGTATAACCTAGTTGTTAGACGTATGCAGCGCTGTGTGGTGTTGACAGTCCTCTCCGGAGGTCCAAGCGTGCCGATTACCATCTTGGCTGTCGAGTTCTTCTTTGGCCCCACAACCGTTTCCGCTAGTGGCAGTTGCATGGGAGCCAGCTAGCTACGTTAGCTCTGCCTCGGAAAGTAGTGCCTGTGACCAGTGTGCCAAGCATCTGGGTGATATTACCCCCAAAAGGTGCGTGTGGCCTTCGTAATCTAAACCGGTTGCGATACACGTCGCTCCACTCAGAGGAGCCGTTCCAGCACAGTGACACAGGAGCCACGGGGGGACGTTGTAGCTAACGGCGGCTAACGTTAACACTACTTATTTGCGCTAACGTTACTCCCGCTTCCAGCTCCATTGTTTCTGCTTTAAGCTGCTGGCGTTACGCGGCGTGTCGCTGAACGACGCGTCGAGAAAACAACCCCCGGTACCAGAGAACCAGAGCCGTAACGGCACTTTTGAGCATCTGCGGCTAGCTTGTGTGTGTGTGTGTGTGTGTGTGTGTGTGTGTGTGTGGCTGCTTTTAGTATTTCCTCACGTTACAACCCAGCGCTGACGTCCGCTCGCGTTTCTTTAAAGTGTGGAAGTCTATGTTTCGTTAACTAAACATGACGGCCGGCTTTTACTGTCACCCCCGTCCCTTCAGCCGCTCCGCCCCGCATACGCGTTGACCTCGCGGCGAGGTCTGTTTACGTTACGTCACAGTAACACAACGAGCCATACGGCATGTTTTAAACTTCCTTTAAACGTCGTGGTCTTTCTCCCCCTCCAGGTTCTGTCATGACTCACTGAACGGCTGTCACCCAGCCTGACTGCTCAGTCGGGGGGGGGGGGGGGGGGGGCTGCATCCACGGACAGTCTGGAAACACACAACTTTTTATAAAATGGCACGCGACGTCCACTGTCTGCGGGGAAACGACAACCGGCAACGGCTCGGAGCCTGAACGGGTGCGACGATGAACGAAGGACCGCTGGTGACCCCGGTCCCCGGCGGAGCGCCCGTGGAGGAAGACGTGGGGGGGCAAAGCACACAGAAGATAAGCGGGGAAGCAGAATGGACCTTTGAACCGACACCTGCACTGGAGCCGCCGGCAGCCTTGACCAGTGTCGTCGGCTCGGACCCCGTCAGGAAGACGCCAGAGGAAGCGGACGAGGCGGCTAAGGCCGCTGGCTGCGAGCCTCCCGTCGACTGGTTTGAGCCCCTTGAGGATGATGACTACGACGATGAAAGCCTGGCAGGAGAAAGTGAAAGGAGTGAGAGCGTGGCCGGCAGCGAGACGGTCTTCAAAAAAGTGTACCAGTAGGTTTCCCTTGTGTGTTGTCCTGTTTGTCTGGTAACGAGCAGCAGTCATACTGGATTAGAGTCAGTTTGCATGGCCAAGCATCGTTTCCTCCTCTCACCATGGAGCTGCCAGTGGTGCTCAGATGCTGCACTCATTTTCTGAAATACAATGATTGCATGGTTTCACTGGCATGGAGGTTGACGTTTATTGCTGCTTGGTCGGAAATAGAGTATAATCGCATGTTTTTTTTTTTTTTTTCAGAGGGTAAATAGTGGTGTTCAATATACATCACACAACAGTGTTTTCCTCTTTTTCCCCATGTGGTGTAAAGATTTCTGGCGCGTGTAATTCTCGTCTCCTCTCTGTTTTATATTCAGGTTTCAAATGCCCCGCCGCAAGCGATCGCATCCCGATGAAGGGTGGGACGAGTGGTCGATCCTCGGAGAGGGCTGGAAACGCAAAGAAGTCGTCCGGCGCTCCGGTTCTAGCATTGGACAGAAGGATGTGTATTACCTGAGGTAAATGCTGCAGAGAAGAAACGTAAACAATCTCAACTCACACTTGTTTGACATTCATGGGGCAGAATTTGATGCCGTTTCTCTTTTTATGTGGTTGTAGTTTGAATATATATATATATATATATATATATATATATATATATATATATATATATATATATATATATATATATATTTCTTGGAACCTTTGATTGGCGTTTTACATTTTGTAGAATAAACTATCGACGAATCAAAAGAATAACCTCTGGATAAATCAATTACAATAATTGTTAGTTGCAGCTAAAGGATTTTCTCCCATTTTAGTGGTCGTCATCCAGCTATTTGAAGTTGTAATTTAGGTATTTATTCACAGTCCGCGTGGCGATCGAGTGAGAAGCCGAGTAGAGCTGATTTCTTTGATGGAGGGACAGCTCGACTTGTCAACCTTTGAATACAAGTCAGGAAAGTTCTACAATGGCGAAGCACCACCCATAAGAATTCGACACAGAACAAAGGTAAAGGCCTTTTTAATAAAAAAAATTTAAAAAATCATTTTAACATTATGTGTGTGTGTTTTAACGGTTAGTTTCTCCCTGTTTCTTATCCCGTTAGAGAAAAGTCCGTGAGCGTTCTTCCTCAGAGTCCAGCTGGATGGAGAGAGGCGACGGGGCCGACACTCCCGACTCCCACCACATGTCCACCCCCAGCCTGGGTCCCAAAAACCTCCAATCCAGCCAGACCAGTCTCCCCTTGAACAGTGCAGTAGCAACGCTGAATAAAGGCTCACGCAATGAGGATCCACCAGCTGAAGATGCAATTAAACTTCCCCTCCCCTCATCATCCAGACCGCTCCTGCTCCCCTCCATAAATGGGGAATTTGGGTCCGAGGACAGCACACTGTTAGTCCATTATTTACTTGATTTGACATGTTCAGCATTTAACTGCTGACGTCATTATCAGGACACTTATAAATCAAAATGGTTTGTTTTGAGTTGCGTTATAAATAATGTTATCGTGCTTCCCTGCAGGGTCTGTGCCAGATGTGGGATTTCCTTCACGGGCACATGGTACGACAAACAACGGAAGAGGCCCTGCTGCCCCAACTGTTGGGGTAAGTCGGTTCACTCGTCACGATTCTGAGCAAAATTTAGTGTCAAAATAATAACTGAGGTACGGGCGCTCATCCAATTTGTTTATTTCTGTTCATTCCAGCAGCCTCAAAGTCTAAAGAACATCCGATGGTTCGTTTCAGAAAGGTAAATCTACACGTTTCACCCGTTTTAACCATCCAACATATTAAGCACAGGGCCAATTAGGATGTAATGCTTCAAATAACACGTTATTTAAAGCATGGATTTCAAAATTCACACATTATTATTTATGTGAGCGAGTTGCGTTGTGCAAACAGACCGAATGTGTTTATAACATTTGGCAATGTGAGACAATCTATATTATCTATACTGTTGTTTCCAGCATTAGAATACTGATGAAAATGTGCGAAAAAACAAACAAAATAAGACATGGATATTATTGAATAAACAAATCTCTCCCTTTTTTTCCAACTAAAGTGGATTCCTTGTGGACAATGCGTGGGATGCCACAACACAACAAACTGTGGGCAGTGTGCCAACTGCAAGCATGGACTGCAGAGCCCAGAATCTAGGAAACGCTTGTGTCGGAAACGCAAATGTATATGTCCCATTCGCAAGGTGAGCAGCCGGGTACATGACGGTTATTGTTTATTTGGATGCTTATTGTTTGTTACTTTGTGCATTCATGCCTTGTTCTTTCTTCTACATGTGTATCTTCCACCAGGGTCCTGGAGGTGGAGGCTTCCTGCCGCAAAAGCCTTATAATGACATTCCTGACATGTACGAGGACAGCATGAGTTTCCAGGTAAATGATCCACTAATATGTACATATAAGAGATCAGATCAAAGATCACAAGCCGTGTGCTCTTGCTGAACTGCGCATGTAAACCGCTGGAGATTTTGTTTGTTGTATAATCATTTCTTTCCTATTTTCTTTCTATAAGTTTCAACTGCCTGTTAGTTCAGTCACTATCTTTAAAATAAAGTGACGATTGGCCCGAGAATAATCCGCTTTTCTATGTTTACAGTCAGGGTCCGACTTGTTTCAGTTATTCCAAATTTCCCACAATGTAAGGTTGTAATAATTCATTGGATTCATGTAAGTTCTCACAACATCCATTTCTATTTTACAGAGTGAATTTACAGACTCGCAGGTGAGTTCTCTTTTTTTTGTTGTAATACGAGACCAAAAATGTCCACCTCTAATCATACTACTCGATGTTATCGCGGACATATTTTTCCCCCTTTGACTGATCATGTTTAACTCGCACAGCACCCGAGTCTCAAAAGCAGCGACACGGAGAACTTCTCGGTCAACGTGGACGTGGACGAGGACGAGGACATGTCAACCGACGATGATGACGACGTGAGTTATTTAAAAAACCCACACAAGTCGTAGTCGTGTCATGCTTTGCTGCCTGTTTGTATTCTCCGCATGGTCACAGTCAGAATGTCGCTAAATATGCTGATAAATGTGGAACAATAACCCATATTGAACTTTCCCAGCAATGGGGAACAGAATTTTCCCAGTTCAGGATTTAAGTTGTTGTTTTTTGTTGACATGTGTTAAAGATGAATCCTAAGTTTCATGAAAGGGAGCCAGTAGTACACTCGTGCACAATGTAGCTCTTAATATTATATACAGAAAACCGGCGAAAAACCAAACGCGAAAGAATGCATGTTTCCATCCACGACTGTGATTTAAAGAGTCAAAACCTAAAATGATTAAACAACAACATGTGATGACGGTTACGGCCTCCTCATCGCTCCACACAGACACCCCGAGTGTGTATTTATTAAGGCTGTTTCCCCCCGTGCACTAACTCAATGCGCACCTCAACCAAACATAAAAACGTTCTTGTAATGTATATTGATTTTTTTTTTTTTTTCTCCTCCAAGTCTAGTGTTTATTTTTGTAAAAATGGGCATAAAAAAAAAACACATTTTGGTGTCTCGTAGCATTCAAAAAAAAAAAAAAAATAAATAAAATTGCGTCGTATGTTGCGATTTGATCATTTGGGTTCGCCTTCTTTATTATTCAGTGGCATAAGAAGCGGAAGCGACGGTCCTGCGGAGAATGTAAAGCCTGTCTCTGCAGGAAAGACTGCGGCACTTGTGATTTCTGTGTAGACAAACCCAAGTTTGGAGGCAGCAACAAGAAGAGGCAGAAGTGTCGACTACGCCAGTGTCAGAGACAGGCAATGGTAGGGCTTTATTCTGTTTGAGCAAATGTGTTGTTTCTCGTAGTAAGGATGTCACAGTGTTTGGTTTTTAAATATCACTGCAACGTTTTGGCAGAGACACTTGCTGCCTTACCAAAGGGGACACGGTGACCACGGGCCAGATGGCCAATTGCTGCCGGGCAGGCCGCGACCTCACTACACGTATAGCCGGAAGTCAGATTTTAAGAGAAGTAGAGGATCACAATACGGCTTGGACTTCACCGACAATGAAGACGATGACTGTAACTTAAAACCAGTGAGTTGTCCATGACTTTGGTGATTTTTCTTCTTTTTTTCTTGTCGTGGTTGGTTTTTTTGGGGGGTTTTCTTCTTTCAACCCTTATTCTTCCACTGCTTCAGTTAAACTGGAACACAGCGGCGGCCAGCGGTAGCAAATATTTCGATGGACTGGATGTAAGGAACCACACAACGTCTGCGCAGGTTTGAAAAATTGATTATTGTCTCCGTGTTTTGGTTATGTCACGCTTATCTCGCCACGCTGACGCGCTTTATTTCAGCAGTTGAATTCGATGGATCTCCGACTGCTGAATGGGCTTCCTGACGGAGTTCCCCTCATCAGCAGCAACTCTGAACTGGTAAGTTTACATTCTGCCCTCCTTTTTTTGTTGTTGTAGCAATTATGCACAAAATGTGTTTTTTAATTTTGTGATTTGGTAGTCGTGCGTCTGTCTGTTTTTTTAAGTTCAGGAGCCTTTTGCTTGAGATGATTTCGGGATGGTTTTCAAAAGCTCAATTGCATCATGTGAGCTTCCTGTTTACACTTTCCTTCGCGAATGCTTTTGGCACCGTGTCCCAATTCCTTATGTTTCAAAAGCTGTGTTTTGTCCTGTGGCTCAGTGGGATGAATCCAGGCCTGCCTCCAATTCCTATTTTTTTAATTTTATTTTTATTTTTACCAGTCCATGGTCATTAGCAATCTGTACCTCCTGTGTTCCTTTTTCGAGGTTGATGGATCTTTTTCCTTGTCTTGTCTCAAGTTGGACCCGTCCTGCTCCCCCCCCGGTCCTCTGCTCTCTTATGAGTCTGCAATGTGAAGGCACATGTGTTCATTTGGTGGGACATTGGTGCCTTCATTGCACGGGTTGACAACGTACACATTAGATGCAGAGGAAGAGGCGGGTGCTTGACATGCAACAAAGCCGGTCTGAATAAAAACTGGGGATGTCGCCATTCTGTGCATTCTAGGCACCAGGCCACCCCCGAAAGGGAAACTGATCTCCTTATAAAGGATGCATGTCACTGACAAGCTGTTCCTGCTCACCCATCTCTTCTTTATAACATGTCTGTCACTTGATCTGATTATCTAGCATTGGGTGTTTTGGGCCCTTACTATCCAAACAAGGTCTTAACAAAGTAGTCAATGGAGAGAAAAACAAACCGTCTTAACAGTATCTTGTGTTCTGTATCGGCTTGTTCGCATGTTTCATTTAAACCAAGACTACACGTGACCTTTATGGCTGCACCATTCCATCAAAATATAAATAAAGTGGCGCTTGCCACCTCACCTGTTTGTTGTTAGGTACAGTGTCTTCTGGCAAAGACTGAATTAAGCTTCATATTTTCATATAATCCTGGTTCTAGTGCAAATACTGATGGCGCCCATATTCTGCTTTAAGTATTTGTCTCGATAGATTAGATATTGTTGTAGGTTGTGCCAGGTAAGCAACATATAGTGTAGCTAGTCAGGCTGTCACACATTTACAAACTTCTGCCAATACACTAATTGAGCTTTAATGGTGCTCATAGTGTTTTTCTTGTCATGGTCATGTTGAAGGCTGTAGTTTCTGAAGCTGTTGCATTGACTAAGAGGTGTCTGAAATATTTGTGTGTCTGTATAATTAAACGGCTCCCCACTAGACCCTCCTCCACGATCAAAGGCAACATTTTAACCTTCATGTACTTTATCGCAGGCTTCAGGCTTTATCGCAGGACTGTTGTATAAACAGCTGAGTGTGAGCTTATACCGCTGGCTCAAAGCCACTTTATACTCCACTAACACTTCCACTGGAAAATGTAGTACCATTGAGGTTTTATTACTGGTTTAGAACTGTCCCATGATCTAATGCAACACAATAGATATTTGTTGTAATCAATACAGCGCTCTGCACTTGAAAGCTGATTTTGATGCGGCTGAAATTCCACTTGATTTTATGTTTTTAATTGCACATGAATTACTGTAGTGGTTAATAGTTGAGCTCAGGAGTTCCCCCTTATCCATTCAGGACCAGCTAAGCAGATGGGATGCAATGAAATCGCATTCAGGCAAGGATGGTCGAAAGCATGCCGAAGAAATGGAGGATGATGACGATGACGATGAAGAGGACGACGACGACGAGGAGGGGGAGGAAGAAGAAGAAGAAGAAGAGGATGAGGAGGATGAAGAAGATGAGGAGGAGGAGGAGGAGGATGAGGAGGAGTTGCCCATGGTAATTGTCCTGCTTACATTTTTCACATTAGTTGTCATAATATATATATATATATATATATATATATATATATATATATATATATATATATATATAATCTATCTCTCCACATAATAATGCCCTCAGTTGCTCTCTGCAGATCACACAGATCTTCAGTTTGGCTGAAACCCCGTCTGGGAGTGGTGCGGACATAGAGAACCAGCTTATGACACTGCTCCAGTCGTTGCGCTCCTCTGCAATGCCAATCATGTGGTACGCCATCATGGTGGAGGGCCCGCAGCTGCAGCTCATCCAGTGCTCCAAACAGTCCAGCCTGAGCGACACCATCGTGCTGATCGACCCGGGCTTCTGCTACCAGGTCACCGTCCAGAAGCAGCCGCTGCTCCCCACCCACCCGCTGTACGACCAGTACCCGGCGCGCATGACCTCGGTGACGCAAGTGGTCAGTCTGCTGTTGGGCCTGGAGGACTACGTGGTGTGCCAGGGACTGCCCCCCAAAGAGCCGTTGTCGAACACAAACCCGATCATACTGGAGCGAGCGTCGACGTGCGATTTCTTAGTGAGGAAGAAGGTGAGCGTCTGTGCCAACTGCAGAGCGCTGCAAGGACTTTAACCTCAGCCGAGGCAGAAGACCGCCTGGACCCACAGTGGAGACCACCGATTCTCCGGTGCAACGTTGTGCTACATATAGATATAGAGATGACATTTTACAGAGTCACCTCCAGACTGTAAGAGTATGGTGTGATCATTTGAGGAGTCACCAAAGGCATTCCAGGAGCTGGGACGTTGTAACCCAGGCGTCTTCTCGGATGTCTTCTGGTGTTGTAGGTCTTCTCTTCATGACTGTTATGTCAAGATTTTGGGGGCATTGTGACGGACGGAGTGTGGTAAGTGTGCCGTTGGTTGAGGTGCACTCTTACTCGAGGACCCTTTACCATTATTACACCTTTTTGAATAGTCGTTTGACCCCAAATTCTGTCTCTCAGCCCCCAAAATGAAGCTGAAGTTTCTTGCGGTGAACCCTCTCATCTTTTCGCCAGCAGCATTGGACACCGTGTCGACAGCGTTGTCATGTGTACCGTACGTCTTTTGGACTAAATAAGTTATGTGTGCATCTTGTACTGCTTTTTTCTTTCTTTTTTTAAATAGTAAATTATATTGTGAACGCTACGTCATTTGCAGTTGCTTTCTTAATGTTTCCTTCGTGCTCTGTAAAATATGTACACATTATTTAAAAAAGAAAGGGAGAGAGAGAGTGTTTTCCACATTCATCATAATCTTTGGGGCTAATGCAGAATGCATTTGCTCTCAATAAAACATCGGATGGTTTTGGATCGGCAGATTCAACATCTGGAATATGGTAAAACTCAACAATACTGAGATTAAAGTACTAATATTTTTGTAGAATGTGTTTTCCAAAATGATATCCTCAAATTAAGCTGGTAGTGTATAGTTAAATGTCATTTTACAGATGACAGCGTTATGCATTTATTAAGATGATAGAATCATCTTAAAACCTCTTTTTAAAACGCGTTCCTCCACCATTGTTCTTGACTATGAGCATATGGTATTTAATATTGTATTTTACACCTTTTTAGTTTAATGTGTCATGGTAAAAGTTATTTTTCAAATATATGCGTTTACATTGTAATATTTATAATATCAGCACATGTGTGAATTAAATATATATATAAAACATTTTTTTGTACTTTATATATTAAGAAGTTATTAAATATAGAAGTTTATATAATAAAAATAGACATACTGTATATAAATATTTAATTAATATATATTTATATATTTAATTAATTAATTAATTATATTAGATTTTACTTTATTCATCCCCAGGGGGAAATTACGTGAAGCAGCAGCAAACATGTTTACAAATATACAATACAATAAAATAGCAGGGCATATTACATTTAAGAATTTAAATAAAGAAAATTAAAGTGTATCCAAAGTATAAAGTGAAAGCGGTGCAACGTTTATTGATGTTCATTTGAGGAGGATCTGGCCAGAGGTGATTTATTATAAAGCCTAATAGCAGTGGGCAGGAATGTGAATATATATTATTAAGAAGTTATATTATAAATATAGAAGTTTAAATAATAAAAATAGACATACTGTATATAAATATTTATTAATTAAAATGTATACATATCTATTTATATATACATATATCTAGATGTATTTATATATATTTAGATTAGATTAGATTTTACTTTATTCATCCCCGGGGAGAAATTATGTGAAGCAGCAGCAGCAAACATGTTTACAAATGTACAATACAATAAAAATAAAATAGCAGGGCATATTACATTTTAAGAATTTAAATTAAAAAAGGAAATGAACATTTGAAAATGAAAGTGTATAGAGTGTGTCTCACTCAGCAGCAGTGGTTGGATGGTGTTGGTCAAAGGAAGTGATTCTCACAGAGCCACCGGTTCCATCCAGGTGTGACTGGGCTCGCTGCAGCAGGTAGATGATGGCGTCGTCCATTCCCACACGAGGCTGGTAAGAAAACTGCAGAGGTGAGCCAAGACCAGTCACATGGGATGTGAGGGCAACTGGTCGGAAGTCCTTGAGGTCAGATGGAGTGGACTTCTTTGGACCAGGCACGACGTCTTCCACAGCACCGGGACCTGTGGAGGTGCTGCAGGTCTTCAGGACCCTGGGGCTGATGCCATCAGGTCCTGCAGCTTTGCCTTTGTGGAGTCTCTCCAGCTGTTTTCTCACCTGGCCAGTCGTCACAGGGAGGGGGAAGGGGGGAAGGGGGGAGGGGGTGCAAGAAGCCTTTGTGCAGCTCACCAGGGGGGACAGAGGGGGGAGGTGTGTTGTGTGGAGGAGACGGATGAGGGCTGTGAACTAAACCTATTTATATATGTGATGTATTTTTCAAATATAGGCATTTAAATATATATAATATTTATATTTATATCAGCGCACATTAATGGGAATAAAAAATGCATATTAAGACGTTATATTATAAATATAGACATTTAAATAATATAAATATTTATACAAGTATATATTTATACATATTTGTATTTTTTATATACATAAATATGTATTGATATATACATATCTTGTTACATATAAATATACTTCTTTTTATAGATGTATACTCTTAGGTCGAAGGACTGCTCCAGCACGACGCACCATTTCAGTTATTTAATTTTGTTCCTTTTTATTTTAAAAATACTTGATCATTTTTACTATTCACCGTCATGGTGCGCGTGCCAACAGTAACACATGGAGAACAACATGTGTATGACGGGCTTCAAGTGGCGCACGCACTGAGAGGCAAGTTCCGTCTGGGAGGGGCTTTCCGTTGCCGTGACGGTGTTGAGTCCGTCGGCGGTGTAACAACCGGAGGGTTCGTCATCCGGTGCAGAAGGGAAACCTTTCTTCTCCCCCAACGAGCAGGTCTGCTGGGATGCGCAGGGCTCCGACACCACGGCGGAGGTCGCGAGGCTGCTGGTGAATTACAATTGGGATACGGAGCCACTATGAGCGACGGGCTCCCCCCCACACACACACCCCCACCACCACCACCCCGCCTCGTATATCACAAAGTAGCGCACGTTTAATTAATTGAAGCTCTCTTCTGGTGGTGGGGGTCGGGTGGGGGGGGGGACTTGGTCCCGTGGTCGCATGCAGGAATGATTTTTCTCGGCTTGGTTTTGCTCCAGAGGACCATGGAGACCTCCGAAGGCATCGGTCATGCTCTCTGGTAAGATGATGGTGGTGGTGGTGGTGGTGGTGGGGGGGGGGGGGTTCTGCTCCAAGATGTCCTTCTCATGCCGCCTGGGCGTATTTATGAACAGCCTATATTCTCTGTTATGAAGAAAAGAAGGAAGCAGCCCGGCCTACATTACGGAGGTTACAAGACGTGGTCGTGTTATTACCGTTCGGCTCGCGCGCGCATCGCGCCGTGAACGCACCGTGAACGCACCGTGTGTGTCAGCCCCGCCACACACCTGCGGTATGTTATTGCTGCCGTTAAGTTAATTAGCACGGCGTGTTTTATTACCGGCGCTGCCGCCCGCAACCGACTCTGCAGATGCGGGCTGGCTGCAGCCTCAGAGCCGGGCTCTAATGATGGGGGGGGGGGGGTAACACACGCTGTGCATGCTCTCCACGCTGTGCTTAACAACACGCCTGTAAATTGGACGTGTGTGTGAGATGAAATTCCAATATGTGCGCCGTTCAGACTGCGCTCGCGCTGTGTGTGTGTGTGTGTGTGTGCGTGCGCCAGCGCCTGGAAACGTCGCGCCTGTCCGTTAAAAAGGGCAATGCGCGTGAATTCAAATGGTCATGCTTCTTGGGGTGGTGGGGGGTAAGGGACACACACACACACACACACACACACACGCACACAACTTGTCCCCGTTACTGCGTTGATGTGGAGAGGGACGGGCAGAAGCAGCACTCTGCTGGGCCTTATTGATTCCACAGTTCTCATGTGCAGCAGCCATAAGCCCTATTATTAACAGATTCCTGAACAAGGATGTCTGTCTGGATCTGAACACACTGTGTGTGTGTGCGTGTGTGTGTGTGTGTGTGTGTGTGTGTGGGGAGGGGGGGGGGGGCCTTCAGGGCAGTTAGCCCGCCCCTCGGTGTACCTGGGAAACTCTCTCTCTCTCTCTCTGTCTTCAAAAGATGTTTTTCCAACTTTGCTGCCAAGTATTTTCGTGGCAGCTGATGGTTTTTATTTTGGGGGTTCTTGTTTACTTGCCAGCCATTGAAGGCAATGTGCGTTGGAGGTTTGGTGTTGGGGCCGTTTCAAATGCATGTGACACATGGGTGTTATTGTTTTCTCCTCTCTCTGGTTGCTGTTGTGGCTCTTTCTACTTTCTTTTTATTTATTTTTTAACTGGCCCATAAAGGTACGTTTCTGTAGGTATACATGACATGTCACCACTGCATTAACCCTGGGCACTATGAACAGTGTCTCGCTAAGGGACACGTGGACAATGGTACCCGACCCTGCAGGGTTCAGGGACAACTGGCTCTACCTAATAAACCAGCCACCCCCTGTGGGTGTTCCACACTTGTATTAAGTGTTACTCTTCAGTCAAACACCGTGGACTTTGCCCCAGTTTGGCGCAAACAATTGTTTTCGCCATTCTGTGACACCGAGGTGACACGGATCCCTTTACGAGGCCCTTAAGACACAGACTGACTGAGCATTTGGTTCAGCAGCACACCGACTGGCAGCCATGCAGATTTAATGGGGGGTGTGGTAGAGTCGCACACTCGCCCCACCCTCCAGAACCCTTTTACTCTACATTTGCATATAGGTTTAAAATGAAAATATGCTTTTGGCCTCGGCCAAAGCGCCTCGGTGCTTAGTGTGTGAGCTCGGGGGGTGAAATCCCAGACCCCCATCAAATGGATAACACCCGGGTGTTGTGCTCTCATTTAGTGGATAAGAGAGAACTCACCCACATGTCTTCTCAGAACAGGCTGGTGCCGTAATGGATGTAAGTGCACGTGGCTGAACATCAGAAGAAGCCTTGAACTCCGAAACCAAACAAAGTGGATCACAGCCACAGTGGAACATAAAAAATAAAAAAAACACAACGTTGGAACACGTACAGAAATCCCTCCAGGTGTTGCAGCGCAAAGGGAGAATGCATACGAATAATCCCCTCGGACGTTAGCGCCGCATTCCTTTCTTTATTACTCCCCCCTCCCCCCACTCCCACCACCTTAGCAGAACCCAGGTGGACAGCAATCACCAGGATTGCTTTGATTCACAAAGGTGAGCGTCAAGGCTGAAGCGGGGGGGAGCCGCGCGATTGGTTAGTCGGTGCTAAGCTGCCCCGCCGCGTGACGATAAGCGTGTTATAAATCAGTATTACATGGACACAGAGAGCACGGGAAGAGCATGTTAGTGGGGGGCCTGGAGGGGCAGGAGATGGGGGGGGGTCACCCGGCCTCCCATAAGCCCTCCGCAGCTCTTTGGTTTGGGGTTGGTCATGTAGATGTAGACCGTCACTCATCTCTCTATCATGCAGGAGAAACCCGTGTTCTCTTCTTCTGGTTGTAAACCCTGCTCTGGTTACCGTGCGTACCTTCACCAACAGCAGCTGTGTCAACACCAACAGGGAGCGCGAGGGCCTCACCTGCCCGAGGAGGAGCCCGGCGGCGCCTCAGCTGGCCCCCTTTTCTTTTTAGTTTCACTGCCACCGGGGGAACGCTCTGCGGCGCATCGACACCGTTAAGACATCGCCGTACTGTAAGTCGTGAACGCATCTGTTATGTAAATGCTGTTGACAGCAGCAGCCGGGTTCCTGGCACTCTCGGGCCAGATAAAAAGCTGCCGGCGGAGAGAGAGTGAATCTCTTTAAGAGCCGGGAGGCGTTGCGTTTGTCCGGGGTGGAGAAAACTGGTTATAAAACTGTTGCCTGTAAGAATTTAGCTCGGCTGTGTTGTGATCTAATATGAATGACTCCTAAGCCGATAGGGGAGAGCGGAGCAGTGCAGTCTGGAGGAGGATCGGGCCTACCTTACAGGCCTCAGTGTTGAGCCCCCGTCGGACTTGCATATTAAACCCCTCGCTGATTTGCATTTGTGTGAGTGATGCGGAGGGGCGGGGGAGGAGCAGGGGGGGGGGGGGGCTCGTTCTCACCAGCTCATGTTTTAATCAACGAGGCTCCCACAGTGCTATCTCCACCACCACCATCCCCTGAGCCCGTCCCTACACCCCCTATCACTCTCTCTCTCTCACACACACACACGTGTTTTGATGATACCCATGTGTGCATATCTCTGGAACTTGCCCCCCCCCCCTTTGACGCCGCTCCCCGTGACTCTGGCGTTTTATCTGATCCTCCATCGTCCCCGCCGTATCTCCCGCAGGCTTCTCTCTGGAATGTGATGCCCGCCTCGTGTTGTTGTTGCAGGCCTTTACCTGGCTGTACCTCTCCGGGCACATCTGTGCGCCAGATGTTCGCGCAGTAAGCGCTCGACTTTCAACCCAGTGAGACCACTGGTCCTCTCTCAGGTGCGCCGTTCGGCTCGGTAACGGCGGTTAGAGGGCGAACCTGTTGCGGCCCGATCCTTCTGTCCTCGTCTCAAAGTCGTACGTGAACGTCGTGGTAAGATTGGAATGCCTTGATGTTGGTTGTCTTTTTTTTTAGCTCTTTGCAGAGTCCTCATGAGAAGGACCTGAAAGCTTGGATACTTTGTGGGTTACGCTGCAGTGAGAGGAGCGTAGCAGGATGCGTAACCTTTGCCGAACAATAGACTATAACGGGCCGAGCGCCACAATGTTTCTCGTGGAGTCGGTTGGCGCCGGGTGCAGAGAGTCTGTATGCGTTGAGGCCTCCAGGTGCGTGTCGTCCTGTAGGGAAGTACGAGGAGCCAATGAACGAGCAAACAGACTCATTTACCTGCTCACGGTCGCCAACGTTAAATGGAAAATGGACCGGACTTGGATCGCACTTTTCTAGTCTTTCCGACCACTCGAAGCGCTTCAACACTACTTGTCATTTGGGGTTAGGTGTTTTGCACAAGGACACATTGTCATGGACTAGCGGAGCCGGGGTTCGAACCGCCGACCCTCGAACCGCCGACCCTCCTCTGATTGAGGCAACAGTCGGCCATTAGCTACCGGTCAGACCACACCAAGTAACGCTGTGTGTTGAAGTCTGTTTATTACATGACCAAGAAGGAGAAATGTGTTTTAAATGGCTGTATTATTGCCAAAAAAGGTGACACTGGTCAACCCGGGGCAACCAAAGTCGTCGTTTTCTAACACCGACACATTTTAGCGAGTGGAAAAAGGATGGCGCCGGGCTTCGGGGCTTCGGGGCTTCGGGGCTTCGGGGTTTCGGGGTTCTGAGTGAATACTTTGCCTGCCGGACGAAGCCGTTCGGCCTTTAGGCTCCTGCTGCCCCGGCGACCATGCCGACGAAGGCCACTCGTCTCCGCCTGTCCCCTCTTGGCGTCCTCTTGTCTCTGCGGGCCGTGCAGCCCGGAGCGGACATGCCTCGTACCTTCCCTCCCCGGCGAAGGTCCTTCTCAGTATATTAGATTGACTTGAAATCGGGTTATCGCTGGCGTCGCTTTTGTGTAACAGGATTCATGTGACAAGCTTGTGTGTGTGTGTGTGTGTGTGTGTGTGTGTGTGTGCGGTTGTAACCGCCATTTGTTTGTGTGAAAGGCCCCGACTTGTCTGTGCGGGGGCTTGGGGGGGGTCGAGCATGTCGGGGGCTGGGGGACCTTCACACGTTCACTGGTTCAGTTCCCAGGACGGTGGGACCAACGCGAACCAGCGTTTCAAGTATGCCTTCAACTCAAAAGAGAGCCTCGTTCTTGATGTTGTTTATTGGGCGAGGAAAACAACAACACACCGCCTCACCGACCCCCGATCAGCAAACAAAAAGAAACGTTTCCTTTTGAAAGAGATGTGCACGCTGGCAGCAGCAGGATCGTTTCTGCTTCAGCCCTCCGAGGCCCTCCGTCTAGATGGGGTTGAGGGTTGAATGGAGTCGCTTTATGATCTACTCGACTCGGCGAAGGCGCTTGTTTACGGCAAGCGTTGATTGAGAGGCTTCTGGCAGAAAAAGGCGATGGCTATTTTGGGATGTCGCGTCTCTATTGGGCATTAGGGGAAGAGGCTTTGTTCGTAATGAACCTCCGTTCTTCGCTGGGGGAACACTGCTCGCATTTCTCATCCGAGGTTTTTTCTCTTGACATCCGCTATGTACGAGCTACACAACACAGTGACCACAATTCACTGCAAAGTGAGTTTGGTGTAATCTTTGATATTTATGACAGCAGGAACGAGGAAAACTCTGCTGAACGTTGCATTTTGCTCGTCTCCTGGCTTTGCTTCTGGCCCCCCTTCCTCTCTGGCCCCCCTTCCCCTCCTTTTGTACCCGCGCTGTAGCCGTTGAGCTACGGAGACATAAAACACGGAGGGTTTTAGCTTTCTGCACATACATTATTCATGTCACTTATCCTCATCCTCATTTCCTTCTCTTTGCAAATTAATTGGTCGCTAATTGTATCTAATATTAGAGTATTATTCACAGAATGCCTTCAGGTGCAAGTTGAGTTATCTTCAGACTGTTTTTGATCTCCTGATGTTCTATAAATGTTCGTTTTTATTAATCTCTGATTCTGTACGCGTATTTTACAGTCCCAGAAAAAATATCTAAATATTGTTCCACTATTCTTGTCTTTTAAAAGAAACATTCACTATTATGAAGGTTTTTTTTCTTTGTTACCTGCACAGAGGTGCAGTAGCGCCCCCCGATGGTACCTGGTGGGATCTGCTCGAGCAGACACCCGGATGAGCATACTGCTGACTTGCTAGAAATGCATTGACTTTTAGACCTCCAGAAAAAACACAGGGCTGGAAACCTCTAAGCCCTCCGACACATTTAGCCGATGCCTTTCTCAGCTGAGTCTCCGTTGCCTCTTCCACAGGTGAGGGCGCGGCCGGGAGCGAGAGTTGTAAAGTCCCCAGAGTCACATCACATGGAGGTCAAAGGACATCTGATCACATCCATGGGTTTGGGGGCTCCTGGTGAGTACTCATGACTCCTCACAGTGTAGTCGGACACTCTCGTGTCTGGACAGGCCTGGAATGGCTTGTCTCCCCCCCCCCATCCTCACACACACCCCTCCCCCCTTTCTCACAGTTGAAGAGAAGGAAAACAAAAGTGTTTTTCTCAAGGTAACAGCCAGCTGAGAAAACAGCTGCATGTGTGTGAAGGCCTTTTGTTCAGTGCTGCCGCCCCCCAGCTGTCGGGTAATCTTATCAGAGCACGGAGGGGCGGTGAGAACGGAGCAACTTTAAAAAGCAATCATAGAAACCCAAAACACTGCGCTTAATGACTATGAACGTTTGAAATGGTGAAATGTCTTCGTTTGAATCGTCTGCATTCAGGTGATTACGCCCAAAATGTCCAGCCTGTCTGTCGTTTTTTCTATATTATTATTATTATAATTAATATTGTCAGCAAATCCCACAAAAAGACAAAAAACAACAATGCGGTTCCTACTTTACTGTATACACTTTCATTTTTATTTCATTTTCATTTCCTTTTATTATTTAAATTCTTAAATGTAATATGCCCTGCTAGATGAATAAAGTCCAATCTAATCTAGTGAAGAAAACAGAGCATGTACATGGACCCCTTCCAGCAGGGATCACGTGACCCGGTGCAAACGCCGTGGCTCATTGTTGAGTTTTTAATAGTTGTGGGACAACAATGGAGCTCTGTGACCCGGAGGAAAGAGGTATAACAGGCTTTGGATACACTCACGATACGGCATTCTATGTATTCTTTGGTATTGTGGACCCTAATAATATAGAAAGTTAACAATGCGCTGCGTATGTGCTGTGTAAGATGTTCAAGGCGGCCAGGACGGCAAGCTGCAGGCGGAGAGGGCTGCGGCTCTGCAGGAGAGGAAGCAGGCCCTGGAGGCGCTCCTCAACTCCAGAGTGGGAGAGCTCAAACAAGTCTGCTTGCAGGAAGCCGTGAGTATAGTTCTCCTTTCTCTTTCCATGACATAGTGCAGTGTGTTACCTTGTTTAATTAATTAATTACTAAGCATATCGTATATTCTGAACATGTTCTCTTCTAAAGATGGATTGTATATTCATAAATATTTGCCTCTTTCAGTGCAGTCTACTGTTTAAGGGGTGGGTTTTTATTAAGACTTGAAGTAATCTGTTAAGTGGTGTCATTTGGACACTTTATGGACCACTTTAAGACCTCGCAGGCCAGTGAGAAGAGGGATTGTTGTTGCTGGGGGCTAATGGATGTCCTCTGCAGGAGCTGACTGGGAAGTTGCCACATGCCTTCCCCCTGGAGACGGGGGAGAAACCCCCACCGGTGCAGCGCAGAGCTGGCCTGCCGCCCAACGCCAAGGCAGAGGTAAGTCAACACCTTGAATATCAATTGTGTTTACGCAGCAGCTGGACCGCCGCGTGTCTCTAACGCGGCTGTCTGTCCCCCCCCCCCCCCCATTCCCCCCCCCGGCTGAAGGATGAGGCGGCCCAAAGGAAGCAGATGAAGGCCATCTTCACCGGCGCTCTGTACCGACACTCAGATGCGGAGCGAAACGTCCCGAATAGCAAGAGGACAGTTCACCGGGGGTGTCACACAGGTACCGTCTCACACCGTGCCCCCACTTAAAAATGATGGAAGACACGTCCGGATGCAAGTGAATTAAAAACAAAGACGCGTTGTCATTCACACTTTTATGAAACAAATACAGCTTATGTGACGGTTTGTTGTCTTCCAGAGGACACCGTCATGTCAGAGAGTACAAGCTCCATGTCGGATTCAACGTCCCACGACAACGGTGAGTACCGACTGTCTTGTCAACAACATCTCCGGCGGGGTACATGCACATGCATATTCAGCATCACTCGTTTTGTACTTCAAGACGACGAATGTGAACACGCCGTCCCATTTCGGTTGTAAAAGCCCGAAATAGCGCTCTCGTCTCGTTGCGCTCGTAACGACAGTAATCACTTCTTTGTCCGGCCTCATTTCTTTTTCCTTCTCCTCACAACAGAGTCGTCTCCCAGCGTGGCGGCCGACCAGCGCTCTCTGTCTCAGCCCCGGCTCACGGTGGGCAGCCCCGACCACCGGATCAGCAGGAAGCTGTCGCCGGTGGAGATCTACTACGAGATGAGGACGCGCCGCAACTCCGTCACGAGCTCCGTCAGGTACTCGAAGTGCCCCCCCCCCCCCCCCCCCCCCCCCCCCCCCCCCCCCCCCCCCCCCCCCCCCCCCTCCCCTCCCCTTAGCACTACCGAGAGCGTTCATACAAATGGCGATTTGTTTTGACGTCCTCTTGCGTTGCTTCTCGCAGCCCGGCTCACTCTCTGCCAAGAAGTGCATCCAACGTTGAAGGCCGAAGCGTTCCGGCAACTCCTCTGTTGGCCCGGACGGCTCCCATCAGCGTTCACGTCAGGTAATCTGTGCTCCCGCCCCGCTGTGGTGGCTTAATGACTTAGTTAAATGCAGACGCGGAGTCGGGTGTTGTAACAACGATTAGTGTCATATTCAGCCACCAGCCGGGGGGCTCCGGCTCACCGTCTGGTCTCTAAGCAGACAAATTGTGTTCCCATCCTAAGTGATTTTCTGTGAAATGCAATTACATGGTTTCTGACTGAAAAATCGCTTTTCTTTATCCACGGTTGCTCCGAGTCCTGATGGAAGCTGTTTCTTGTGCTCGCCTCAGGTCGGATGCGTCGGGCGGCAACGGGTTGAAGCAGTGGTCCGGCAGCCTGGATGTGCCCTACATGATCCCGCTGGCCCCGGAGGGCTCTTCCTCCGACCGCCGAGGCTGCCCTTACAGCTCCCGGGCCCGGCGCAGCAACAGCTCCGAGGCCCTGCTGGATCGGTCGAGCCTCCCGGACGATCCTGCTCCCAGGAACGGGATGCCCCCCAGAGGAGGGCCCTACAAGAGCTCAGAGACACTGACCGACGGCAAGCTGCGCCACATTCACCTGGGCAGCCCCGAGAGGCACGCCGACGGCTCCGTGGACCAGGCCAAAATGCGGCTGTCCATGGGCGACAGAGGCGCCGGCGGAGGATACAACGAGCTGCTGATGGACTATATCTGGGGCAAACAGCAGCGGACGCAAGTGCAGCACCCCCTGTACCAGTCCACAGGCAGGATCTGGCAGGACGTGTCCTCTCCCCGCTCCTCCACCGCGGCGGTGCCTCCCCATGCCAACGGCTTCTCCCATTCCCAGGTGAACCTCCCCAGCGCCGCGCCTCCTTACAGCCCCATGGTCCTCCGAGGGTCCCAGGCGGAGCTGCGCAGGGTCAAAGTCACCAGAACCAAATCTTGTGGACCCTTTATTCCGCTGCAGCAGCATCCCCAGGACGCCATCCTGCTCTCAGCGTACGACTCCCCCCTCCCTGCCTCTGGCACCAGCACGTCCTCCATCCCCAACCTGCACCCCTACCAGACCGAGCTGTCGGGTCCCTCCTTCAGCCGCAGACCCCCGCAGTTCTCTCTCCCGACCCCAGAAGACTCGACGCGAAGCTTGCATAAAGCCCTGGCTCTGGAGGGACTGAGGGACTGGTACCTGAGGAACGCCCTTGGCTATCCTCCCGCTGCCCCGAAGGGCCACGAGGCAGGGATCTCGCGCCTCTCACACCCCCACCCGCTGGTGCACCAGGCCCAGTCTGTTCAAGGGGAACCGGGCAACCTCCAAAGGTCTCAGATGCCCCAGTCAGCCAGCTTCCACGGACACCCGCTGCATGGAAGGTCAGTATTTGGTTTCTTCTCTTACAGCTTGGTCTCCTTGGAATCAGTATCAGTGCTGTGAGCTCCAACTCGTACCAGCCTGAACAAATGAGACCTTTCTCTTTCACTGTTGTGCGTTATTTTGTGTGTCGCGGTTGCATTTCACTTTAAGGGACGCGATGTCAGGGACAGGGTGGCGCTATTATTCTCACTCTATCCCCAGCCGATCCATCTATCATACCGTGACCTTTACAACCGTGCTTGTTGTTTTTTTGTTGTTGTTTTGTTTGTGTTTGTATTTTTTGCACGGTCGGCATTAGCCAGCGTCCAGGCACTCGGACGTCTTCCTCGTCACTCAAAGGCGTCCTTGAATTGCCTCAAAGTGAGAGACAGGCATTCACATGTACACATGAAGCGTTGAGAGATGGAACGTGGACTTGCATTAATGGGCATCTTTAATCATGACAGTAGTTTTTATATCATGAACGTGTATTCTCTGTGTGGTTTCACCCTCCACTTCCTGCGTATTGATTTGTCTTGCCTCCCCGACAGGTCGATGGAGTTCTCTCTCTATCAGGAGACTCCTCACCCAGAGGTGCAAGAGGTGACCCCAAAGGAACCCAGTGCAGACCCAGGCACCCTAGTCTGAAGCAGCAGAACACACACACACACACACACACACACACACACACACACACACACGTTGATACAATGTGACCTCAACAGCGACCTCAGCAGAAAGAGACTGGAACACAAGACAAACTGTAGCCGTACGGTGTGAAAAGGCCTCGGCGGGTTCCCCCGTGGTCTCACCGGTCCCACCAGTATATGAACTTTAAACCCAGTACTCTCACGTGGATGGGCACTGGAGTTGACTCCTCTGATAACACTACGGTCACGCTGTGCTTAGTATATCAATATTTCCGTTCCGACACCAAGCAGTAAAACCCTCCCCTCGATTAACCCCGAAAGATATACTTTTTTACAGAATATATACAACTCCTAAATGACTATTTTGTATCTCCTGAGATATAAAGAACAACTATATTAAAGTAATGTATTGCTTGTTGATCTTGTGATACACACACACACACACACACACACACACATAACACAGGTGTTATATGAGCTCCCATTCATTTGAAACATATTAAAACATGCCGGTGAATGTGCGTTTGTAAAAACTGTAGCGAAAAAGTCCCGTGGTCATCTGCCGTTAATTTCACCGCCGTTTGTATTTTTTTGTCCACGTTTGATGAAGGAGAAGGGAGGGGGTGGGGGGTGGGGGGGGTCGTGACCTGTAGCGTGCCGGTGTAGCAGACGTGCCGACGTGATCTTGATATCCAAACTAAAGCCGGCTCAGAAACCTTTTTTTTAAAGTGCTTTCTAATCATCTGAAATGCTCGTAGCATTAAGCCCGTCGTGAGCTTTAGCCCGAATCGGAAAAAAAAATGAAAGCAGTTCCCGATGTCACTAAATTAGGGTGTTTGGAATGATGTCATATATATATATATTGTGATTTTTTAAAAATGTTTTTTTCTAGATCCGGCTCCGTGCCGGACAGTAAACGTAGCTTTTCTCCGTGTCCGACCTTGAAAGAACAATTAGACGGGAACCTGAGGGCTATTTACTCCCATCAAATCCCTCTGTTCCTGCATTTAGTTTGAGTGTCGTATGGAGCACTTTATGAACATCTTAAGCCTTAATTCTCTTTGACAGGCAGTAGACGGGGTTTATAATAAAATGAGGAAAGTACGTTGTTGTGGACATCTACTGACGGTCTATCTGAGAGCGAGTCTGTACATAGAGTGGGTCGTGCTGGTGAGTTTCTAGTCGTACTAACAACGTCCTTTTTAAAAGTAACCACATGATAAGTATTTAATCAAAATAGACTCCTCCCACTCTCCAAGTGAGCACTATTTAATTGGTTGTGAAAGGTGAGGTTGGTGTGAACAGGATCGGGCCGCTGACGGCGTGAGCAGGTCTCATGCCGGTAAAAATGTGTTCATGAGAATTCATGCCGGTGAATTTTCTTTCTTTTCTTTTGGGGGTATTCGTAATGACTTTTTAAGGCATTTCACGTGCTCGGTTTTAGTGTCGTCTCAAAAAGAGAAAGAAAGAAACGTTACTTTTTTTTAGTAGTTATGCGTCATAAACTATTTAGTAATCGGTTTTAATAGTGTCGTGAACATCAGGAGGGTCAGAATAATACATGAAACTGAAAGTAGACGTCTTGTAGGCTAGACACATCATTTTCATGTTACCTATGTTACCTGGTGGGATGTTACCTATGTTACCTGGTGGGATGTTACCTATGTTACCTGGTGGGATGTCACCTGGTGGGATGTTACCTGGTGGAATGTTACCTATGTTACCTGGTGGGATATCACCTGGTGGGATGTTACCTATGTTACCTGGTGGGATGTTACCTATGTTACCTGGTGGGATGTCACCTGGTGGGATGTTACCAATGTTACCTGGTGGGATGTCACCTGGTGGGATGTTACCTGGTGGGATGTCACCTGGTGGGATGTTACCTATGTTACCTGGTGGGATGTTACCTATGTTACCTGGTGGGATGTTACCTGGTGGGATGTTACCTATGTTACCTGGTGGGATGTCACCTGGTGGGATGTTACCTATGTTACCTGGTGGGATGTCACCTGGTGGGATGTTACCTGGTGGGATGTCACCTGGTGGGATGTTACCTATGTTACCTGGTGGGATGTTACCTGGTGGGATGTTACCTATGTTACCTGGTGGGATGTCACCTGGTGGGATGTTACCTATGTTACCTGGTGGGATGTTACCTGGTGGGATGTTACCTATGTTACCTGGTGGGATGTCACCTGGTGGGATGTTACCTGGTGGGATGTCACCTGGTGCGATGTCACCTGGTGGGATGTTACCTATGTTACCTGGTGGGATGTCACCTATGTTACCTGGTGGGATGTTACCTGGTGGGATGTTACCTGGTGGAATGTTACCTGGTTGGATGTTACCTGGTGGGATGTTACCTGGTGGGATGTTACCTGGTGGGATGTTACCTATGTTACCTGGTGGGATGTCACCTGGTGGGATGTCACCTGGTGGGATGTTACCTGGTGGAATGTTACCTGGTGGGATGTTACCTGGTGGAATGTCACCTGGTGGGATGTTACCTATGTTACCTGGTGGGATGTCACCTGGTGGGATGTCACCTGGTGGGATGTTACCTGGTGGAATGTTACCTGGTGGGATGTTACCTGGTGGAATGTCACCTGGTGGGATGTTACCTGGTGGAATGTCACCTGGTGGGATGTCACCTGGTGGGATGTTACCTGGTGGAATGTTACCTGGTGGGATGTTACCTATGTCACCTGGTGGGATGTCACCTGGTGGGATGTTACCTGGTGGGATGTCACCTGGTGGGATGTTACCTATGTTACCTGGTGGGATGTTACCTGGTGGGATGTTACCTGGTGGAATGTCACCTGGTGGGATGTTACCTGGTGGGATGTCACCTGGTGGAATTTCACCTGGTGAGATGTCACCTGGTGGGATGTTACCTGGTGGAATGTCACCTGGTGGGATGTCACCTGGTGGGATGTCACCTGGTGGGATGTTACCTATGTTACCTGGTGGGATGTTACCTGGTGGGATGTTACATATGTTACCTGGTGGGATGTCACCTGGTGGGATGTTACCTATGTTACCTGGTGGGATGTTACCTGGTGGAATGTTACCTGGTGGGATGTTACCTGGTGGGATTTCACCTGGTGGGATGTTACCTATGTTACCTGGTGGGATGTCACCTGGTGGGATGTCACCTGGTGGGATGTTACCTGGTGGAATGTCACCTGGTGGGATGTTACCTGGTGGGATGTCACCTGGTGGAATGTCACCTGGTGGGATGTCACCTGGTGGGATGTTACCTGGTGGAATGTTACCTATGTCACCTGGTGGAATGTCACCTGGTGGGATGTTACCTTGTGGGATGTCACCTGGTGGGATGTTACCTATGTTACTTGGTGGGATGTTACCTGGTGGGATGTTACCTGGTGGGATGTTACCTGGTGGAATGTTACCTGGTGGGATGTTACCTGGTGGAATGTCACCTGGTGGGATGTTACCTGGTGGGATGTCACCTGGTGGAATTTCACCTGGTGGGATGTCACCTGGTGGGATGTTACCTGGTGGAATGTTACCTGGTGGGATGTTACCTGGTGGAATGTCACCTGGTGGGATGTCACCTGGTGGGATGTCACCTGGTGGGATGTTACCTGGTGGAATGTTACCTGGTGGGATGTTACCTGGTGGAATGTCACCTGGTGGGATGTCACCTGGTGGGATGTCACCTGGTGGGATGTTACCTGGTGGGATGTTACCTGGTGGAATGTCACCTGGTGGGATGTCACCTGGTGGGATGTCACCTGGTGGGATGTTACCTGGTGGAATGTTACCTGGTGGGATGTCACCTGGTGGGATGTTACCTGGTGGAATGTTACCTGGTGGAATGTCACCTGGTGGGATGTCACCTGGTGGGATGTTACCTGGTGGGATGTTACCTGGTGGAATGTTACCTGGTGGGATGTTACCTGGTGGAATGTCACCTGGTGGGATGTTACCTATGTTACCTTGTGGGATGTCACCTGGTGGGATGTCACCTGGTGGGATGTCACCTGGTGGGATGTCACCTGGTGTCTGCGGCTATCTGACGGCTTCACATCCTTCTTCATCGAGCTTCTTCCTTCTGGTGAAAACCTGAAATCAAAGACCAAACTGCTGTGCACCGGGGGGGTCGTAAATGTATTTTTCATAAAATGTATTATATGCGTAAGTTGAAAAACGAATGGTATGAATTTGGCTCTGAAGCAAATTTATTCAAACTATATTATATTTATGAACCTATAACATTTTGTAGCCATCTACTGTAGCTCTTTCTCATCAGTAAGGGAATTGGTAATGTGTGTTAAATCCACTTTGTTCAGCAGCGTGACGTGTTCATATTTTATTCTTCTTTTTAAAAAAAAAGTATTTAAATACAGCTGTTTTCTCTTTCCCTCCTCTCTTCATACCCAGGCCTGTGAAATATGACTAAATAGGCCCGCCCTATACTGTATGTATGAGAAATAAAGTGTCATGTTGAAATTAATAAAGAATGTGTCAGGCATGTTTATTTATAACACATAAGTAAGAGCAGAAGCATACTGTACACAGTTGCAGTAAATTAAGTGGAGCGTAGCGTTTGAAAATGGCCAGAAAATTACTTAAATAAAAAGAATGAACACAACATATTATGAGAATTAAAATCTTCAAACTTTAGGTGAAAAAGTGCAGGTTAAACCACTCTATACTATTTATTATCAAACTAGAGGCTAATAATTATAAAGTTGTCATAGGCAGAAATTTCACACAGAGGCCTTTTATTATTTTATATATAATTACTTTTACCTAAGGAATTATATGATGGTATGTTGGCACAGTTCAGGCCATCGCATTGATTAGGAGATTTTGTACAAAAGTGTTGCTGAAAATGTGTAAAATATGTAATAAAAGGGGTAAAGGCATGCTAAGATGTCCCAAAGTATGCATTTAAACAGATTTTATAGTTTTAAATTATTACTTTTTTTATATCAATATATTAAAAATGAAAAAGTATCTCCATTAAACCCTATGGAGCTAAACATTTTAAAATGTTTCTCCTCTCGAAGTGTTTAAACTAGACACTCCAAGCTCCATTATAGATGCTGTGACCACCAGTATCTACTATAATAATAATAATGTATACAAATAATGCATCAAATTATAGTTAGAATAAAAAACCAAAACAAAGTCAAAGCCATTTTCTTTTTCTGCTTTTGTTTCGCCTTGTCTCCTTTTTGTAATAATGCATAATAACCTCAACACTGATGCACAATCATGTTATTAACACACACACGCACACACACACACACACAAACGGACAGGGGAAAACTATGCTTTTAAAATAGCATCCCAAAAAACTGCCTGTAGCATTACCATAATTATTATTATTACGGTGACCTGTAATAGAAAATAGTGGATAGTCAAAGTTGAAATAATAAAATAAGAGAATGACCCCCGCGCCCCCCTCTGGAAATAGAACTGGGAGCTCCATAGTGGCGTGTGTGTGTGTGTGTGTGTGTGTGTGTGTGTGTGCACTCTGCTATTCCTGGACCCGAGGGTCGTTCAGTCACGCAGGACCGAGTGAGGAGCAGAGTCCTCGTGCCGCCACGCCACTTTTCTTTTTCCCGCGTTACAAATATTACATCTGGATACATATCACGCTCAGCGGTTGGTAAGTAGGCTCCTCCTCTAATGTTGTTGAGTATTTACTGGGAACGAGAAGAAAGAAAAGAGGGCGTTTTTTTGTCAACAGCATGTCCGGAGCATATTTTGGTCCAGCAATAACTGGACTTCACAATAAAAACTATATTTGACTTGGGAGTCGCTGTGGTAGTAAAAAAAAAAAAAAAGAGATAAATTAATAAATGACATACAAAACACATCTTGACATTTACATGTTTAAGGACTTCATAACTGTCAAAGTGCAGAGACGAGTCAAACATTCAGTTATCTGTAAAGTGGAAAGGTAAAAACCTTACCGCCCTCTCCGTAGGCCCAACAGTACTTCACAGACGATACTTGTGTCTCCAGAATATAATCTCTATATGTTTCATTAACCTCAGCAAAGAATAATTGCCCCAACTAGACGTCCCTTGAAAGAGCGTGTTTCTGATGCGAGTTCCTGTTCAGGAAGAGTCCCGCTGCAGCTGGGCCGCTGCGGGAGCTATTTACGTTGACGTGCACTTCAGCGCAGCTAAAAATAAACACACATGTACGCCGCCGCTTTGAAATGTCATAGAAGAAGAAAACAACCTCCCTGCAATCAGCCACACGAAGCACAGACTTGGCTGCCGGAGACGAACAGCTGGCGAACGCTTTGTGTCAAATATGATTAAAGAACTTTGAAAGTTTGCTTTTCTTCTTAACAGCTTTCACCCCGAGCGCTGCCGCCATCCGGGGACCCGTCTTCAGCTGTGGTCTTCAGCTGTGCTCGGACTCTTCTCACCCCCCCCTGTTAAACATGTCCTCTTCATACGCCTCCGCCATATCCGCCCTTCTTCCTGAAAGCTCTTCCGGTCCACCCGACAGACCAAGCCCTCGCCCCTCAGAGGTTCAGGTTCGGAGACCTGAACCTCCCCTCGCGCCCCGCTGCCCTCCGGCCGTACGGACACGTCCTCATTCGCCGGATCCTCTGGGACCTTATGAGGAGGAACAGGAGAACCCGGCCGACTACGGCATCGGTAGGCAGCACACCCCGCCGGCAGACTCAAACTCGCCGGTGCAGCTCTGTTTGCTTGATGCGTGTCGTGTTGCAGGTGGATACTACCCCGTAGAGATCGGAACGATATTCGCCGACCGTTACCAAGTGGTTAAGAAGTTGGGATGGGGTCACTTCTCGACTGTATGGCTCTGTTGGGACATGCTGTAAGTACACGTTTGACCTTTTGCGATATCTCTAATACGAGAGAACCGTAACAGTCGCTAAGCGCCACAACTTGTTTGCGTGCAGGACGGGGCGCTTCGTGGCCCTGAAGGTGGTGAAGAGCGCGCCCACGTTTACGGAGACGGCCCTGGACGAGATCGAACTCCTGAAATGTGTCAGTGTTACCGCATTGCTTTTGTTTCAAATGCGTTTGTGAGTGTCGCGTCAACACAAACGGTCGAGAATCTGATCGCATTGGAGATGAGCGGAGGAAACAATGCGTTGTGTAGTTAAAAAATGAACAGGGCAGCTCGGCATATCTGCGAATATTTCTGTACACACACCAGTACGAATGTCTTTATGCATTTTTCTTTGGGGGCGGGGGGGGGGGGGATATTGTAACATCAGGTGAGGGACAGTGACCCCAGAGATCCAAAACGTGAGACGATCGTGCACCTTATTGAAGACTTCAGGACCACCGGAGCGAATGGAGAGCGTATCCTTTAAGCTATTAAAGTGTCGTACATCAAGGTGGACTTTGAGACGTACAGATTATGTCAACTCACACGTACCTGATCTGTACAGCACGAGACACGGTCCTTAATTGCTCCGCCAGATGTGTGCATGGTTCTGGAGGTGCTTGGCCACCAGCTGCTCAGGTGGATCATCAAATCCAACTACTGCGGCCTCCCGCTGCCCTGCGTCAAGAGCATCCTCAGACAGGCGCGACCTCCTATTCCATCCTGAACTCTTTTCCCCCGAGCTCTCGTCGTCCACCGTATTCACCTGTGTTTTCATTCCTCACCGCAGGTCCTGCAGGGTTTAGATTACCTGCACACCAAATGCAAAATCATCCACACCGACATCAAGCCGGAGAACATCCTCCTGAGAGTGGACGAGGTTTACGTCCAGAAGCTGGCGGCCGACACCAAGCTGTGGCAGCTGCCGGTGTCCTCCGCGTTCACCGGCTCCACGGGTAAGCAGTCGCGTGCACGTCCAGCGAGGGAACCCGCGAGGGAACCCGAGAGGGAACCCACGAGGGAACCCACGAGGAGGACGTTCTCGATCACGCTCGGTCGACCCTTTTCGGCACTTATTTTCACAACGTGTTCCTCTTCTCCCTGCTGATGCTGTTGCTTCCTGCCAGCGAACAGGAGCTCCAGAGAAAATCAGGTGTGCACCCTGACATGCGTTCCATAATTCCATTATTTCATTTGTTTCCTCAGGATTGTTGCGTTATGACGTGTTTCTGCCATGACTTCCTCAGAGTTTGTCCAACTTGTTGGGGAAGTTGACCGGGGTCTTCCACACTCTCAGGGAGTGGGTAAGAACGATGCCGTGTTTCGCCTTTTTGCACCCCGAGCGTCTCGACTGCATCTCGACGACATCCGCAGCCTGAAACTCTCTAGAGGACGACGTCGTAGGCGAGCGCAGTGCATTGAGATTTCAGGGTTGATTCGGGATGAAATAGTCGTGACTGCGATGCTCAACAAGGATACAGATGTGTGGTGTTAATAATACAGCTGCCACTTCCTACAGTTATATGAGCAACACGACTAATTTTGACGAATCGTCTTGACATCTAACCAGAAAAGGGAACTCCTGCATGTGCACTTTGTAGGCGTCCACCATTCTTTGAAGAACAATATTGTACAGTTTGCGACTCAACTTAAACGTAGTGAAGACATTTCCACGGTTTTGAACATGAAATACTTTGTTAATTGTACTGGACAGCTCTTATATCTCCATAATTAACAAGTATCTATAACCATCACAATGTCGCTGTGTCCCTGACAGGCTCCTGTAGCTCAAAGGGGCGGGACAAAGGAAGGCTTGGTTGTTGTAGGCTTCTGTAAGAGGATATAACTGACGATTTTGATGTCCTTCCAGCAACTGTTGTGGTTTCAAAATAGCTTGTTGTTAGCAACTTACTGTTTACAGCATGTAGAGCAACAGCGTCACGATATATTCTTAATGGGTCAACACTTGGATTTCATGTGAAACTCTTTAGACTAACGAGAATGGTAGCTATACAGACGATGTGCATACACACGTATTGGTAAAAGGCCACAGAAAACGTGATGTTCCTTTAATACGGTCCTTTGACATCATGTGTTTTTGATGCTACAATTAGGGGGCACCATTTAAAAAAAATCCTACACATAGTGGCTTTCATTTGCATGGTTTGCTTTACTTCCGTAAACAGGCATGGATCGGTGATAATGCACTCAGAATGTGGTCATTGTTTTACTTGGTGCCCATCTCTGATTGTTTCCCACTACCGGTTGCACCCCTGCAGTCCAGCAAGGTCTCCAAGAGCCCCATAAAGCGACTGACAAGAAAAGACAGGGGTCGACGAGGACAGGACCACAATCAGAAAGCCAAACTTCATGTGTCCTTCTCTGATGTCACTGGCCCCTCTAGCACCCGTAGCTCCGCCTGTCACTCAAAGCTCACAGGTCCTAACCTCATGTTGAGGAGGCAGACCCTGCTAATGGAGGACGGACCGGACTGCTCGTGGCCAGACCTCAACACAGACGCTCCCGTCTCTGACTCCAGATCAGCGTTATTACATCAGACTGCGCACAAGGAGCCGCCTCCCCCCTCACCATCCTCTACCCGTGGTCAGTCGGTTGCATGTGCTAATGTTCGGCGTGTTAATGTGTTGATATGATTACCTCGTCGTCAGTACACTCAGTCCATCCTGGTCTGATCTACTTAGCGATCACGGTGTTTGATGTCGTTTTAGGGATCGGTGACCCTGATGTGCTTCTGGACCTCCTAAAGCCCCAGAATGCTGATCAAATCCTCATTAAGATTGCCGACCTGGGCAATGCCTGTTGGGTGGTGAGTGATTATTGCAAACTAGGCCCGAAAACCTACAAAATTACAGCGAAATGGTTTTCATCTTCAAACTAGAAAGTTCCTTACTGTCTTCATGGCCTTACACTTCATTTTGGCAATAGCGCCTTTCAGCATATCTTAATATATGGATCTTGATTTATGCACCAAAATACACACCGTGAGAATCGTGCTGATTGGCCAAGACTTTTGGGGGAATACATGAATGGATCTCGCGTCAGACCACGAAGTTACATTTGCAGCATTTTTATAACTGGAATTGATTTTTTTTAAATGTTACGTTATCTATCAAACAAAGTGAAGATTTGATTAACTTCATGGTGAAAAACGGGTAAACAACTAAGAAAAAATTGCTCACAGTTGTTGGAGCTATGAAGCACTGGAATGGGTGGAAATGGGCCCATAAATCTACTGCAGGGCCGATGAGGGAATGTGGATACAAGTGAGCAGGTGGGGGTGAGAGTCAGGTGACTATAGGTCAGGGCATCTTGGTGGGGGGTTGGGGGATATCCAGGGGGGGCTGGAGGAGTCCCCGATTGGGGGGACTGAGAATAGGCCAAACACGCCTGGTTTAAAACACACTTTCAACCCATCGCTGAACCGAATGAGGCTGTTTCCTGCGGAGCACCACGCCCTCTAGTGGAAGACACCGGGAGACGAGACCGTGTGGGCTGAAATGAAATGTAGAGACATGCAGCATCATACTGCATGTGCAATGAAGATAAGGAAGTTATATCCTCTGATATATTTTCTCTTTTGAACCAATCTCGGAGCTTCGTTCTTGTGGATGGATTACCATGAAATGGCGTTCAACATTCGTGGTCCCCAGAGGATGAATCCGACTAACTTTGGTGATTCGCTGACTTATTTCCCCCAGCGACGGGAATTTTGCATTAGTCTTTAGTGACAATTAAATTGGGAACAAACAGTCAATGATCATATTAGCATATTAGCGTTGTCACATATTATCGTGCCAACCTTTAGCATTTAGCTCAAAGCACTACGATTCCCAGTTTTGTTTTAATTGGTTTAGATTTGTAGTCATGAATATAAAAGATACAGAAAAGCATAATTTACAACAAGCTTAAGATAATCATATGCACATTAGTGAGAGTAAATAAACTGGACTGGTCTGACCACGCTCATGCACTCTACAAGAAGGGACAGAGCAGACTCTTTCTGCTGAGGAGACTGAGGTCCTTTGGGGTGCAGGGAGCACTCCTGAAGACCTTCTTCGACTCGGTGGTGGCATCAGCCATCTTTTATGGAGTGGTCTTCTGGTGCAGCGGCATCACAGCAGCTGACAGGAGGAGACTGGACAAACTGGTGGGGAAGGCCAGCAGCGTGCTGGAGTGTCCTCTGGATACTGTGGAGGTGGTGGGAGACAGGAGGATGATGGCCAAGCTATCGTCCCTGATGGACCACCCCTCCAACCCCATGCAGGGTACTCTGGCAGCGCTGCACAGCTCCTTCAGCCACCGGCTGATTCATCCCCGGTGTCTGAGGGAGATGTCCTGGCTGCTGTCAGGCTACACAACAAGCTGAGCTCCCAGTAGGCCACAAACACTTGAACACTTTGGACTTCGCACTGAACAGCACTTTAGCCCAGTTGTGCAATACTAATACGTTTAAGTACTTTTTAATTTTTTTAATTTATTTTATACACTTTATCCACTTTATTCTATTTCTACTCCGTCTGTATATATAATATTCTTCTTGTTTTTTACTCTTATCTTATTTCTGTTATTATACTACTTGTTTTACTTATTACTGTGAGCAATGCTGCTGTAATCCTGTAATTTCCCCACTGAGGGACTAATAAAGGATTATCTTATTTTATCTTATCTTAAAAAGACTCATGTGATATAATAAGGTGCATTTGCTCCGAGCTGAAGAAGAGTACAGCAACATTACAAAGTCCTTCTCTCTCTCCGGCAGCACAAACACTTCACTGAAGACATCCAGACGTGTCAGTACCGCTGTGTGGAGGTTCTGATCGGTGCCGCCTACGACACGTCGGCTGACATCTGGAGCACCGCCTGCATGGTGAGAGCAGGCACCGACATGTGTATTTAACAAAAAACCCCAAAAAACCACAGAACAAACACGTTCTCCACCTCTCGCCTTCATTGTGTGCACCGTAGGCGTTTGAGCTGGCCACGGGGGATTATCTGTTTGACCCACAATCAGGAGCCTCATTCACCCGCGAGGAAGGTTGGTGTTGTTTACCCCCTTGTTAGTCGTTGATGAACCCAAACGGGCGTAACGTGCCGTGTGCTTCCATCGGGTTCCCTCAGATCACGTTGCTCACATCATTGAGCTGCTGGGATCCATCCCCCCCCGGTTGGCCTTGTCAGGGAGAAACTCCAAGCAGTTCTTCAACCGCAAAGGTATGAGGTATCCTAAATGAATACCAAACACAGTCATATTGGAGAAATGTGCTCGTCATACATGCCAAATTACCTCCATGTGAGATTTGCACTCGGACATAATAGTCTTCACACTTCATCCGTAGTGCTTTAAAAGGAGTTGGTTTGTCTGTTTCGTGAAGTTTCAGCTCATTTACTTGCACGTGTGCATGCATCTTAACTGGAATCCGTCCCACTTCTTACCGCGTGCAGGACAACTGAGACACATCTCCAAGCTGAAGCCGTGGAGCTTGTTCGAGATCCTGCTGGAGAAGTACGAGTGGCCGCGGGAGGAGGCCGCCGGGTTCGGCTCCTTCCTCCTGACCATGTTGGAGCTGCTGCCGGAGGACAGAGCCACAGCTGCCCAGTGTCTGAAACACCCCTGGATGACCTGCTAGTCCACCAGTCCTGTCTTGTTCAGGGCCCAGTGGACTATAGCTCTTCAAGGGGCGGGTGAACATTGCACCTGACACGGGACCTCACAGATGTGTCATGTGCAGCCTAAGTCGGCTGGCGCTGGCAACACAAGCTCATGTGTTTGCTTAATCTTTTAGTATTTTTAATGGCAGTCGCATCCAATTCAGGCATCGCAATGACCAAAGAGAAGTTTTGTCTTACTGGAAAACATTCTTGAATTTCAATAAATTGACAAAAAAAGGTTGCCTTTTTGTTTTCTATCAGTTATTCGCCAGACAAGAGAAACCGCGACATCGCCTTGAAGACCTGAACAGTTAGCGGTGAACCAGGTATGAGATGGTATGAGATGGATTTACTCAGACAGCACTCGGCCTCAGAAATGTCAACTTGAAAGAGTACCGTGACTCACCGCAAGAAAAAGCCCTACAGGTTTTAATATGAAATATATATATATATATATATATATATATATATATATATATATATATATATATATATATATATATATATATATATATATATATATATATATAAACTACATGTTAACCTCATGTTGGGTATCGTCAAAAGAGAAATGAGATGCATAGAGTTTGGAAGTATTAACATCTACACGGACAGTAGCAGTTGCAACAGCAGCCGGAGGGAACCAGAGGGGAAATATCATTAAATGCCAAGCAGGAATAAACCCCCCTGTTCGTTTCTTGCATTCCCAGAAGCCTGTGCATGTGAGCATGCGCGCGCGCGTGTGTGTGTGTGCGTGTATATGAGCGTATCGTTGGTATGTTGCGCAATCCTACCGAGAGGAGGGGATGGGGATGGGGAGGGAGGGAGGAGTCAGTACACGCACGCATAAGTCCGCCTGCTCGAGGAAACTCTCAGTTCTGCGCTCTCGCCGCGTGAGGAGGTGCGAGGAGGACACGGAGCGCCGCCTGCTGCACACGTAAGTCCTCCTTCGGGTTCGGTCTTCGTGAGAGAGCCTCTGGGAACGCACCAGGTGTTATTTCACCGGAACACGTGGCAGTGCACGCGCGAGACCGCGGCTCGGTCCGGCTTTAGACTGAAGAGCGCGCGCGCACATGAACCTGACATTGCTGGTCCCAGAGTTGTGTCTCACAACAAATGGGTGACGTCATTAGTAATGATGATGTTATATCATATCATATCAATATATATCAATATATATCAATATATATATATATATATATATATATATATATATATCAATATATATCAATATATATATATATATATATATATATATATATATATATATATATTGGATCAGATGCACATGCAGGCACCTCTCGGTGGACTGCAGCCTCCACTTCACAAAACACAGTCAAGCCAGCACGCACGGTTTTTTCCGGTACCCGTTAATTCTCGGCATTACGGTATGCGCGTGTAAGAACTGACTTCGAAATAAGAGCAAACTTCCGGTGAACGTGATAGCCTGGCAATACGCATTTAAATACAGATAAATTAGTGAATTAAACTAAGTGTAAAATAATGATAATAAGTTACCTCTTCCAATATTGGGACATTCTAATTTTGAATTTCAAAATAAAAGCTCTAGAAAATCACATTCATGAGCAAATGCGTCTCTAATTTCAGATTAGATTTAAAAGGAAATGTAATTAATGCGTATGTTTTGTATTCCTTGCCTGCCCTGTTTATTTTTCTTTTGACATTTTTGTTTTCTATGGACCTGAATTTAGGTGTGTATTCATCAATTCAACATTCATAACATTCATGATTTTTTTCATTTGTTCATTTAGTTTAATGTATTACTGTATCTGCTGTTTAAAGGCGTATTGCCTGACTATCACGTGCTCTTATTTTGAAGTCAGTTCTTACACGCTCGTACGGTAATGCCTCTTACATACGCGTACCGGACCAAAACCTTACTCGACTAAAGATGAAAGCTGTGCGTGTGCGTGCGCGTGCGCGTGTCTGAGTCCCTCGGCCGTGTGTCTGTCAGGAGGAGGACACATTAAAAGGTTAAAGTCAGGTGCTCCTAACCTCCAGCCGGTTGCCAAGCAACTCAAACTCCGAATCAAAAGGAATGACCTCACCCGCCGCTGCTCTCTCGCAGATGCATGATGGGAGCCAGAAGGAGCCCTTGTTGTAAAGATGATTTATTTATTGTGATGACCACACAAACAAAGGGCTCGTGTTCACCAAGTGTGTATTAAAAATAAAAATAAAGATATGCATGCTACCCATCGAGATGCCCGCAGCAGCTGATAATGACAGCAGCAGCAGCAGCATTGTTGCCCGCAGAGTAAACACACATCTCATTAGCCCCGCACAAAGGGCTGGAGAGGTACCTCCAAACGAGCGCTCTCGTTTATCTCGTGCAGATGGTATTGTTGTTGTGCGCATGCGTGTCGTTCATTTATCACAGGTCCTCGTTCTATAACGCAGGCCCCCCCAATATATATATAAACATGGCATATATAATAATAACCATGCCATATATAATAACCATGCCATACATAATAACAATGCCATATATAATAATAGCCATGCCATATATATATTAACCCTGCCATATATATATATATATATATATATATATATATATATATATATATATATATATATATATATATATATATATATATATAACCACACTATATATACAGTAATAACCATGCCATACATAATAACCCTGCCATATATAATAATAACCATGCCATATATATAATAACCCTGCCATATATATAACCACTCCATATATAATAACGCCATCTTCTCCCTCTCGCTTGCAGGATGTGGCTGACTCTTGTCTCCAGCTGTGGCGGTGGAGCCGCCCTCCTGTACGCTCTGTACAGGTGGGTGATCCCCGCCGTCGCGCAGCACCACGCGGGGTTGGCGCTGCTCTGGCACGAGGTCATGGTGGAGTGGATGCTGGACACGGTGACCCGGTCCACGCGCCCTCAGGTGGGCCTTGGCTATACGCAAGTGTCGCACCTCTTAGAGAGCTGTATAGTCCTCGCAGGTGTGGAGGACTAAGATGTATGCCGATGATAAGATAAGAGGCGGACAGAAAAGAATGCACACAAGTAACACACGTGCACGAATGTGCCGTGTGTCGTTACATCGGATTACTCATAAACCAAGCAGATTATAATTAGAACGGCATCGCCTGTGTGGAAGCACCTTCACCATTATCATTTGCTACATTTTACACATTTCCTTTGGTACTTTCTTTCTATTCTATATTTACATTTCGTAACTTAAGACCTGTTATGCTTGTGTTTTCTTACTCTTTTCTTATCGTTTCTTTACACCAAACACCAAAGCACTTATTTTTTGAATATTTGTATTTTTCCAAATATTGACACACACACACACACACCCTGGAAAAATTTTTTTTTTTAAAAACCTCTACTGTAAAGTTTGTTTGTTTCTCCCTTCAGCGGCTCCTGGGTGCAGTACAGAAGAACGCCACTAGAGGGGACCCTGGCAGCGTGATCCAGGCCATCGATCACTACTGCAGAAACAAGGAGTGGGCCATGAATGTGGGGGATGAGAAAGGTACTGATTTGTCATTATTAATATTTAGGATGATGTGTGCTTCATCTACAATCATTGCCTCACGTGTATCTTCGGTCTTGCCACCGCCTCAGGCTGCATCCTTGACTCGGTGGTGTCGGAGGTGAACCCGGCCACGGTGCTGGAGCTGGGGACCTACTGTGGCTACTCCACGGTGCGGATCGCCAGGCTGCTTCCACCTCACGCCAAGCTCATCACTCTGGAGTTCAACCCGGCCGTCGCCGCCATTGCCCGTCAAGTCATCGCTTGGGCCGGATTGGAGGACAAGGTAAAGCCAGGTGTCTCCCCACACACACCGGATTAAAACAATCCTTTTTTTTACGTGGCGTTTTGCAGTTCAGAAGACGACATGTTTCCTTTCTCCAGGTCCAGTTAGTTGAAGGCGCTTCTGGTGACTTCATACCCAGAATAAAGGAGCAGTTTGGGGTAAAAACGTTTGATTTGGTTTTCCTGGATCACTGGAAGGAATATTACCTCCCCGACACAAAACTGATGGAGGCAAGTGTGTTGTGCTCATTTCATATCCACCGCACTCTTTTTTTTCTTTTTCCCGACCATGATACACGATGGATGCTCTTTGCTTTTTCTCCTCCCAGGAGTGTGGCCTCCTCAGGAAAGGCAGCGTCCTGCTGGCAGACAACGTCGTCTGCCCCGGAGCTCCGGACTACCTGGAATATGTCCGGAGCAGCCCGCGATACGAGAGCCGCTACTTCAAGTCCCACCTGGAGTACACCAAAGTGGAGGACGGCTTGGAGAAGTCTGTGTTCTTAGGGTAGCTTTTCCACAGAAAGGTGGTCGTGGTTCACACCGGTACTAGCAGACCTCCGTGGTCTCGGGCTCACTGAGCCCACTTGAAATCAGGAGTTTAATCTGTCACAGAGTCTACAAGCTTGACATTAAAAGTATGATGATGGATTTTATGTTGTTTGCTTATTTATTTCTTTACAACTCCACATGATGTATGTCTCGATTCTCGGTGCATTATTGGTACAGCAGGAGGCAGCATTGCGACTATTTTCAAGCACATCTAATTGACCGAAGATGAGCTGCAAACTGAGGGGGGGGGGGGGCTTTTTCCCAGAGCCACAACTCAAATCAATAATAAATCTAATATAGCTGCCTTCTGTGGAAAAAGCTATTCCGTGCTCTGATATTCTTCATTGTGCCAGTGTTGACAGGTGTGTGAGGAGAGTGTGTGTGTGTGTGTGTGTGTGTGGGTAGGAGTGTGTGAATCAAATCGCAGCTCATCTAATCTCTCAGAGTGAGTTCCATGGGGGGGGTTTCTGCATTTGGTTCAGCTGTATGAAAAAAAAGAAGGAAAAAAAAGGAAAAGTGGGCTAGTCCACCTAGTGCTTTCTTCACAGACGCCTGCATGGTAATCCCAATCTGGCCATTAGTGCACTGAGAGAACGAGCAAGGAGAGAGAGAGAGAGAGAGAGAGAGAGAGAGAGAGAGAGAGAGTAGGGGTGAGGGGGGGAGTGCCTTGACAGAGATGCACACAGAGGAAAAAGAACGAGAGAGAAAGAGAGAGAGAGGGAGCTTTTAAGGGATTTGCCAGTGATTTGTAGTCTCACTGCTGTAATGTTGCTCTTTTCCTCCACTTTCCTCTGATTCTGACATGATACCGCGTCCACGTTTTTTCTTTCATGAACCTCCACTACTTTTTTCTCTTCTTCCGACCATCGTTTTTTTTTTTTTGTGCTTTCCGCTTATTTTTTGAAAGAGTGCCCGGCGGCCGTTCTGAGATGATAGAGGATTTACCTTTGGTGAGGAGAGGAGAGCCTCTAGGTATTTAATCCCATTTCGGGGACCGTGGATGGAGGCCCGCTTGGAGGGCGCTCATGTGATGGATCAGACCCAGACTGGTCAATGGGGAATGGGGTAAGAAGAGCATGAAGAGAAGTCTCTACTAAGGGAAGAATTGTCTGCAGCGTCATTTATGCACATTGTGCTCTTATTTTGACAATCTTCTCTTTTCCATTCATCCAACTTGAGAGTGCCGTACAGAAAAGAATATAGAAATATTCAGCGTCATAAATATAAGTATGAATATATGTATGTATTGCAATTTGAATAGAGCATGCACGCTGATACTATTTAGGTGTAATTCATATTAAGACATTTGGATTTAAAATTTAGTTACTCCCAATAATGCAATTGTTCAAATTCTGCCTTGCAACATTAAATAAGTTTAACACTTTTAGCCCAGATGTTTACTGTGTTGATGAGCGTCATGCAGATAAAATTAAACCCGCTCCAACTTTTGGGGCATTAAATGCACATTTTTTTGTTTTGCAAAATTCAGTGTTTTCCATCATCGGCTGTTAGCTCTCTGTGATAAAAGGTATTCACTCCTGAATGCTCAAATCTTAAAAACATTTTTTTTAGCAGTATTAAGCTTATATTTAGTTTTTTTGTTAGCGTGGCTTAAACACATCAAAACAGATTTCGACAGAAAGTGTGTCAATAAATGTCAGGAAATCTTCTATTGGGCTCTTTGCATTTCATTTTTAACCTGATACGGAGCCTTTTCAGTATTTACATGCAATGTAAAAAAATTAATAAAAACATTTCTCCAAGAACGTCACATGCAAAATGACAAAAAAAAAGAAAAACATATGAATAAATGGCAGGTTTTTAAATCACAAACATTAGTTTCACTGGTGACAGACCAGACACACGCAGGTGAAGGACAATAGCATTTGAGATGATAACCGGACCTCTCTGACCGCCCTCAGGTGTCAAAGGTAGAGGGAGTGGCCCGGCGCTGTCAGTACCTCTGCCGGTCCTCATCATGACATCAGAGGCCCGCTCATCCCTCCGGCGCCGCTCGCTCACGCCGCCTTTCAGATACCAAACATGGCTTCGGCTGGCGTGGGCGCTGCTGGTGGGTGCTGCTGGCCCGGGCTCCTGGGCCCAGCCGGGCGCCCAGCCGGGCACCCAGCCTCAGTCCATCAAAATCGAGGGGGACTTCTTCGTAGGCGGGCTGTTCCCCGTTCACTCCCGGGGCCCCGCCGGCGTGCCCTGCGGGGAGATCAAGAGAGAAAAGGGGATCCATCGACTGGAGGCCTTGCTGTACGCCTTGGACCAGATCAACAGCGACCCGGACCTGCTGCCTAACATCACTCTGGGGGCCCGGATCCTGGACACCTGCTCCAGGGACACCTACGCCCTGGAGCAGTCGCTCACCTTCGTCCAGGCCCTCATCCAGAAAGACACCTCCGATGTGCGCTGCTCCAACGGAGAGCCTCCCATCCTCCCCAAACCGGAGAGGGTGGTGGGCGTGATCGGGGCGTCGGGCAGCTCGGTGTCCATCATGGTGGCCAACGTGCTCCGGTTGTTTTCGGTGAGTCTCTCTGAAAGGGGACGAATATATAGAGAGTCTCCTCTTTTCAGTAAGTAAGCAGATGGGATCGATCCAGGTGAACGCCATTGACTTCTCTTCTTCATCTATTCAAAGGAGAAGAAAACGTGCATCCAGCCCGGGGGTCAGATCTCCCACTCGAGTCTAAAGGTTAACGAGGGGTTAGAAAAAAATAGTTTGAATTAAAAACTTAGTTTTCTCTAATTCCTGGGGGGTCCTGTTGGTTGAAACCTCCTCTCTCTCCGTGTGTTTCCTACCGCTTCAGAAATTCTATAAATCTTTTTTATTTTAAAGTGAAATAAGTGATTCGGGGTCACTAAGTAGCATTGTGTCATTTCAGGGGGCCACAAACCTAAAACTGTCAGTCGATGACTTTAAACCGAGAACTATCGGCCGTCACCTTTTCTGTTGTTTGCTGGCGTGTTTAGTTTTGCGACTCTTCTCACGACATCAGTGACCCGAGAAGCAAAACCTCCCACGCGGTCCGCTTTTTAATGTCGAATTATGGCTCAAACTAGCTGATTATCCTGATTTAATGAACGTGCATATCCGTGCTCGCTCCGTTGCGTTAGCTCACGGCTGATCTAGTTCAGATGTACGTGGAGCGCACGGCGGGCCCACTCATTTAAGCATTTTAGTCATTCTCAGATGATGAATCTCATCATTCAAGTTTGATTTTTAATCGCGCGTCACTCGTGAACTTCACAAACCTCCTCACATCCAATAACATCTTCTCATTTGGATATCCTGATTGATTACAGTGCACATGGCTGCGGTATAGAGACGCATTCAGCACATGTATCACGGTCATAATCATTTGAATGAGCCTCTACTACACGTCACATGATTTTTGAATCCATTGTCATGCCTCCGCGGGCTAATCCCTGTTATGTGTTCATTGTTGTTGTTGTCGGTTTTTTTTTTTTACAGATGATTGACCTTTGATGATTGATTACAATTAGCGTCCATGGGACATTGAAGCGGTGTAAATCCCACATTATGTCATGTTCTCATCGATTTAGTGGCATAGCCCGACAGAAATCTCCAAACGTCTCCAAAATAAGCACTGATCTGGGTTCAGATTGGCCAAAAAGAGAGAAAAGAAGAAGAAGTTAGAAGTGAACATGTTACTGCATTCTTTAAGGCGAGGATGCTGATGTGAGAGCCAAGGAAGGGCAGCTTTCATACGGGGCAGATGTTAACTACAGAATTATAGATCCCACCCTCCACTAAGCCCCTCTCAGCAGCTCAGGACCCTGAAGGGCTGAAAATAGAGCATCGGGGCAGCGGGATGACAGCAACGCCCGGACGTCGTGGAGCAGATTTAGTTGAGCGGTTTCCTCCCGCTGTCCATTTGTGGCGCTCTCCACGCCGCGGACGCTTCTTTCTATGCATTGAACATCTGCTCTGAGCGTCCTTCACTAATGCTGTTTTGTCTTGCCTTTTATTTATTCTTTTTCTTTTTGTTGCTACGAATGAAAACTGCATTTTATATATTACAATGTATAATTTAAAGATGTGTGTATCCTATCAATTTGTATTTTATTCACGATTCACCTCGTTAAATAACCGGATGTACAGTAGAAGCCCAGAGTAGATTCACTCCTTTAATACATTAACTTACATGGAGATGTTAAATCGATCAACAGATTATTAATTGACTATTCCAGCATTTTAAAATTGAGGGTTTATTGATTTTCTCTCTTTTTTGTGTAAGTCGAACATCTTTGGGTTTTGAACCAATTAACCCCAAAAAGAGCAATGTGAAAACTATTTTAAAAACTATTCTATGTTCACTATTTTTGACATATCATAGTAAAACAATCCTTAAAGAAATGAGCTATATATTAACCTAATAAAAATGTTTTAGTTTTTAGTTTGACCTCTTTTTATAATGATGCATTTTATTCAGTATCGTCTCATATGTCATAACCAGAATCATCAGAGACAGAAACCTCAATTAATCTGTTTCAAAGCAATAATAATTACAAAAGGACAACTTTATCCATCTATTCAATTTAAGAGCACTTTTTTTTATTTTTATTGGAATAAACCATGGATCATTCTCTAACTCACAGACCAAAACCAATCCTGCGTAACATATTCATCTTGTACTTCTGTTTAGTATTTAGTAGTAAAGCATATTCAGGCCATGAGGTCAGTGAGAAGGAGTATCGTGCGTTCCTGATTGGGCTCATTGACAGCGAATCGGTGCAGACGCCTCTGTGGGCTTCATTTGGATTACGTCTTGTTCGCTAGAAATTTTGTAACTCAAACAATTGAATCGCCCTCGCCTCCTCTGCACACTCGCGTCACTTAAAGAGCTCGTGAAACGGCGTTTTCTTTTCATTTTCTTTGGAGAAAGCGTAATAAGCGTAAATAAGAGATTGACAAGTACGACAGCGTTGACGCACACAGCACCGAAACTGAGGCTGCAACGTGGCCATCAGAATTAAATATATTGTATGGCTTAAAGCTGAGAAACGCTAACCTTTTTCTAGTCTCTTGATCTCTGTCTCTCCCTCTGTGCTTAACGTAATTTGACTAAAACCCCTATAATCCTTCCAGATAATCTGTGAAATGGTTCTCTCGGTCCGCTCTCCTTCACTACCCCCTTGTGTCTACCTTTTCTCTCCTCGTCCCCTCCAGAGGGCCCTACGCTAAGCCACGCTGGGGGACCGGCATTAGCAGGGTCGGGGTTGAGATAAACTGTCGACGTTAAAACTATGTCATTAAAGAAGTAGCACACCAGTAAATTAATCTTCTCATCCTTTTTAAAAAAAATGTTTCTCTCTCTCTCTCGAAAACAAATGCTTTTTACAGATGTGGTCGCGACCATCTGTATTTCACTGTGACGTCGTCCGTATCCTCGGCACAGACCAGCGGCCGCTGTGAAGTTCTGAGAATTACCGAGAACACGGGCTGTTGCAGAGATGATCGCTCTCTGCGATAGTCCAATTTGGGGATTTTTAATGCACTAAAACGCGTTAGTATTAATGTGGAAGGCCTCCATTTTGACACCGTTAAGGTTAAGTAGTGCATCATCCTCTGCTATGGTTCACTGCTTCTTCTCGTCATTCTTTTTGATCACATAATGGCCCGATGTCTTTGCCCCTTGACCCCGACCCCTTTCGTCATCGCTGACCCGTCTCCGTGTCTCAGATCCCCCAGATCAGCTACGCCTCCACCGCCCCGGAGCTGAGCGACAAGACCCGCTACGAGTTCTTCTCCCGCGTGGTGCCTCCTGACTCCTACCAGGCCCAGGCGATGGTGGACATCGTCAAAGCCATGGGCTGGAACTACGTCTCCACGCTGGCCTCCGAGGGCAACTACGGAGAGAGCGGCGTGGACGCCTTCCTCCAGATATCCAGAGAAGCAGGTCGTGTTTCTGTGCTGTGACGATGAGGGATTACTCATACATCAAGCCGTGTTGTTCTTCCTCATTAAAAGACTAAAATAGGAAACAAAAATCCTTTTAATAGGAAACCTCGAACTAACAGGGCAAACAGAAGTCACCGCCTCATCTGGGTTTAAAGGCTCACATGATGTTTAAAAGCTCAAATGATGGCTTCAAATCATTACACATTAACTTGTGTACAGACATTCGTGGTCCCCAGAGGATGACACCTAATGACCTTTCCCTAGTGCCATCATGAAGTTAATAATATTGTCTTTATTTAGTATTTGATGAACTGCCATCCCTTTGGCTCAGACCTTCATGTTCCCTTCAGACCTTCATGTTCCTCCAGACCTTCATGTTCCTCCAGACCTTCATGTTCCTCCAGACTTTTGACACCATCATTCGGTGAACATTTAATTGACCGTTTTAGACCAAATTCCTTCAAAATTAACGTTCCCATCGCATCATATGTACTTTGTGTTTAGTGCCAATTAAAATGAATGATACTAGCAGCATTATACGCGCCGAACATCTTCATGTTAGCATTAGCATCGTTAGCATCGTCTCAAAGCTGCTAAAGATTCTGTAAACTCTTAGTTTTGTAATATTTATTTGTTTTTAACACATTCGATTAATATTCCACACCTAGTTATTTAGACATTGGGACATCGGCTGTGATATGAATTCTTAATATTCTAAACATAACCAATTAACTGGGCGGTGAGGGGAGAAAACCTCAATGTACAACGACGCCAACGCATGTCCAATCCCCCCCTGACGCAGGTGGGCTGTGCATTGCCCAGTCCATAAAGATCCCCAGGGAGCCCCGGCCAGGGGAGTTTGAGAAGATCATCAAGAGGCTGATGGAGACCTCGAATGCCCGGGGGGTCATCATCTTTGCCAACGAGGACGACATCAAGTGAGTGAAGTTCACGGGGAAATGACGCTGCTGTTTTTTTTTTTAACGATCATTTTTGATGTATTTCCATGATCTGTTCTCCTTCAGACGGGTGCTGCAGACCGCCAAAACGGCCAACCTCACGGGCCACTTCCTGTTCGTCGGCTCCGACAGTTGGGGGGCCAAGAACTCCCCCATTCAAGACCAGGAGGATGTGGCCGAGGGCGCGGTCACCATCCTGCCCAAAAGAGCCTCTATTGACGGTGGGGCAAATGCATTCAATCGAAATAGGAAATCTGACTCTGACCGACTGGATGCAATGTGAATTGCCACATTTGACATTGACAGATGGGTCTAATGCCGACACAACAAATGACGGAAATTATTGATGTTCGATAAGTCCGCTGCTGATATTTCTACCGTCGCAGAAAACTGTAAATTGAGTCAAAGCCATATTTCATCGTGCTAGAGAAAATTGGATTTTACTCGCTCTATTTCAGCACCGTGTTATTATCGGTATCAATCGCTGTGGTTTCAAAGCCTGCGTGACATTTCTATTGAAGCATTAAACAAAAGTGTGCTTTTGCCAACCGATTCAGGGTTCGACCAGTACTTCACTTCGAGATCTCTCGAAAACAACAGAAGGAACATCTGGTTTGCAGAATTCTGGGAGGACGACTTCAAGTGCAAACTGACCCGCCCGGGCATAAAGTACGACCTCGGGAGAAGGAAATGTACAGGTAATAATAATAACAATGCATTTATATTCATATAACGCTTTTCAAGGTACTCAAAGACACTTTGGTGAGCAGGCTGCAGACACGTCTTAAATAAATGAAACGTCAGATATGTATCTCAGTTCTGTTTTTTGTCTTTTCACTATTTCTGTGAGCATTTTTGTCGTATTCATTCATATTCAGGCGATGAAAGAATCAGCCACCACTCTCAGTACGAGCAGGAGGGCAAGGTGCAGTTCGTGATCGACGCCGTGTACGCCATGGCCCACGCGCTCCACAGCATGCACCTGGACCTGTGCCCGGGCTACATGGGGGTCTGCGAGAAGATGGACCCCGTGGAAGGAGAGATGCTGCTCCAATACATTCGCTCCGTCAGCTTCAACGGTGAGCTCTCCACCAATCGATCTCCTGTCATTGTGCGATGTGCGACGATGACTTAGAATTCATCTCTTTCATCAAACTTGGACGAGAGAAAACCCGAAAGTGAGATCTGCAAAAACTTTTTTGCTTTCGAACTGCCGCTCCACGTCACCGCGGGTTTGAAAAGAAGCGCATTTGAAAAAGAAAACGAGTAGGATGGAGGTTAACTGGAAGTCAGAAGCCTTGAGATGTTTCTACTAATGTACCGAGCTACTGTACACTGCACATTTCCTCAAAGCACCACCCCCTCCTCTCTCTTTCCTATACACAACTCTCCCCTTTCATCCTCGTCTTTCATTAAAAAAAGAAGTCACAGTCTGGATAAAGAAAAGTGTTCTGTGAGAGCATCCTATTTACTGCTGGATGGCCTTGGCTCGGGTGGAAGACGTTCTGATCGAGCGCCTCCGGGGACCCGAGAGGAACATTCAATCGGGAGCAGAGTGCACTGAGAGACTGGACCCGTGGAGGAGAGCCTCCACTAAAGAGCATTCAGCTTCCACATGACTGCACAGGACTGAAGAAAGAAAACACAAGCTGTATTCAACGGCGTGTTTTTCTCGGGCCACTTAAGATGGAGGGGGGCGGAGGGGTGTGGGGTGGGGTGGGGGGGGGGGTCTCCAGCTTAGATAAGCTGCAATTCCTCGTCGCCTTCGACGCACCAATATGCTTTTTCAACCCCGATCATTAAAACTCTTTGCCTCCATCCAACAGGCAGCGCGGGAACGGGAGTGATGTTCAACGAGAACGGAGACGCTCCCGGTCGCTACGACATCTTCCAGTACCAGCTGTCTAATGTCAGCAACCCGGGCTACAAGGTCATCGGCCAATGGACGAACCACCTTCGCCTCAATGTAAATACGACACTTCTGCTAAAAGATATGGACACGTTGAGAAAGACTCACACCGCTCTCGCGTCCGCAGCTGTTGATTCAGCGGCCGGTTGGCTTCTGAGATGAGGAAAACTAAAGAGCTCAAAGATAACTAAATCTGCCTATCAGCACATGTGAAGCTCACGAACTAGAAGAAGAAGTGTAAAGACGTCACGTCGTGTTTTCTTTTTTTACTGAGGGTCACGTGCCAGACTGTTTCCTGGCCAGGAGCCGTAGCATCCTTGAATCAGCAAGGATAAGGCTCGCGGGTTTCCTTGTTTCCGGTCTTTATGCTAAACTAGACTAAGCTAAGCTAAAATAAGCTAAGATAAGCTACGCTAAACTAAGCTGAGCTAAACTAAGCTAAGCTACGCTAAGCTAAGCTGAGCTAAGCAAAGCAAAGCAGATGCTGGCTCTAGCTGCGTAGTTAGCATACAGACATGACAGTCGCACGGATCTTCTCAGCTAACTCTCAGCAATGAAGCACATTTGACCGAAATATCGACTTATTCAGAGTGAATTCACGTCCCCGGTTCTCTTTGCGGTTCCTTGGGCAGACACTGTTCTCACGTTCTAAGGCCGTTCTGCACGTCCCTGCTTGCTTTTATCCGCTGAGAACTTTTATTAAAACAAGACTGTGGCATCCTTAACAATGTTGGAAAAAAGAGAGAGAGAGGCAGCATAACTGTGTGCAATGCTACGAAATAAAAATACATAGAGCCGTTTTATATCACATCAGACGATAGTGTACAAATCTTTTGACAGCAGCCATTTGGGAATATGGACCGTGAAGCTGCTCAGGTGGGCAAAACAAAATCCAATTTCTAAAATGAGTTGAGGACGACCTAGACGTGCCCAATCAGAGTGTGTTTAAAATATATATATATATATTCACATTTGACAATGTCAGACAAATTAAGACGATGTTTTTGTGTTTGTCCATCCTAGCCGGAGGAGATGCAGTGGTCCGGTGGCGACCGCAAGGTCCCGGAGTCGGTGTGCAGTTTCCCTTGCGAGTCCGGCGAGAGGAAAAAGATGGTGAAGGGCGTTCCCTGCTGCTGGCACTGCGAGTTCTGCGACGGCTACCAGTACCTGCTGGACGAGTTCTCCTGCGACATGTGCCCCTTCGACATGAGGCCCCTGAAGAACCGCACGGGCTGCCGGTCGACGCCCATCATCAAGCTGGAGTGGAGCTCTCCCTGGGCCATCATCCCCGTCTTCCTGGCCATCCTGGGCATCCTGGCCACCAGCGGGTGCATCGTCACCTTCATCCGCTTCAACGACACGCCCATCGTGCGGGCCTCCGGCCGGGAGCTCAGCTACGTGTTGCTGACGGGCATCTTCCTCATCTACCTCATCACCTTCCTCATGATAGCCGAGCCCAGCGTGCCCGTGTGCGCCTTCCGCAGGCTGCTGCTGGGGCTCGGCATGTGCATCAGCTACTCCGCCATGCTCACCAAGACCAACCGGATCTACCGCATCTTCGAGCAGGGCAAGGTCGCGGTCACGCCCCCGAAATTCATCAGTCCCACCTCCCAGCTGATCATCACCTTTATACTCATCTCGATGCAGGTGTGCGTGGGGAGGCTTCTTTCACACACACACACACACACACCGCCTCGATTCTTTGCAGCACTCTGACTCGCGCTCCTCTCTCCGCAGATACTCGGGGTGTTCATCTGGTTCGGCGTGATGCCCCCCCACACCATCATCGACTACGAGGAGCAGAAGCCCCCGAACCCGGAGTTCGCTCGCGGGGTCCTCAAGTGCGACATGTCCGACCTGTCGCTCATCTTCTGTCTGAGCTACAGTTTCGTACTGATGATCACCTGCACGGTGTACGCCATCAAGAGCAGAGGAGTTCCCGAGACCTTCAACGAGGCCAAGCCCATCGGCTTCACCATGTACACCACCTGCATCATCTGGCTGGCCTTCGTGCCCATCTTCTTCGGCACGGCGCAGTCCACGGAGAAGGTGGGCCATTTAACGCGTTTATAGTCCACTCCTCCTGGGATGCACGTGCACTTTACTCGAGTACGTTGTGATGCCGCTCTGCAGTCTCTGGAGGGAGACTACCATGACGTGACCTTGAAGAGTCTTTTTACGGACTGAACAAGGCAGTTCAAATGAGCTCAAACCGCTAAAACGTGTTGCTTACACACGACTGCATCAGTCATAATTATGCCATAATGTCAAAAACACTTTTACAAATGATCATTTAAATCGATACTTCGGTAAAATCAGTAAATGGGGCATATTTACGTGTAATGGAGTATTTTTTTTTGGGGGGGGGGAATATTATTGCTTTTGTGTGTCTGCAGCAACCGCTGCATGAAAACAAGACCTTCTCCATCTAGACCGCGAGCGTGATTTATGAATCTATGAATCGAGAAGAGAGGAACAACTCCTAATCTGTGACTTCATTCTCTGCTCTTATAAAATGTCAAAAAATTGTGGGGGGAAAAAAAGATTCCCTTTTTTAAATGACTTCAATTAAGTTTTTCATCACCTCAAAGTTTTACCACGCGCGACTGCCTAAACAACTTTAAAGCCGGTAGAAATGAATTGTCATTAATTCTGCCATAATGTGCAATTACCAACGACACACCTGTTAAATGTGTGGTATAATCTATTAATTGATCGGTTAATAGATTCTTTTGTCAAGTTTAGTCCCTCATTTCGCTACACAATTAATCATCAAATTAATAACAGTACATTCATTTTTGTTACAGTCATTTAAGAAGAAGCACTTTATTAATCCCCGACCGCGCGTCTCCTTCACATTATTCTCAATAATTTAAATTTGAATTTGAATTATGCAACTGCACCACAACGCGCACTAATACTTAAGAGAGTAAATGAATCCCTCCGATGTTCAGGGTGAAATCTGAGCGTGTTGCCTGTCATGTTGCATTCGCTGGCTGCTGCACTCACAGGCCTCCGCTGGAGTTTAATTCAGCGATTTCTGCTGTTTGGGGGGTATATTTGAAAATGAGAGACGCGCTTTGACTAATAGAGAGCAGCATTATGAATCAGTCAGGCCGAAACAATTAAAGCCCGAAGGTGCTTTCAGTCTTTTCACCTCCTCCGAATGGGGATGAAGTGAATTAAGAAAAAAGGAAGCGAGGGAAAGAAAGGAGGTCAGATGAGCCGAGGGAAGGCAGGGACCCTCCTCGCAGACCAATCCAGCCATCGGGTTCAATTAATCATCACTTTAGAAAGGAAAAAAAAAAGGAGCTAAATATAGACTGCTTACTTTTGTCTGGCTCGGGGAAGTAGAGGCTGTGTTGTGCGTGGCCTCGTGTGGGAGGAGTCGGGTCACCTGCTCGACGTCTGTATTTTACATACGGAGCGACCGTTTCCCAGCGGGCCGGTCTCGCCTCGGGCCGGTCTCGCCTCGGGCCGGTCTCGCTTCGGGCCGGTCTCGCCTCGGGCCGGGTCTCGCCTCGGGCCGGTCTCGCTTCGGGCCGGGTCTCGCTTCGGGCCGGTTCTCGCCTCGGGCCGGGTCTCGCTTCGGGCCGGTTCTCGCCTCGGGCCGGTCTCGCCTCGGGCCGGGTCTCGCTTCGGGCCGGTTCTCGCCTCGGGCCGGGTCTCGCTTCGGGCCGGTTCTCGCCTCGGGCCGGTCTCGCCTCGGGCCGGTTCTCGCCTCGGGCCGGTCTCGCCTCGGGCCGGGTCTCGCCTCGGGCCGGTTCTCGCCTCGGGCCGGTTCTCGCTTTGGGCCGGTCTCGCCTCGGGAACGCAATCACAACGGGCTCCTTTCACCAAAACGGAGAGAGAGGTCGCCGAGAGGCACCGATTGAAAAGCCCCACAGAGCCGTACTGACATCAGGCCTGCGAGAAACCAGGATGTTTCTGCCGCTGCGGAAGATAGTGTACACTTTATGATTTATTTATGGCGCGGGTATATCTTATTTATGGCACATGCGTCTTGATTTATTCATGCCTTGTACAGTTTGCTTGAATAATGAGTTCATAATTTATCGGCGGACGATCCAAGGAGACGTTACTTCTCATTATTACTGTTGGGGAAAGAGGGGGACCGCAGTGGGGAGACGACGAGGTCAAAGTAAAGGCCGTAAACAGAGCCTCCTTTCCTGACTGCATACCCCAGATCCTAAATCATTCATCGGGGAAAAGACAGTGCGAGCTGTGCTTTGAGATGAACATTATAAAGACCGCACTGTGACCAGCTTCCAGATGACATCGTGTATTTCCTTGAACCTGTGCAAGAGGATATAATCGATTATTAAGTTCACACAAGCGGATACTGAATGATTCCCGAAGAAATGAGACGAAATGCATTGATTCTGTGATCCCAGGTGTGTGTATGTGTGTGTAGATCTTTTCTGACCTGCCCGACTCTCTGTTGCAGATGTTCATCCAGACCACCACGCTCACGGTGTCCATGAGCCTGAGCGCCACCGTATCCCTGGGCATGCTCTACATCCCCAAGGTCTACGTCATCATCTGCCACCCGGAGCAGAACGTCCAGAAGAGGAAGCGCAGCTTCAAGGCCGTGGCGCAGGCGGCCACCGTGTCCACGCACCTGTCCCAGAAGTCCAACGACAAACAGAACGGCTCCAAGATCGAGCCGGACCGATCGCAGTGAAACCAACGGAGCGGGAGGCGTGTTCTGAGGTCACGAGGCCACACTGAGGTCACGAGGCCCCACTGAGGTCACGAGGCCCCACTGAGGTCACCTTGGCCCCACTGAGGTCACGAGGCCCCACTGAGGTCACAAGGCCCCACTGAGGTCACGAGGCCCCACTGAGGTCACGAGGCCCCACTGAGGTCACAAGGCCCCACTGAGGTCACGAGGCCCCACTGAGGTCACCTTGGCCCCACTGAGGTCACGAGGCCCCACTGAGGTCACAAGGCCCCACTGAGGTCACAAGGCCCCACTGAGGTCACAAGGCCCCACTGCGGTCACCTTGGCCCCACTGAGGTCACGAGGCCCCACTGAGGTCACCTTGGCCCCACTGAGGTCACGAGGCCCCACTGAGGTCACCTTGGCCCCACTGAGGTCACGAGGCCCCACTGAGGTCACAAGGCCCCACTGAGGTCACGAGGCCCCACTGAGGTCACAAGGCCCCACTGAGGTCACGAGGCCCCACTGCGGTCACCTTGGCCCCACTGAGGTCACCTTGGCCCCACTGAGGTCACGAGGCCCCACTGAGGTCACCTTGGCCCCACTGAGGTCACCTTGGCCCCACTGAGGTCACCTTGGCCCCACTGAGGTCACGAGGCCCCACTGAGGTCACCTTGGCCCCACTGAGGTCACGAGGCCCCACTGAGGTCACCTTGGCCCCACTGAGGTCACGAGGCCCCACTGAGGCGGCTGATCGCAAACCACCATTTACGTTAGTTTGGGCTGGATTTGCCCCCCCCCCCCCCCCCCTTTTCCTCCTTTCCCCGGATAGAAAGACCAGCAAAGACATTCTTGGATGTTGTGTCTTTTCACGCGTATTTAGGTACCTCAGATGTACTCTTATATTTATTTTTATTAACTGGATCCCCATTAGCCGTCGCTAATCTTCCCGGGGCCCACAGAACACTAGACCTGGAAGGGGGGGGGGCGGCACACAAGGAAAACAGAAATGAACTCCCTTACAATGGACGGCTTCAACGAGAACTGGGAGGACCTTCACGTCCACATGTCCACCTCGGATTGACAAGCAGGTGCTAGTTTGACCTTTCAGAGAGGGATGCTGTTTAGGAGAACAAAGAAGTTAAGTTTAAATGGCGACCTTGAAGTTGTTTACTGGCTCTAAAAGCTCTGCATGGATTGTGTGTTTTTATGTGTACATTGAAATATTGTTTGTACGGGGCTGTCGTGACTATTTCTGCTGATTGCACCGGAAGGAACCGGCTTTTAAAAAATGTTACTATTTCTGATAGAGGCCCCCCCGCGGAGGAATAAGGAATCACTTTACTTTAATAACTCCCAGCAGAGTCATATCATTTACAATCACTAAAGCAACACCGTGTTTTATTTCAATGAATGCCATTATAAAAATGACGGTTTTCAATACAGGACACCAGTGATTATGAACAGGATACTTGTGTTCTACGTGGTACTTTTACTTCTTTAGTGATAAACAACGTTTGGCACTTCCCCGTATTGTTTGTCAAAAAAATATCATCAATATCGTTCATGCACGGGAACCTTTGAAGAAAGCGTCCCGTCGTCTGTTGCATTGGATTTTACGCCACTTGAAGTTCTCACTTCATAATTCATTCAATGAGGTAACTCAGAAAATTAACAGCAGCCAGGATATGATTTGCACTTTTTGTTACTTGATCTCAGTGTACAACTCAGGTTTTACTGAAGGTATTTTCTTTTTAAATAACGTTTTCCTCAAAGATTTCCTTCTGCTCTGGTGCAGCTCTCCCAGTGCAGGGCTGAGCTTCATGTGGGAACACAGGGTATGCTGCCCCCTGCAGGAGAGCACGCCTCAGTGAAATGTTTGTGGATAAAAGCAGTCAAGAGGGAATTGTTTGTAGACCCCACACAATCCTTAATAAAAAAATGATTGTTTATTATTTGATTTACATCTAGCAGGACCAGTAAAACACAACAAAATTGTGTGTATATCCACGTGTTGGTGTTGGGTGAATTTTAAATAAGTGCGAAAAATACATATTTTTCTGAGTAAACAAGTCGTCTCACACACACAGACACCAAGATAACAACAAAAGGCTCCGACGTGAAGCTGGTCGAGACACAGTCTCCACATTCAAGTCAACACACACACACAAAAAAAAATAAAAAAATGTACAGCAGGTTTGTTGAAGTCTTCAAAAGTTCAGCATCCGTTGTCATGCTGGAGGTCAGTCGCTGGTTTTTAATTAAAGTTTTCGATCGGGAAAGTCCAGTTTGGTGCCGAGTAGCAGAACCGCTGGCGGGCTGCTTCTGTGTGCCAGAGCGGTACCAACGTGGTGCATCCCGACCTCACACTCCGAGAGGTCGTCCGTTTATTGCAGGAAGCTGTCCATCGTCAGGCAGGTTGCAATCTTGGGTTGGGGCCTGCTCACATTTTTCCTTTTGGCTTTCATCAGCGGGCGAATCTCTGATAACGGAGACTGGAGCGGAGCACTTGGTTAAGGAATGATGCAACGTTCGCATTAGTCGTGTTTATGACCACCCGTGTTATGCGTTTAAACTTCGTGGTTGGACCTCTACCAACTCCTGAGGGGAGCATCTGTTCACTAGCTGCAACATACGATCCACATGACAGAATTTAAAAAGAGGATACAGGTTGGATGAATTTAGTTCGTCCTCCTAAACCATCATAACCAGTTTTCACCTGAAACAAGAAACGTTTTCTTTCAACAAACCACTAAAAAGAACAAATTAAACATTAAAACCTTGGACCTGACGTGCAGGACATTGTTGTACGTACAACTCCAAGCTTCCTCTGAGGGTCCAACATGCTGCCGAAAGTCTTCTTTCTGAAGAGGAGGGAGTTCCTCAGAAAAGGATCCAGGGATCCGTCCTCTTCTCGAGCCTGAGGTAAGAAGAACACGACGTCACACGTGTGCCAATAATTTGAAAAGGTACCTTGACGAGTGCCATTTACAAAGCTACCTTGCTTAAAGAGGAACTTTTCTCGCAGTGTTTGGACACAGGCAACCTGAAAAATAAAGTATACCACATATATATTATGAACACACGGCTCACACAGCAGCAGCTTCCACAATCCAAACAGAACACACGCTCGCAGTGAAATACACAAAACGTACGCCAGAGGATCAAGACGCATCTTCTTGGATTGGCACTGCTTCGGCCTCTTGGCCACGTCTGGCGTGGTGACGTCGTAGGTCATGTTGAGGTCGATGCCCTGGCTGTCTGCGGGCTGGTGGAGGCGAGGCTGCTTCAGCTCCATCGGGGCCGGGCTAAACAGATGGGTCCAGAACTCTCATCAGCGGATCACAGAGAGTTCATGTTTTCTTGAGAGACTTCGGTCCGGTAGCTGCGTGTTTTTTACGCACCTTTCAAAGACGAGCCGACTGAGGGCTTCGTTGGCCCGCGTCGGGGTGCTCAGAGTCCTCTGAAGAAACTCCACTTTCTTCTTGAGACTCTGTGGACACACACGCACGCAGGAGTCACGGACGTTCATCTCTCAGATGCTGGAAACAAATGCACATGTTGGTGGAGTTGCCTTACGGAGATCTCCTTGTCGGCGCTGGCCAAATCGTTCTGCAGAGACGTCATGTCCTCTCTGGTCCGATTCACCTCCACTGTGGATTTGTGCAACTAAAAATGATTTTTATTAAAAAAAGAAATTTTAAACGCTTTGATTTAGAGAGTTTCCACATTCAAGAATGGCTTCCTGTGTGGTTACCTTGTTGTTTGAGGTGAGCACTTCTCTCTTCAGCTTCTCACACAGGTCATTCGTAGACTTCAGGCTTCCTTTTAGATTATCGTACTCTCTTTAAAAAAAAAAGAAAAAAGGAAAAGGGGGGGCGGGGCAGGAGATACATGCACGGTGAGCGTCGACTGAACCTCTAGACGATGTAGTGTCGGTCACACTGAAGAAGCTCTTGGGCTCCTTACTTTTTGAGCGAGATGCAGTAGATGGAGAGCTGCTCCACTGCCGCCTGGCTGACGCCCATATCTGTGATCATGGACTCCACCTCTGCTCTCTGGCCCTGCAACAACACATCCAGGCTGGGGGCAAACCAGCGGTATGAGTGCACAGCGAGAGATCTCGTACAACGAAACAAGACAGTTGGATTGTTCCGAGTGAAAATGAGCAATGTCAACATTGTGTTCCACGCGTGCAGAAGAGCTAATATTGTGGATCATATTGTGTGACCCAACCGTAAAGCCCAAATATGACAAGTATTTGTACGAGTGCAGATACCTCTCAAAGGTTTTCATTCTGGTCCTCAGTCTCCGGGCTTCCTCCTTGGCCGCCTGGGTCTCATTCTTTTGCGTCTCAAGGTATGTCATCTGTTTCTGTCAAGAACAATCAAACAGATGAACAATACGACTCAGTATTAAAACACAAAAACAATGGGTTGAAACAATAGAGGACAGGCGGCTTACTCTGAGGGTAGAACAGAGCATCTCCTTTTCCATGATGTCCTTCCGCACGCCGTCCAGGTCTCTCTTCTGCTTGTCCACAATGTCTTTCAAACTGTCCATCGTCTTCTGCTTGTCCCGCCAGTCTCGCTCTACAAATGAAAAGATCAGACGGGGCGATGGATCGCTTTCCATTTGACGCGTTTCAATAACCGAGCATCACAACACGTCCACGTTCTCACCTTTGGAGCTTAAGAGCGCCTTCATTCGGTCAAGGTCGTTCTAAAGTTCGGGTAAAAACACAAGCACAAAAAAAACACTTTCAATTAAAATGTAAAATGATGCCATGACAAGGACCATCAAGTACAAGACATTAAAGGGCCTTTCATCCTCTCAAAGTAATGTATCTGTTAAAAACACACACACACACACACACACACAACAGATGCTCCAAGTTTGGTACCTGCAATATTTCAGGGTCCTTGGTGCTCCCCTCCTCCTCTCCACCAATGTCAAAGTACAGCTTGTTGATGATGTGTCTGGTGCTGACCTACACATGTGTGTGTGTGTGTGTGTGTGTGTGAGGGGGGGGGGGGGGGGGAAGACAACGGTATTTAAATACGTCCTTCTTCTCTTCGGTAAGGTAAAGTGCAGTCTTCAGAGTACTGTACCTGTTTTCTACATTGTGGACAGGTTTTTGTCGGAGCCGTATGGAACCACTGGAGGAGACTGAGAAGAGAGCAATTAGGCCATTTATAAAGATGCCAGAAGCGGAAGATTTGGGAGTCTCTCCGTCAGATTACCATTCATAGTGGAACGTGTGTCCGCAGTGGATGGCAGCGACATCTCTGGAGTGATCGAAGAAATCGGAGCAAATGGTGCAATATGCTCGGATAGGCATCTTGCGCCAAAGAACCGTATTACTTGACGTACAAACGGTATATTCCGCTAACCTCTGCCCATGACTGTGTGCGCGTGTGCGGAAATTGTTTTGCTAAAGCTGCGCTGTTAGCTGCTGTCAGCTAACGTCTAGCTAGCTCTGGTAAACGCTGCCTCGTCGTCAGTGGGCGAACCGACACGAGGAAGACGTGGAATTACTGCGCAGTCTTTCCTTTTGGGCTCGCGCATCCCCAAAAGATGCGCAGACTGTGATACTTTAGTCGAGCTGGACCGTACCAGGCAGAACTCTTAGCTAGCTAACACCAACACAATCACGACTGTCCCCGTTTCCCGGCGGTACGTTCAAACGTAAGCCCCGCCCCTTACGCTGCATTCAGGTGTTACTCGTATTAATTAATATATTGTTAAATTTAATATAATATAATTCTACAACCTTTGTATTGTATTCAAGAAGCCCCTTGCGATGTAGTTCAACACAATTAAGTGTAAACAGAGATGCTGAGAAAAGTTAAACGGTATCAGGGCCTAACAAATACACTAATTATCACTTTTTTTCTCCATATAAATTATGTGCGTGTTCCATCCGAGGAGCACACGGGTGAAAACATGTGAAGAAAGAAAAATCACTTTCACTGACGCTTAGTAACCTTTTAAACCAAGTGTCTCTGTTCCTACTTCGAGCATCTTAAAATCCGCACGCATAGTTCTCTGGTGTCCTACGTGCCATAAATGCACCATCAAGATCACGTATTAAACTAACGGTAACGTTACATAACAGCACATTCATCACGTTAATGTGCAACATCGAGCGACCAGATGCACACAAACATTTAAAAATAATGTGTTGTTGTTGTTGTTGTTTTCGACTCAAATGAGCCCGTTTACTGCTCCGCAGCGGCTCTCTGGACGTCAACTTCATATCCCACAATTCCTACTTCCGTAACCGACTGTTGGCGGTGAGCGGGTGCACCGTGCGCGGCACCGTGCGCGGTGACGAGCAAGAAGAAGTAGCGTGACTTCTTTCCCCGGTCGTGTCGCTGCTTGTTAGCCGGAGAAAGTTGCAGCTTGACGAGCGAACCGACGGCGCAGGACGATCAAATGAGGACGGCTGCGGAAATGAAAGGTAAAATCATTTGGGAGAAATTAAACGAGTCTCGAGTTCACTTTGTCAGAAATAAAAAAAAGAAGCTGTAGTGAAACCAAAAGCAGCTAGCCGCAGACACTGTGGACGGCTACAGACTTCAAAGGAGCCGCAGGAGTTACCCATCAGCAGCAGGGCGTGAACAACGAGAGATATAACTAGTGTCAACACGATGATCTTATTTACACTTCCTACTGTTGTTGTTGTTGTTGTTGTTGTTGTTGTTGTTGTCACACCACAACGTCATAACAATAGCACATCGCAACCAGCTCGGTCTTCAATCACACCGGAAGTCCCAAAGCTGCTGTTGACCTTTGATCCCATGACCCTCACCTGTTTGTCTGTGTGTGTGTGTGTGTGTGTGTGTGTGTGTTGCTCTCTCTCTCTGTCTGTCTGTCTGTGTGTGTGTTGCTCCGTCTCTCTCTCTGTTTGTCTGTCTGTCTGTGTGTGTCTCTCGCTCATCTGTGTGTGTGTTTCTCTCTCTCTCTGTCTGTCTGTGGGTGTGTGTGTTGCTCTGTCTGTCTGTCTGTCTGTCTGTGTGTGTGTGTGTGTTGCTCTGTTTCTCTCTCTGTCTGTGTGTGTGTGTGTGTGTGTTTCTCTCTGTCTGTCTGTGGGTGTGTGTGTTGCTCCGTCTCTCTCTCTGTTTGTCTGTCTGTCTGTGTGTGTGTGTGTTTCTCTCTCTCTCTGTCTGTCTGTGGGTGTGTGTGTTGCTCTGTCTCTCTCTCTGTCTGTGTGTGTGTGTGTGTGTGTTTCTCTCTCTCTCTGTCTGTGGATGTGTGTGTTGCTCTGTCTCTCTCTCTCTCTGTCTGTCTGTGGGTGTGTGTTGCTCTCTCTCTCTCTCTCTCTCTCTCTCTCCCTCCCTCTCCCTCTCTCCTACCAGGCGCGTGTCCTCGCCATAAGTAGCCGTGATGGATGGAGACGCCCAAAGGGCCACTGTGCTGTGGGAGAATGCGACTCTGGCTCCGGCCGACCGCCTCCGCTCCGAGAGGGCGGAGAGCCCCACACCGGGTCTGGTGGAGGGGACGGAGCCAGGTGAGGCCGAGCCATGTTCAGCACAGGTTTACTCTCCGACGGTGACACGTGGCCTTTTAGTTGCAGCAACTAGTACATCCCGGCCGTTAGCCACGACCAATGGGATTGTTTCCCTTTTTATTTCTGCCATTTGTTCTCTCAGGTCTGTCTGGACAGTTGTTCCATCTCTTGGCACATCCCATAACGGGATTATATTACAAAAAAAACAACCCAGCATGTATGCGAGTGTAACGTTTACAGTACACCGTTTCTGGTTGGGCTGGACGTGCATCAGTCCATAGATAAGTAGAGATCCGCTCTCTTGAATCCTAAGTATTAACTCTGAAGTGTCATTGATAATCATTTCCTTGTTGGCATCCGGCCAGAATTTCGGTTCCATGCAAAGGACATGCATAAAACACCACAGTAATTCTTATGTAATACACACACATACACACACACACACACACACACTGGAAACGCAGAATGAGAATGCACATCCTGTTTTTGCAAATTATATTTTATCATGTGATCACAATGATCTGTCTTTTGCAATCTGCCCGCTCGTTTGCTAGGGAACACTCTTGTGATAAACATCAAGTTATAAATTGACAGTTGACTCTGTGAGTCTAGATTGTACTAATAGTAATAATCGAGATAAGATTATGTGACACAAAAATACCTTGCCATACCAACAGTGTAAGAACTGCCATATCCTCTCATAAGAACTATAAGAATAAAGTAATCTCCTAACTTGTGTCATGGTGAAAGCATGACTGCATGTGTCACATCCAGCTTGAACAAATCCAAATCTGAGGACTGATGTTCATTTTTTTCCCCTGGATTTGCTCTTCCAGTCTAGTCTGGAGATAAACAGGACATTTTTGTTGTGTTAACTCGCTGACTCATTATCAGACTTGTCGTATATCCTCTATCCCCTATTCTTCTTCTTCTTCTTCCTTTTCTCTGGATTAGATTGCTGGGACCAGAGTTTATGAACTTCTCCTACTGTGGATGCTCTGACAAAACATCTGTTATTGAGCTCTTTTCTGGACTCTGGATGTAAAATAAGAATTACCACTACCTTGTGGTTAGCTTTTTCTCATATTTGTACAGCATAGTCTTCCTTTGTATCATTTGGCAGCTTTTTTCCGAAGCTCTTTTGGCTGACTTTAGCCCCGTAATGGTTCCCACAGAAAAGCTCAGGAAGCTCCGCAGGGAGTGAGAGAGTTCTCCTGAGAACGAACACTGTGTTCGAGAACACGCTCGTATAGAGCTCACCTTTTTTACTGCGAAGACGCCGCACTCGGTCAACAGAGGAGACTTATTCTTGGTTGGAAGTGTTATTTGAAACAATATTTTTTTTTTACTTTCACAAGAGAAAGATTCTAAGGTTAAAGGAGTTTGATTTTGGCAAATGTTTGTCTGGTTAACCTAATAAAGAAAAGCCCCTTCCCTGAGCTTTTTCTATGGGAACCAGTCTCATCCACTGGTCAGTCCTGAACGGGGCTTGGCCGACAGATGCAAAACAACAACAAAGGCAGCCTCCAAATGGGCTTTCTTGTTCTATTGTTCCTCACTTATGTATTCCTTTCACACCCTACTGACTCATGTATTCCTACATCAACACAGGCGCCGGCCAGAAGAGCGCCATGTTCGTCCACGCGCAGTCTTTCGAGGATCTGCTGACTGCCGAGGATCCGAGGGAGGCCGAACTGGACCCGTCGGAGCTCGCGGTGCTGGTGGGAGAGAACAGCGCAGAGGAGCAGCGAAACAGCGACGTCCCACCGGAGAGTCGGACCAAGGAGGAGGACGTGTCCAGCGAGGCGTGGAGGAGCCACAGAAAACACGTGTTTGTGCTGAGCGAGGCCGGAAAGCCAATCTACACCCGCTACGGCACGGAGGAGGCGCTGTCCAACACCACGGGGGTGATGATGGCCCTCGTGTCCTTCGTCGAGGCCGAGAAGAACATCATTCGTTCCATCCACGCAGGTCAGGATCTGCTTTGGTTCCTTAGCCAAAAAAAAAAAGTACAGTGAAACTGTGTTTTAATCTGTGTCAAACATTTTTGTGTCAGACGGCTGTAAGGTGGTTTTCCTCACCAAGAGCCCCTTGGTCCTGGTGGGCGTGTCCCGGACCTCTCAGACCGACAAGGAGCTGCTGCGGGAGCTGCAGTACATCTACTACCAGATCGTCAGCCTGCTGACCCTCACCCAGCTCAACCACATCTTCCAGCACAAGCAGAACTTCGACCTTCGCCGCCTGCTGGCCGGCTCCGAGTACCTCACCGACAACCTGCTGACCCGGCTGGACCGAGACCCGGGGCTGCTGCTCAGCGCCGTCACCTGCCTGCCTCTGGCCAGCTCCGCCAGGGACGCGGTGTCGTCGGGCCTGCAGGCCGCCAAATCCGAGAGCCTTGTGTTCTCCATCCTGCTGGCGGGCGACCGCCTGGTGACCCTGGTGAGGAAAAAGGACCAGTTCCTGCACCACATAGACTTGCACCTGGTCTTCAACCTCGTCGGCTCCTCCTCGTGCTTCCGAGATGGCGAAGGCTGGTCGCCGATCTGCCTGCCGAAGTTCAACACCGCGGGATTCTTCCACGCTCACATCTCTTACCTGGAGCCCGCGTCCCAGCTCTGCCTCATCCTGGTCTCGACCGACCGGGAGGACTTTTTTAACATGTCCGACTGCAAGCGGCGGTTCCTGGAGAGGCTGAGCAAGCGCAGCGCCTACCAGGCCCTGAAGGAAGCCCTGAAATGCCCCAGCTATTCGGTGGAGCAGGTCGGCATCCCGGAGCTCAGGCACTTCCTGTACAAATCAAAGAGCTCAGGGCTGTACACCAGGTGGGCAGGAAGTCCGGCCTTAAAAGTGTCAGAGTTGGAACATGTGCCTCGAACACGCTTCACAAATAACGTGAAGGTTTTTTTTTTCTTTCCTGTAATTCTTGGTGCAAAAAGAAAACCTTCATGTGTTGCACTTGACAAAGATGCTCATATTTCTTTTCCTCCAGTCCAGAGTTCCCTGAATTGTACCAGTCTGATGCGGAGCACGAGAGGCTGATGGAACTGTACCAGGACCTCCACAGCAGCTTGCATCATCCAACCAGACCCCTCCGCTACTTCTACCGCTGTGGGGAAACGGAAAACCTGCTGGCATGGGTGAGAAGAGACGCCTGGACTGTCTTTTACTTTCGCTCCATTCTGAGGAGCAGAATGCATGTGCATTTTAGAGTTTGGCACTTTTGCGTGCAAGTGTAGCATTTTTAAAATTTTTTTTTAAAAAGGCGAGTATTTTATACGTTTAAAAAATACTGCGATACGCATTCAGAATACCTGCTGTGCCTCCTCCTCTCCTGCAGGTGACCAGTGGCTTCGAGCTCTACCTCTGCTTCAGTCCGCTGGGTACCAAGGCCACGGCCGTCTCCGCTGTCACCAAACTGCTGAAGTGGATCCGGAAGGAGGAGGATCGCCTCTTCATCCTGAGTCCTCTCACGTACTGAAGGGCGTCGCCGCCGCCGGCCGCGCAGTAGTTTAGTTGTCTTGCTTTCGGGTTCCTCTGGTGTCGTTTCAGGGATTTGTAATTTAAGTAGATCGCACAATGACGGCGAGTTAAAGCCGCATTTTTTTTTTTTATCAGGCTCTCTTTTTTTATGACTTGAAATTTGAATAACGGCATCGGCAGCAGCGTCGACGATGACGCAAGCGACGGCATGAACGGAGGCGTCGACGGGCTCTCTGCATTTTTTTGTTTCGCGATTCTCTGTTTTACTGTAACGGACCTCTTAAGACTGTGAAAGATGCTGTCGTTGTTTTATTAAATGTTTTTTCCCTCCCACCTCGGTTCTTAAAAAGCAAGAATCCCATTTGAATCCCAAAAAAAACAACTGGAAGCTGCAGTAGAATGTATCCTCTTGTTCTAACGCATGCCGTTAAAATACGAGTTCTCCACATTCCTGTTGTGCTGCATCTTTACGTGACGACCAATAACTGTAATTGTCATTTTACCTCTTTGCGGAAAAATGCCTGTAACCTGATTACTGCTGTCATTTGTTGCTTCAATGTTTTAATTTAACTTGGAATATCAAAATATGTGTATTACTAAGTATTGTGTCTGCTGGTGGGATCACGTTCCCACATCTGCCTCCACTAATCACGCCCTCACTAACGGTCATTGTTCAAAGCCAAAATAGGATTGTGGCAATGCAGGTTTATGGCTGCATTACACCTCCAGAACTAGATGTCAATAAATCGCTGGGAAAAAAAGAACAGCACGACTTTTGGGTTTTCTTTCTATGAATAGCAGGTGTATTAGTTAGTGATGGAAGAAGTGCTTATATCTGTTACTTCAGTACTCTGCTAAGACACTCTAATACAAGTAATCAAGACTAAAGTATTAGCAGCAAAGTAGTAGTGCTTTTCAGAGATGTATTATTGGAATATTATTACTGGCGCTTTAAGCACATGAGCAGCATAGCAATGTTGCAGCTTGTGGAGCACATTTAGGATAATATAAAGCACTTATTTCAACCACTTATGATGATACTGGGCTAATATTACCTGGTATAGAGTATATTATATAAAATATTCTAGGATATATATATGGATGTGTGTGTGTATGTGTATGTGTATGTATATATATATATATATATATATATATATATATATATACATACATATGTATATATATATATACACATATATATATATATATATATATATGTGTATAAAAAGTCGCTCTGGTCGGTGGAACAGGGGCTACATCTAAAAACAACAATAATGAAGAACACTATTTTTTTAATAACAATGTACATGCATTAATTGACGGCACGTGTACGTCACTGTTCAATGGAGGTTAATTGGGTTTGCCCAGAGGAGGAGGAAGGAGGGGAGGGGGGAGGAGCGAGCTGAAGTCCCGTCTGAGGAGGCAAAGCAGGTCCGACTCAAGCTGCGCGTTCACGTTCGGTTCCGTGTGTCCCGCAGCGTCGCGAGGACGAGCGGCTCTACGGTCCAGAGGTGAGGTCTCCAATCACCCCGCTGCACGCGCTGCTTCCAGAGTCGGGCCGAGAGGAGCGAGGCGGCGACAAGAGGACATAAGAACCTGCACAGGTGAGCTCCCCAAAGCAGTCAGGTACCAGACACTGACAGCGCGACATATTACACTCTGTAGAGGCGTTATAACATGATATGATTAAAACATGGCACCGAGCGCGTTGAAGTCATTTTAAAGGCGACATTACATTTAAACCAACCGTTTAAAATACCACTTTTCACTGTAAAATGGACTTACGGGGACGGTGAGTGAGAAATGTGAGCTGGACACGGACAATAGAAACCTTTCTTTTAATATTCCGAGTCCAATTTGAAAGTGATATATAAATAAATATGACAATTTCCATTTGCAATTGGATTTATTCTCCGTACAGTTTGTTTAAAACTATAAGACTATAACCATTGCTAAAGATCACAAGGTGTTTCCCAGTTTCTGCAGCCAGTCAAATACATGTGGAATGGAGCCAGGATGCAAGCGGAGATAAGTCAATAATAATAATAATAATAATAATTAAGAAAATTATTATAATAATTAAGAAAATTATTATTATTAGGCCAAGAGCAAGCAAAACATGGTGCAGCTTCTGTGCAATTTTCAGAATAGTCTTGATGTGGACTCGACCACTTGGATGAATATTTTCTGAAGAATAAACTTACATAATATACTTATATTAACTTAATAACCATAATCATCCTGATGTGCTTCAAAATGATGCAAACGCAGCGTGTGTTGCTCCACACTAGGGCTGATTTGGGAAGCATTAATGAATTAATAGACATTTCCTTGGGGTAGCATGTGTTTTTCACTATTGATTTGCATCAGATCTCCTCCTCAGATCCACGTGGATATCTGTGGATCTGAGGAGATAATCAAATCAAACAGATAACATATCAAACAGATATGCTCTCATCATAACTGCAGCCAAAGTGCCAGTGAGCAAGGCACTGATCCGATAAATGCAATGTCCCCCATCCCTCTCCCTGTAGCCTCACAGGCCACCGTGTTGTTACAATTTGTACATTTGGAAAATTAAAAATCTGTAAATTCACATAGACGCTGAGATAAAAAAAAAAGACAAATACAATAGAACGATAGAGCACATTTAACACGTATAACTCTAAATAACTTGAATTCACCTGTGAGGGAACACACCGATGAAAGGCGGCCTGTAAACAGCTCAATGCAACGAGCGGAAACTCAATTTCAACCATTTGCTTTATTAACCACGAACATGAAGTCAATCAGTGGCATTACTATGTACGCCCATGTCCTCCCACCTTCACCTCGGTTTCTCATGGAGCCGCCGATGTTAAAATGTAACACCACCTTCGTGGGATCACATGAATTATTGATGCCGAGACACAACACGCACTTCACCTGAAGCTTTTTCCGCACGGCGACAATAAGCGATGGAGCTTTTTTTTGGTGAAAACGGTGCAAAAAAAAAAAAAAAAAAGTTGATCAAAATTCGGTGGCACGAGCAGATGAGCCGTTCCTTCTCCACCCCTGGGGGGGGGGGGGGGGGGGGGGGGGGGGGGCTGAAACAGGCGCACGTCGTCCTCGTGGCCATCGGCCCGTGCACGTCTTTCCCTCCGAAAGGCACGTAGCGGCTGTGCGGGGTATGGAAAGTGGCGAGGCCGAGGGGGGTTCTTCAAGGCGGCCTCGGGTTAATGATCCACCCGGCGGCGGCCGACCGGGAGGGAGCCGAGGCTCAGAGTTTGAAACGCGGTTCCACTCGGTCGCTTCTCGTTTGGAGGCTGATGAAGAGGCGACATTCTTTTTTTTGTTTTGTTTGGTGGGGTTTACTTGGTTTATTGTTACCAGTTGTCCTAAATGAAAAAGCATGAATCATAATGTGTGTGTGTGTGTGTGTGTGTGTGTGTGTGTGGACAGATGGGATGCTGGATTAACCAGAATAAACACGTCCAGACAGATGTGAATGACTTGTGCAGGAAGTCACATGAGTTGTATCCACTACGCTGAGCAGCAACAACGCAGCTCTTCTTCTCTTTTTTTATTATGTCAAGCTTTTATCTTTATGACCGCATGTGCTTTCATCATCATCTGGCTCGACCAAGATGATGATATTTATCACCTCAGATCTGATCGGATTCAGCGCAGGACATCGTTACCATTTTCCTGAAAACAATATATTTAGTTGTTGTTGATCATTTCATAGTTGTGCAGGAGGGTTACTGAAGAAAACAGTGGATCGGTTCTGAATGCAAAAGGTTTCAGTCTTTAAAAATAAAAACTTCTCCATTCTTTTGGAAGATCAACCTGTTTTCAGGGTCTGGGACGACAGTATATTTATTTATTTATTTCAGACTAGTGGAAAGAAATCATCCAGAATACACATTAAAATCTTTATTTTAATACTTTTTGTCTACTAATAGCCTTGTTTGCATATTTAAACAAAGATTAGATTATTATTATTAATTTTGTATATCATACATAGCCTGATGTGTAAAACATGTTATTACATGGCAATTTAAATACATATATTTTATGTCTCTTGACACTGTAAAAACCTTTGAATTTTGCACAATAAGATAAAGCCACATTAGCACATTTAATCATACCGTCAGAACGCCGTGTTACAGAAACTGATTGCCTTCATTTAATTAACTGTGGACGCTTCATGGCGACATCTATCAGTTCAAAAGTTCACCCTGTTCAACTGTAGCCTCTCCCCTTCGTGATTTAATGACCTACTTTCTTCCTTCAGGTGTCAGCGGCTGGCGTTCAGGATGCTTTCGTCCCGACATCAGACCTGGAGGTGACCCCACGTCGTCTGCCTCCCCGTGCGCCCCGGAGTGGAGATGGTCCACCGGACCACACAGTGGGGGACGTGTGTCTGTGTCCAGGCTCTGCTGGCCGTTGCCCTGGCCAACTGTCCCTCGCTTGCCCCCAGCCCTGTCAACTTCTCTGTGGTTTACACCATGCCTTTCTTCCAGGCCCGCGGCGCCATCCAGAACATAGTCAACAACTCGTTCTACCAGGAGGTGTACGTGGCCTCTCAGAATGTGATCGAAGCTGTCAACAGAAGCTTGGAGAAGGTGTGGGAGCTCCGCACCGGGCCGGTGGGAAGCCCAGAGTGTCACGTGTGCAATTTGTGCAACATTGACAAGGATCCCAACTTCCTGGAGGACACGAACAATCAGGTCTTGCTGTTGGATACTCTCTTTATGTCCTTATACTCCTGTGGAAGCTCTCAGTATGGCGTATGCTATTTCCATCAGCTAAACCCAAAAGGAGAGTCGCCTTCCCTTTCCAAGTGTTTGTTCAGAAAGGATTCGAACTCCGCCGCATACTGTCCCGACTGTTTGGCTAGCCCGCTTGGTACCAAAGTCACAATGGTGGAAGAGGGTCAGACGGTCTACTTCTTTGTTGCCACCACGGTCAACGACAGCGTGACCCAGCGGTACGCGAGGAAGTCCATATCAGTGCGTCGGCCGCTGGCCACAGAAGATGGCTTCTACAGCGACGTGCGGGGCCTGACTGTCCTCCCGGGCTTGCGGAGGACATACCACATCGAATATGTCTACAGCTTTTTCACTCAGGAGTTTGTCTACTTCCTCTCGGTTCAGAGAGAGTGCCCCGATCAGGAAACCTCTCCGTTTCAGACTCGCTTGGGCCGTCTCCCACGGAACGAGTGGGAGATGAAGAGGTACCGCGAGGTGATCCTGGAGTGTCGGTTTGAGCCCAAGCGGCGGAGGAGGAACGTGGCCAGCGAGCCCTACAAGGACGTGGTGTACAACGTGGTCCAGGCGGCCCACTTTGGAAAGGCTGGCAGGGAGCTGGCCGAGGAGCTGGGGGCCGAGGAGGAGGACGACATCCTCTACGGGGTTTTTGCCGTCACCGATGACAACGGGGTGACGGAGCACGACTCGGCCCTGTGCGCCTTCCCGATCGACAACGTGAACAAAGCCATCGTAGATGGAGTGGATGACTGCTGCGAGTCTGGGCCAGAGCAGCTCTCCAGAGGGCTCTGCCATTTCCAGCCCTGCGAGAGCTGTCCGCATGAGGTGAGGCCACCAGCACACTGCATGTATCCACAACATGGATGGGATGATCCATGGGACTCCCGTAACAAGTTGTTTTATAGAATTCACAGGGAATATCTGAGGTGTCTAACTATTTGCTGACTCAGTGTTCAGGTTTCTTGACAGGGCCTGTTAGAAGAGCTCACCATGTGGGCGTGGTATGGAAGAGACAGTGATGTAACTGAGCACTTGTTGTGACTGGATGAAATCATCGGGTTCTCGAGGACGGCTGCTTGTGTGAGTGGAAAAAAAAGGAGTAGGCGTTGAATTTTTTCCAGATAAGATCAGCCACAAAAAGGAGAAACATAAAGAATTTCAATAGGTCCATCACTGAAGAGTGAAAAACACAACCACTTTGCTCTCTTCCAAAACCTTTCATAACCCTATTACCTGCGGCCTGCAGCCAATCGGGGAGGCCCCTTTTCATAGCAGCCATTCTGACATGTAATTGCAGGGTGTGATTGACAAAAATGTATTATGGCCGTGTTCCATTTAGCTGGCCTGGGGCGCTGGTATCAATGCGATCGACTCCACCTGCGTTTACTCAGCAATCACGTGTTCAAAATGGCCGCTGTGAAACGCGGCTATTCGAGCCACAGGTTGCATTCATGGCTAAACGGGGCTCAAGTGTACATTTACCACATGCATCCTCTCAAGGGGCGTAATCACATATATATATATAGTGTGAGTGAAGTTGAGAAGACTCATATCATTTGACTGGGCACCCTCAAACCTGCACCGTCAGCATACCGCCAGGCTGTCACGGTACTTGACAGGAAGCCAAACAGAACGTCACCATGGTTACAGCCTCGTGATTGACTGAGCTGGGACATAGTTATCACATTTAAAGACGCTTCTCCTCCCCTCTCAGCCTGCCGACACTCATTTAACATCATGGTTGAAAGAGTGTGACACCTGAAAATCAAAAGAACTTTCTATAGATTTGATGCACTTTTCCTAACATTTTAACTGTACACATGAATGATAGTGGGCGTGCACTCCTCCTTCTGAAAGGGTCGGGGAATTAAAGTCCCTCGAGAGACAGATTAAACACCATCGAGGCAGTTCACGGCTCATATAACCTGTCAATCAAATCTGAGGAATGTGCGCGTTTTCTCTCAGGGTGCCTTCCAACGCTGACGCAGGGAAATTATTACGCATGGGGAGAGAATAGTCTCCGTGGCAGCTTGTTTGCACATGTAAAAGGACAGAAGATATTCAAATGGTTAAAGTAAATCAGTAGTGCACTTATAGACGTTACTCACATGTAATGGTTTGGGTTCAACCTTCGTCATGTTCATGCTTTCTGAGGATTATGATTGGAAAATATTATGAAATTCTGTAAACCCCTTGAACCAAAGCAATACTTTACTACTGGCAGAGATGAGCATGACTAAGGAAATGACACCAACTGGAGAAAGTACATTTTTTTATCGTAGCGCAGAGCTCCAGCTGGTCGTGACTCACCGTTCCAGTTCAAGTTGAATCTGTCTGTAGATTGTTGTGAAACCATTGTCATCAGGAGTAGGAATTAAATGTGCCTTCTTGAGAGAGTGTTCACACCTTACAGCTGCTTTATCACCCGAGAGGTAGATGGGTTTCCTATTAGGTCCTTTGCATCCCAGCCGGCAGAGGAATGCAACCAAAACCAACAATTCCAAGATATCAGGCATACAAATTGCTTTTTTGGTGGATAAATAAGGAAGAAGTCTGTTTGGACAGGAGCCAAGTGGGAGTAAGGTTTGAGGCCATTTCTCAGGCCAGACAGGAAGAGGGTATTAAAAAATACATTTTATTTTAAAAAGATTTGATCTCATGTCATGGTTATTTATTTATTTAGGAGCCTGTTGAAGCCACGGTGAGCATTTGGATGTATATTTTTAGGACTGCATTGGTTTCTCGTGTTAACACTCTTGGGAAAACTGAACCCACGCATATTTCCCATAATGTAATCTTTTAAAATTTTGTTATTCTGCGTTGACGGATGGGGGAGGGTCTTCCTATTCCCAATGTAACAGCCAGATTGAGAATTAAGTAGAATTCCCAGAACTGAGTTGCTGTTATTGTGATTTTCATCGTTTAGTTGTCGAGTCGTAGAACTTGCGGTGAAAATCCTGAAATCCTGGTTCTTCCATTTCTTTACAGACTTTAAGATCATCTGTGCCGCATACACTATGCTCATCTGCCTTTTAGTATATAGACTTTGTCATTAAATTGAGTAATATCAAATAATAAATCTTATAGATCACCAGCTACTTTCAGCTTCTGGGCTCTCACTGAAATATGAAAGTGTGTTTTAGTTTGGTGATAACGTATGTCAATACATCTTGTCTTTCTTGTTCTTGTTCACACTGCATATCTATTTTCATAGTCATGTGTCCTTAAGCTTCCCAAGTAATTACTTCTTTGTTATTGTTAGGTCAGTGGCATTTGAGGTTTAGGGTTCTGGAAACAAGGTTTTCTGCTTCTCTGGGGTTGAGAGGTAAATGATTTTAGCTGCATGACGGATGCATCCACTTCATTTGAAGAATGCTGGTTTTTATACGACAGGACCACAATTAGAACGTGTCATTTCTTTGTTGTTGTATCATGCCCCGAAGATATTAACCAGTGTTTACTCGCCGACTCCCTCTGATCAAACAGAGATCCGCCCTGCGGCGTGTCGAAAGCTACAAGGCAATCCCGCTTGTCAGTAGCGCAGCACATAATCATTCATCACGGCCTCCTGAATGACCAAATGATGGCATTACAACGACGGACTGACCTCGTGCTTCCGGTGTGCCGGGAACTCGTGATTTCCCTGGTGACCACCAGCGCTGCTCGTGTAGCTCGTCCTCCTCGCAAAGCAAACAGCTGTGCCCGTCTCTCGCTGCGTCCGTACGCTTTAAAGAAATAGAAATATCATCATCCGAGAATCTCTGAGATCTCTTCGAAAGAGCGTGAATACGTACTCGAAGCGGTGAAGCTAATTTAAATAAATACAAAAATACAAGGTCCCCTTCACTGGCTCTTCCCTACACGTTCGTCTCCATGACATCCGAGCAAGCAACTGCAACATTGTTGGTTATTGTTCTTGCTTTTCTGTACCTGAAAGTGAGTGTATTTTCTCATTGTCTCATTGTTGTCTTGGTCCTAGAGCATGGAGAACAACGCCACGTGCAGAGACCATCCGACGATGCTGTCGAAGCCCTACTACAGAGTGGATCTCTTCAACAGGCAGATGACGGACGTCCTGCTCACATCTTTGCTGGTCACCACCATAGAGAACAAGACCGTGGCCCATATTGGCACCTCGACTGGGCGCCTGCTGCAGGTGCACGGCCATGTTTTGGCATCTGTCCTCACTCGACTGTTGTGTACGGTCCACTGCTAACAATCATACGTTGTGTCTGTGTTGACAGCTTGTATTGACGAGATCCAGCCCTCTCATCTTCGCCAATTACTCTTTGGTAGAGAACCAGAGGGTCTCGTCCATTGCCGCTGTTTACTCGTCAGAGTATCTTCTCTTTGTGGTCGGAGACAAGGTACAAGAGCACTTTCATGTATGTCAATGTAAACGTGTCCAATGGCTCCGTGGACATCACTGTCATTTGATCACGAGGCTCTCGGGGCTCAACTATACTCCCACAGACCAAACACGCAGCTCAGATTACGTTACAATTACAAATGACTTGGGGCTGCCATTGGCCCTATAATGTGTTACTGCCCTCTGCCCAGTGCATGCTGGGATAGGTTGCAACCCTTGTCACCCTGAGAGTGAACAAGGGGCCTTTACCTTGCGTTATTTGGACTAGAGAAGTGTGTTGGACTTCCTCTTAGCACCAGGAGCTGACTGCTGAACGAGACCCAGTATCAGTTTACACGTTATAGTAATAGCCACATTAATAATGAAGTAGCACAAGGCCATACAAGTGAATACGTGACCTTTTTAAATCCCTCCGTTTCAGATGATCCAGGTGCCCCAGAGAGGGCCGGGCTGTCAACACTTCCTGACTTGCGCCATGTGCCTGACAGCCCCGAAGTTCATGGGCTGTGGCTGGTGCTCCGGGGTGTGCTCCTGGGAGAGCGAGTGTCACAGTCGCTGGAGGAACGAGTCCTGCCAACCGGGGATCACTGGGGTGAGGTTTGTTTTCCGTAATCCGGGATACACGCGCCTCTTCGTGCAAACTCGTGAAAACATTTCATTTTCAAGGCGGCCCCGCTGTGTGTTCTGCTTTATCGACGCAGTTCTTCCCACGGACCGCTCCTCCCGACGGGCAAACGGAGCTCACGGTGTGCGGCTGGGAGTTCCAGTCCCCCGTGAGACCGGCCATCACCTCCAGAACCCACCAGGTCCGACTGGGACACACGGCGTGCACTGTGCTTCCGGTCAAAAGCAATAACACACAGTGAGTATCTGTGCAGGCCCTGTTCTGGTTCCCAAGTCCAACCCGGTATAGAAATGTTGTGGAAAGTGTGCCCTAAAAGAAAAGACTTGCGTTTTTCTTTCCAGAAGATATCTGAGAAATTGAGAATGGATCTGGTCTATTGAGGGTTCTGTTTGTGGAGGAAAAACGAGTCTAGACTTTGAGGGTCACACAACTTGATACGCGCCCTAAGATGCTTACGCAAGGCTGAACAACCAACGTGTAGTTCACCTTCTCAATGTGATAACGTTAGCATTATCAGGCATTTTGTGTTTTTACCATGTTTACCATCTCAGTTTAGCATCTTAGCATGCTAACATTGCTAATTAGCACAAAACACAAAGTCCAGCTGAGGCTGATGGGAATGCCGTTAGTATTGAACTTCCTTAGTGAGGCTAAAAAGAGTTACACATTTCTTTAATAGATTAAAGTATATTTAAGCATACTTTAGTATACTTGAAGCCCTACTAATCATAAATATACTTAAAGTGTGGCAGCTACAAGGCACAATTTATGTTGTACATAATATATTTAAGTACTTAAATAGTATTTAAGTACAATTTGAAGTATATTTAGTATATTATTTTGTGCTAAATTGGAACAACTTTAAGTATACGTAGTACATTTTGAGTTCATGACTGTGTATGTGCTAATATGCATGCCGATAGTTCACTTAAAGTATATTTTTATTGTATTTTAAGTATATTTGAAATATATTTTGAGTATATTTGAAATATGTAAACATAAACATTCTTTTAAAATATTTATTGAAAGTATACTACGGTACAATTATTATATAAGTGTGTTAAAAGTATACTTTTTAAAATAAGTGAAAGCGTGACTTTAGTATACTTTTTATATATTTGCAGAAAGCACACTTCTTTGATAGTATATTTGCAATGTACTATTGACATTTTCATTATATTTGAAATACATTAAAATATATATTTATTTCGCCTGGGTTCACCAACAAAGGCATTACGAGTGGGTTGATTAAACGTGAAAAATGTATTTTAACACATTTTTAACTCACCCTGAGATTGTATTTGTCAGTGTTGCTGCCGTTGCTGTCACTCACACGCGTGTTTTGTGGCGCTGCTCCTCAGCTTGGTGTGTAAGATTCGCTCTGGGTCCACTGAGCTGTCCAAACCCGTTAACATTACAGTGGAGGTGCATGAGGGCAAGGTGGAGGGACGCTACTCTATTGACGGGAAGGCAGCAATGCCAGGATTCACATTTGTGGTAATCTCTGCTGCTATCGTCTACTAATAACCTCACAGTACAAACAACACACGCTGGAAATACTTTTAAATGCTATTTAATCAAGGCGACCGCTCTTTTTGTTTACCAAAATACTTCAACAAACTGTCCCTCCAGATTCCCAACATCACAGAAATCCAACCCAACTACGGGCCTCGTGTTGGGGGCACACTCATCACGGTGACTGGACCGCACCTGGACGCTGGGAGGACCAGGAAAGTCACTCTCAACGACATGCCCTGTCCTATAAAGAGGTCTGGAAACACGTCGGTCTGTTTTCATCACACTACTACCCTCAAAGTGTGTGTGGAATAATTACAGGCTAAACCCCCGAGACGGGACTTGGCCTCCAAAGACTGAACTATGTTATCTTATTGAACATGCGGCATGAAAAAAGCTTTGCATGTCATTCTCACACACCTGTCTCTCTGCAGAGTCACTGAGCCCAAAGGCGACGTGTCCTCCATCATCTGTCTGTCGCAGCCCATCTCAGAGGTGAGGGACGTCCCGCTGAGTGTTTTCATCGACAAGTCTCCCGTCCTCACCACAAAGGTGTTTTACTACAAGGAAAACCCGATGATCACAGCCGTGCTGCCCGACTGCAGCTTTGACAGGTCAGCCAGTGAGACCGCCGCCTTTTTCAGCTGTGACGGGAATCGATCTTATCTCGCCTGACGTTACGGAGACGCGCCTCAACCGTTTGTCTGACTCGCAGGGGGTCGACGATTGTCATCGGTGGGGAGAACCTGGATTCCGTGTACCGCACCATCATCCGCTTTAAACCCAACGAGAGCCACTTGAAACCTGTGTCAAGGGTACAGTGTTCGTTGTAATGTGCAGTAGACTCAAAACGCATCATTCAGTTTTAGAAGTTCCCCTCCGAGGTCATTTTCTTGACATTTTACTGTGCGGGCCTTCCATTGTTTCAGGAGTGCATAGGTAAGTCCTTGCCCACGAGGATGGAGTGCATCTCTCCTGCGTTCCCCAGGGACGAGACCGAGGAAGGGGAGCTTTCCTTTGACATGGACGGAGCGTTGGGCCTTTGGAACAAAGAGTTCTCCTACCACCCTTACGGCGAGCCCATTCCTTTTGAAACAGAGGGACACGTGCTGAATTTGTACCCCGGGTTTGACGAAGTGTCACTACACGTAAGAGAATTTTGATTTAACGCCCCCCCCCAAAAAAATGCGGATGTGTCGTATTCGTTATAGATTTCTTTTTAAAATGACTCGTGTTTGTCTCGTGTCTTGATTTGACCCCCCCCCCACCCCCACCCCCCTCCGTGCACAGCATCAGAAGCTGAATCTGGTGAGCTCCTGTATGACCATCATAATGACGGTGGCGGGCGTTGATTGTGATGCTAAAGTCCTGGATAATGAGATCACCTGCAGGATCCCCAAGAACATGAGCATCCCCGGTGAGGGCCTGCCAGTGAAGGTAAAGACAGGATGATGTACTGACCCACCCACCTGGATCCAGGTCGCTCGCATGTGAGCCACCAGGCTTGTATATTGTCAAGCAGCCATAAGCATAGGCAAATAATGCAAAAAAAGAAGACATTTTGCAAAATAAATTGCAACTTTTTTTGTAAAACTAGGAAATTCTAACACTTTGTCTGCATGCAAACTGTTTATGTTACTGTAGCACTCCTAAACCACGCTTTATGAAATAGTAATCCCTTTGTCTTCAGATCTCCATCAACGGGCAGGTCCACAACGTCGGTACGGTGGTGAGGGTCAGCAACCATTACATGGTGGGCATTGTTCTGGGGATCCTGGCGGCTCTGGTGGCCGGGGCGGTGCTAGCCTTCGCTGCTATGAAACACTTGAGGAAGAAGAAGAAGAAAGGTGGGTCCTCTCTCTCGGGTGGACCTTGGTCAGACCTGTTTGTGCAACTGGATGCAGCTGTGGGTGGGAATTTGGGATGAATTTCAAAGTCTTTCAAGCAGAACATCCCCGGTGTTGCCTGGGATGTACATGTCCCGGGGGTTGATGATTAAACAGTCTTGTGAAATGTTTGTTCAGCCTCCATGCTGGAGAGCCGTGTGGCCCACAGTGCTAGCCGCTCCGGGACTAATAGCGTGGAGATGTCGCCCGTCGGGGACTACAGGAGAGGTGACGGGCTAGCTGAGCACTGAGCATACTGGACTGTAATACTGTATAGTTTGCTTCAGACACACACGCCTTCATAACTCTCAATAATAAGAAACCCCTCTCTCTCTCTCTCTGGACCTTTACCAGCAGTGTCCCTGAGTCCTCCCACCACGCAGGTGTTCCCCAGCCGGAGCTACGCTGCATACAGCGTAGATCCGGCCTTAACTCCCCTCATGCCTCCAGAGAAGATCTCCATCTCCAGTTTTAGGCCGAAGCTGCTAGAGGAGGTGAAGGATGTTCTCATTCCCGCTGAGATGCTCATTGTGCAGCACCACCGGATCATAGGGAAGGGTGAGGAGCCCCATTGCCTCTATGTGAAACCAAAATACCTTTTATGGAGCATTGTGGAAGCTTAATTCCTGTGTCACTCTATTTGTACCCCCCTCTAGGTCATTTTGGCACCGTCTATCATGGCTACTTCAAAGACCACAACGACAGAGAAATCCACTGTGCTGTCAAGTCTTTGAACAGTGAGCGACATCTAGACTACCTTTTTAAAAGCAGCTTCTCATTATTGTGATTCAAGAGGCTTTCTTCCTTCACATCTGAGTCCATAATCTTTCATGTGTGTGTGTGTGCGTGTGTCATCAGGAATAACAGACGTCGAGGAGGTGGAGCAGTTTCTGAAGGAAGGTATCATAATGAAGGGTTTCCACCACATCAACGTGCTGTCTCTGCTGGGCATCCTCCTGCCGCAGGAGGGGCTCCCTCTAGTGGTGCTACCGTACATGAAACACGGTGACCTGCGACACTTCATACGCTGCGAGAAGAGGGTGTGACACCTACATTAAAACTGCGCTAATTAATCATTTGATTCATGTACAGCCATTCTTCTTACATGTATATATGTTATAATGCTTCTCCAAAGGTTTAAAATCTGTGTTTCTGTCATGTGTGTGTGGGATTGGTTCAGAACCCCACCGTCAAGGACCTGATTGGCTTCGGGCTGCAGGTTACCAAGGGGATGGAGTATTTGGCTCAGAAGAAGTTTGTGCACCGAGATCTCGCCGCACGCAATTGCATGTGAGTCACAGAGATACGCAGAGACATCAGCAGTTTGTCCACCGCCACAAGGCCTGCATTTCTCTTTGATTTAGTATCCGGAGATGTTTCGTGGTACACGTTCTGGTTGAGTTACATAATCGTGCTGCTTTTCCTGTCTCGAGGCTGGACGAGTCGTATACAGTCAAGGTGGCAGACTTCGGCATGGCCAGAGATGTGTTCGATAAGGAGTACTACAGTGTTCAGGACCACAGGAAGGCCAAGCTGCCCGTCAAGTGGATGGCCATCGAGAGTCTGCAGACACAGAAATTCACCTCCAAGTCCGATGTGGTGAGCGGATTCTGAGGGCTGGGAATAAATGTTTGATGAAGGATGCGTGTCTTACATGTAGATTGGGAACAATGTCATTATCTGACAGGGTAGTGCAGTAATTATGTGTCCGGTAATCTACATTTCACAATGTTTTTGTGGTTTTAATGTCCATTATCACCACGTTAATATATATCAATAATACCTGTATGGACATCTGCTGACCTCTACATCGACCCAAGGGGTTGCAATTTAAATGTTTAAGGGGTCACACATTGATTATGGCTGATATGGACACAAACAAAGTAGATATGTTTGGTGTTATGGGGGTCACAAGCCGATGAGTTTGATAAACACTGCTCTCGCATTTTCATTGATTGCCTCATGCTTGTGTCATGCACTAAATCTCCTGTATCGCTTTTACAGCACAATACTGTAGAATTGCATTCACTACAATATTATGAATCAACATGCGTGTAACCTTTGCCTCTGCAGTGGTCCTTTGGCGTGCTGATGTGGGAGATGCTGACCAGAGGAGCGAGTCCCTACCCAGAGGTGGACCCGTATGACATAACGCATTACTTACTGAAAGGCAGGAGGCTCCCCCAGCCCCAGTACTGCCCGGACCCTTTGTGAGTAGTGCAATATTGGTTTCAATAGTCTCAGTGATACTTTTGCATTCATCCATTGGGAAAACTTCACATAACTGAGGGCTGCTTTGGTACGAATACTGCTAACAAAGATTTACATCGACAAGACGGAAGAACAAAGTCCGAGTACCAGTAACAAGATGTTCGTGTGGTCACTCAGTAGTGAGAGACCCGTAACTTGTCCACGACTTGGTATTCCAACACAGTTAAACAATGCAGTTTGGGAGTTAATGTGTATCTCTCACACACACACACACGCACACACACGGTGGTCTGACTTTTACAGCAAAAAAACAACATGTCTTTGCTGTTTTAATGACCCATCCCTCGGACTGTCGGCTTTTGCACAGAAGATGGAGAATAAATCAACTATTCTGTCCTCGTGAAAAAAAGTGTCACCAAGGGACACATGTAGAGCACCAACATAGGACATTAAAAGGATAGTTAGAAGTCACATGTTCTACGTTGTTTGTTTAATCCGTACACATCAAGGACTAGAAGAACACCAACAAGTTTGATTATAAAGTGAGTAGGTCTGGAATTTCAGTATTGTGTAAAAATAATAGTAATGATACATTATTTGAATGCGAACTGATAATATAATCAAATAGTTGGCTATTCCCCCCTTGCTTGGACTCAGACTGACCATGTTTTTTCTCCAGGTATAGCATTATCCTCGAGTGCTGGGACCCGGATCCAGAGTTGAGGCCCAGCTTTGCTACGTTGGAGTTGGCCGTCTCCAGCATCCTGTCCGGCCTGGAGGGAGAGCACTACATCAGTCTGAATGTCACCTACGTCAACCTGGATCAGCCGCGGCCCTACCCTGCCCTCACCGAGTCCGCCGACGAAAACTCCACGGATGTCGAAGACTCCGGCTCAGTCTCTTCCTGATCCGCGCTCCCCTTTCCTCTCTCCACTTTAAAATAGCACGAAAAGACCTCGACAAAGCATCTGAAACGGAGGTGCTGCCCGCCGTTCGTAAACTGGGCATTGGAAGGGCAGTAAGAGGCCTTCAGCTAGCACACGGCGCACCGTCGGAGACTTTTTGCAACGATAGCAGCGTAAAGTTTGAGCTTCCAGACTCAAAGTCATCTTAAAAGTATTTCACAGACATTTAGTTTCTATGTTATCGCTTCACCGCTAACCGATGTCACTGACGATGCATGTTTTTGTAGCGCTAGCTCGTTAGCTAGAGAAAAATAAAACAACTTGTTACATGTCCGTTATAAGCTAATAGGCATTACACTGGTTTGTTCACGTTAACATTAACTGAAGTTAAGGCTTTCCAACAGCAAAGTATTTGGCAAATGAAGGCACAGACTAGATAACCACATGTTCCCGCGCCAAGCTAGGTTTTTTGTTTGTTTGCTCAGTTCTTCCATGTCTTACGGTGTCGGCTACGGCATTGAAAGGTGTCACGATAAGTTCAGCGTCCATGTAATTCAGTGGCACATTAGCTTTCTTTTACTACAACAATATAGTGTACTGTTACAGCCGCAGAGCCCATGTGTATTTACGCTTAGGTGTGATATTCCCACACATTTGCTTTTAATCCTTTCGCGATGCAGTTATTGTTCTGTGTTGGCACCAATGGTTGACAACAATGTCCCGAAGGCAATGTCGTCCCCCCCCCCCGTTGCTTGCGTGTCCGACACAATGTCTTTGAGATAGTGTTGTGAATTGAAAATATTTATTGTTTATAGATTTGTTCTCGTGCTGTGGACTTCCAAGTAAATATGAGAAATCGAGCAAACCCTGCCATTTGCAGTTGATTTATACGCATCAACATTGTGCCTTGTAGCTGCCACGTCTTTTGTTCTCCACTTGAGGTCAGCATTCTGTTAGAAGTCCTCTGCGTGGCCACTGATCATCCTTTACGTGTGCATCATTTTTGCCGTAGCATAGCAACGTGAATGGCCCAGGTCTTTGCCCCTATCTCTGAAAACCAACCAATAATCCCTCTGGATGCCACATAAGATATTAAAAGCATATATTCTGCCTTCAGCCGTGTGGCAGAGGAGCAAATGAAGGCATCTTCAGTGAAATGAGTCGAAGAAACAGCAATCTGTCAATCACAAATAAACAGACTTCACACCAACATACAGTAGAACCCCCCCCCCCCCCCACACACACAAAACCGGAGTCAAATAAAACCAGAGGGAAATAAACATCATAAAGTTTTCTCTTTTTACATGCAGCCAAGAACAAAAGTAAATCCCCCCGTGGTGGGGCCTTTGATATAGAGAGAGAGTGAGCCCAGCTTACGTTGTCAAAATGTGTGTGTGTGTATGTGTGAGGCCACATTTTGCAGAGCCCACAGGTTCCACAGCATCAAGGCAGCCATGATCCCCCCCCCCCTCTATCTCCATTCCTCTTGTTCCCTGCTGTACTATCCCGGGCTATAAAAAGTGCAGAAGAGTGCTGCTGTCAGCTGTGTGACCACCTCAAGGCTGCACAGCTTTCCTCCTGCTCCGGGTTCACCATCGGGTCCCACACCGTAGGCCTCATACTCATTATCATTAATCTTCTCCGTCCCATCTTCCAACGTGATCGTTTGTGTGGACTTCAAACCGTCACAGAGATACAAGCCAGTCGATGCTGGTTCATGTTGGTGCAAGGGGGGGTGGGGGTGGTGGGGGTGGGGGGGGGCACGGTTTATGTCTGCACCCTGCACGTTTTCACACGGCAGCCTCATTAGAGGGAACGAGGATCAGCGGGGCTCGAGTGCTGCGTCGGAGTTTGGAAAGAGGGAGAAGCAATCTGTGAGATTGGCCACCATCGCTAAGTGATGATGGCAGACCCTCGAACTGGGAGCTTTGGATTCTGTTCCAGTAAGATCTGGCATAACAGACGTCCTGTGAAAAACTCTATATGGAACTCGTGAAGCGAGACTCATATCATATCATAAGAAATAGAGGTCTTTATGTTGACACGTTCTGGTTATTTTGTCCTTGTGGTATTAACCTCACGTACACTAGACACCCAGCCTGAGTCCCTTTTCTGTTACAGTTCATACTGAATACACGGAGACATCACTGCCAACATTTACATTTCGCAACCTTGCATCTTTTGCCTCAATCGACTCACCAAATTTACGAGAGACTCTCAGGAATCATTCGACATAATTAACCGTAGTGGCTGTTCAAGGTAGACATGAAGAGGGAAATATTCTGTGTCCAATGTTCAACCATAATTGGTGCATCCTGCTCTCCACACGTCCTGCTATATTATTTCGATGCATTACTTCCCGTGTGCCGAGAGGTTTTTATCAACTACTACACACCAAAAATGACACTTAACAAGGTTAATGTTTGTCTAAGTTTTGGCTCCCGGCTGTTGCTCTCAGTTGCAGCACATTTATAGTTTCAGAGCACTATTTTCACATTTCATTGTTGCACTTTGCATACGTTTTACTTTAAAAGCCGCTCTCATAACGCGGCTCAAAGGGCTTCACATCAAATTACATAAAGATATATTAAGCAAGCGGGCAGCGGCTTTGAGAGCAAAGGGAGAGACAGTTGGCTTCTCAGAATTTGTTTGCTTTGAGTTATTATTATAATGGTAGGAGAAAACCTTCTTTGGGAAAACTTTTGGTGTTCCAATACCAGAATCAGAAAAGCCTAAAATGCACCAATCCGATATCATGTTATCATATAATTTATCATCTCATATATATACGCTACACACTTTATAGAGAACTGGATACAGCGTTCATATCAAATGAAATGTTCATACAAAAAAAAAAAAAAAAAGCCCAGTTGATTTCCAAACTTCTTTCTTCTAACTTCTTCTAAATCCCAAAAGTAGTAGCTGGCCACATTGTAGAATGAGCCTCAAAGCCGGAGGATTGTTCTGTACGTACGTTACCGTGCATGTGCAACTCTCAACAGAGATATGAAAGACGGCTCACTTGGTTACTTCCATCATCGGCTCTGGAAATTAACCCATCGCTGCATCCAGAATCAACGATGGAAGAAGCGAAGGAGTGAGCCACGTCTCGTCTTTCTCATCCCCGTTGGGAGTCACACCTGAAGTCCTGGTCGGGCAGGTGTTGGCCGGAATGTGACGCTATAGTCCGGCAAAATGTCAGCAATTTGGAAATATTCTACAAAAAAACAGTAAAACTCTGACGTGTTTTAACGCGCTGGTGTCGGATCTGCACTCGGTATCACAAACCCACACACGTGTTCAGGGATTAAAGGGTTTTGCACATCCAAATGTTTTAAGGTGCTCTGTTAAACAACTTAAACTGTTTGCCTTGTTTAATAACTTGATAATAACATAACACATGGTCTGACAGAACAGAAGTTGTTCAAGAGAAGTCAGGGGGTTTGCACGTACGCGTTGAGCTGATACTCTTTCGACTGCTCCTGAAACGCCTCTTGACCTTTTTAGTGTTGACCTGTTTGTTATGAATCCGTGCAACAGCAGCACGATGCAGTTATGTTGCCCATAACCCGACGGTGTAGATTTGAGCCATCCATCAGCGGCCTCGGGCCTCTGAGTATAAATGTCTAACTCTGCTGAATGGAGCCCTGCGAGCTGCAGCGGATGAGAAGAGGAGTTGTTAGGCCGATGTCAGGAAGAACAACTTCACTCCCTGGAGACGTCTGGCCTGTATATGTAATGCAAGCCATTAATAATTCACTCATATTCCTTTCTCTCTTTCTTTTACAGGGAGAAGGAAAATAACTTTCTTTTTCTCCCTCAGCCCAATGTTGTCAGCAGAAAGGACGCTGTCCGCCGAGCTGATGCCGGGGCGGTACCTGAGCTTGACATATAGTGATGTTAAAAGTTATTGATTTCACAGCATCACGCCTGACTTATCGTTACCCGCGCAGGTGGAGCGTGAGGTCAAGGCGTGTGCGACTGACGCTTTTCATCTGGGGCGACTTTGAATAGATTTGAAGAAGGTGAAGGACAAACAATTGCGTGAAGGGTGTGAAACGCCTTTTATATTTCAAACAATATACCAAACTAACTTTGTCATTGGAAAGAAAAGAAGAAAAAAAAGTTGAGTCTGCCCCAAAAATTCGAGTAAATTACATATTCCTTGTGGTCACTCATTTATTTAACAAGCGCCTGTGAGTAAAATGTGCGCGAGCTCCTTCAGCAAATCAAAAATAATTGAAAATAAGATGGGATTGCCCCCTGTACTTCTAAACTTTCAGCTGTGTGCTGATCGGAAATGGAAGGAGGGGATTAATGATTTCCTGCCTCCGTTAATCTCCATCACGCCGTGGCAGGCTTCAGGCTCCCCGGTCGTCCCTGGAGACGAGCACGTCGTCAACAGGACGAGCGTCCTCCAGCTCCATTCACACTTCTACGCCCGCGGATTGAATCACTCGACTGGACTGAGTTCATTAAAGTGGTTCTCGGGGTCCGACCTGGAATGACCAAAAATGATATGATAAATGCACACTGGCTAGGATTGATCTGAACATTCTGGTTGCACCAACAATAGAAACTTATTCATATATTCTCATGTGTAGTGTGTGGTAATAATGACAATGAGGTTGAATGGCTGACCTTCTTTCATTTCTCTTTAAGTTGACAACTACCAACGAATGGATCCCGATGATATCCATTGTCTCCAGAGGATGAGGCGTAACGACTGCGATGACCCCATGACCTTTTCCTTTAACAACACCAGTAGAGGTTTTATTTATCGGGGGGGGGGGGGGTAAGTAAAGATTACATGGATCCAGTGCTGACCCCAATTTCTCTGGGGCCCCTGCGACTACATCTTTCACATTGCACCTCTGAACTAACAATTTGAAATGATGGAATTCAAGTAATTGAAGATTTACATCATAATGTGGGGCACCTTCACCTGCATGAGATCATAACAACTGCACAAGAAGAGGATCCAACAATAAGGACAACAACTCCAGCTGTGCCTGAAACGGCCGGTAGCTATTTACCTTCTCTTCAGGCTAATTTGTTATCAATTAATCATATTTCAGATAGATGGCTGCTCCGTGCTCAGTTAATACACTACATGGTGGCACTGGGATTTATAAGATCAATACACACTTGTGTGAGTATTACCATCAATATTTCATGTGCTGACAATGTGCCCCAAAAGAACTCAATGTACTGCAAGCAATAAGCACGACAAAGTCCACATGAGGGTTGCGTATTTATTTGAATAATTCATTGACCCCGAGCCAAACATTTATTGAACCTGGTCTCGACTAGAGTCTCATCCTCTCCATTAGGGGCTTTGTGTAATATGCAAAGAGGCATTACAGCTGCAAAGAAAGAAGAACATTTCATAGAGAAATGTATTTTTGTTGTTGTATACAACAACAACAATCATTCAGAAGGCCAAAGTAGCTTCTACTTATCACGATCAAGATGCAACTGAGGAAGTGGAGTTCACTGCAGCGTCACGACCATAAACTACGGTCGCAGATGAATGTCTCGCTGCATAAATATGAGCATACGTCCAAGGTTGGAGTAAGAGGTCTTGGAAGGCTCTCTGGTGTGGAGGCTGAAGGACTGGCACGCAAGGGGATGCGGAAATATATACGGCAAATCTTCCCGTTAGCAAATAAATATTAAGAAAGATATCCGCAATAATACATCAGAGCCTTTCGCAGCACATTGAATTAATGATACCTCGCCTCAAAGCACAGGATGTTTAGAGGCTTCTGTTCTCGGACTACCTCGACTCGTCTTTTTCTTCTCATTTGGTTGTTTTTTATCCTGGAGGCAGAACAGAGAGGAGAAGAAGAAGAAGAAGAAGAAGAGGAGATCCTGCTCGTTATGATTATTATGAAACAGAATGTCGGATTTGGAGTTCTCGGGAGGGGCTCGGTAAAAAAAAAAAACACGAGATAATGAACATGTCAATTCTCCTCATTACATCCTTCTTTCGGGGTCAACCTTTCTAAATAAAGCTAATTCTTTTCATTAGTTTTTCACATTTGTGTTCTTCAAAATACACCGACCGTCAATATTCCTCTCGATATGTGAGTATGAAGCCGAAACGGCATCCCATAAACATCCGCCGCGTTAAACATCTAGCCGGTTGTCCTTTGGGAACCTGAACATCGATATCCATCGATGTGGGAGTGAGTCACAGAGAACGGCCTCCGGCGGGACAATAGACTGGTACCGGCAGCCCCGGGAGGCGGAGCTCAATTATGGGATGCTTTGTGCGAGTCTGGTATTGTACTTCTTCTCCGTACACAGCGAAATGAAGATGATAAATCCATCTTTTTGGACACCCCGTGTCACTAATCTGCGCCCGGGGGTGCACACTGGGTGATAACACTGGGAACAATGGGAGGCGAGGGAGCACAGATTTGTTCCACCTAATGGGAGTTCTGGGTCTTTGGTAACTTTATGCTTTAGTGATGGCATCATCATACTTTCAGAGCCATAATCAGTGGAAGCTTTTAGACTGGTTTGGGTTGATGGAAAGGACTGGTTTAAACTGGTTTGAAGGGGGACTGGTGTGACATCGACGTACACTGAATACAGTTATACGGAACAATGAATACAAATGTTGTAAAGACTGTGTTTACATTCTTCATAATAACTGCAATGTGGAAACAATGTTATGACGTCACTCTTAGTGGTGAAGATGATCACACTGAGGAGTTACTGCAGGTTTAACTACAACGTTTTGCTCTACTCCACCCACCTGCTCCACTCCACCCACCTGCTCTACTCCACCCACCTGCTCCACCCACCTGCTCTACTCCACCCACCTGCTCTACTCCACCCACCCGCTCTACTCCACCCACCTGCTCTACTCCACCCACCTACTCCACCCACCTGCTCTACTCCACCCACCTGCTCCACCCACCTGCTCTACTCCACCCACCTGCTCCACCCACCTGCTCTACTCCACCCACCCGCTCTACTCCACCCACCTGCTCCACCCACCTGCTCTACTCCACCCACCCGCTCTACTCCACCCACCCGCTCTACTCCACCCACCTGCTCTACTCCACCCACCTGCTCCACCCACCCCCTCTACTCCACCCACCTGCTCCACCCACCCCCTCTACTCCACCCACCTGCTCCACCCACTCTACTCCACCCACCCACTCTACTCCACCCACCTGCTCCACCCACCTGCTCTACTCCACCCACCTACTCCACCCACCCGCTCTACTCCATCCACCTGCTCTACTCCACCCACCTGCTTTACTCCACCCACCTGCTCTACTCCACTCGACTGATTTCTTTTATCCTGATCCTTTTGTGTGACCATCCGGGTCATTTGGATGTCGTCCTTGTTTTTGCCCATTTAGCAACATTGTTGCCTGCCTGGATTTTGTATCCTTTTATTCTTTGTCAGCAAAGGCTCTTGGACGTCTGCATTTGGGTTCTATTCTGCTTTTTGTGAGCTGTGACAGAGACAAACATGTATAATAGACAAATATAATCACTATATATATAATGAGAGGTAGAATGAGTACAATAAACAGGAAAAGGTAAAAGATGTTGCATAATAATGAACACATTTTGTATTTTATCCTCTCGGATTTCTATTTTGACTTAAAGGAAGGATCTGAGTTATTCCTCACCACTGGATGTGTGCATTTCTTTGCGTGTCTGAAGCCAGCGCTGCAAATAATATCTCTAGAAATGCGTATTATGTCCGCCTGAGTCAGCATTTCACCACATTTTCTGATGTTCCCCCTCTAATCATAAAAAGAAGTTTGTGTGAGAGTGAGATCTGCGTACACAAACTGCCGGCGCCAGCTGTATTCCTCATGCATGGAAGCTGTCCTCAAATATCACACGCGGAAAGATTTGATAATGAGGCACTATTTCCTCGTCGTGCTGTCATATACTTTATGTAGGTCCACCGGTATTCCCATTTATCATCAGGTACACTATGTGCTATGTGCCCCCCCCCCCCCTGCTGAGCTGACTAGGTATCCGGCCTCTCGGCTGCTCGTCGAGTGCATCGGCCTTCTGCCCGAGTTTGGAACCGGCAGAGAGCGGTGAGAGCTCTTACCGGCTGCTGTGTGGAAATAGATGTGCTGGAACAACTGCCTACCTCTCCTGGACCATCTGTGGAGTGACTGTTACATAAGGCATTCACAACGGGCCCTTTCTTTCCCACGTTGTGCGAACGAGTCCTTCAAATAATATGAATTCATGTCTCGAAAATGACTGTAAATGTGTTTTGTCGTGACCGATGGCAGATCTTGCACACGGTTCAAGCTTCTACAAGTCACCACATAATATAGGTGCGTTCGCATTCATTTTTGTAAATATGCAACGACGCAGTAGCTGCTTTTAAATCAATCGCTAAACTGGTGTCGAGATACAATTCACAAAGCGGTGTTTTCTTGTGGTCTTTGACCCAATGGAGACTTAAAGGTTTCTGTGCAGCAGACGTTTCAGAGGTTCAAGCTCCAGTTTCAAGCGTCAAATGTACTCAAACCCATGAATAACTTCTTTTGAAGGCGATATTTGTGTGTGTGTGTGTGTTAACGTAAATCCTGCATTCATTCCCTTTTTTTTGCTCTGTTTTTGGTCACCACCAACTCCCGAGGGCAATGTCAGGCTCTTTAGCTGCTGCGCTGCTCTGCGTTCCCCAGCCGGGTCTCTGACTTTGAGACTTTATGTGGATCTGCTCTTTAGTGCTGAGCAGGCAGTTTACAGTGAGCCGTGCAGCTTTACAGCTGAAAGCAGCTGCCTGCTGTGGCTACACATGACTCTGTTAAGCCACAGCGAACCAAAACAAGGATTCGGTAAAACATTTCATAGTTGTGAATAAAACCAACCCAACATGTGTCCCAATGTATTTCCTGTTGCAGTGTAAATACTATATATATATTCTAGAGCCATTTAACATTTGGTAATTGGCACCACGTCCTGATTATGATAGCAAACATCTTCCCCTCCGTTAGCCCTCCTGCATTACACGGGTCTGACCCAAAGGGAGATGAAACCATACGCTTCCTCCTTTCATATCTTCCTTGTTGCAGTGTGACGAAGGCTCAAGCTGTTGCCTGGCAATGCAATTCTGTCTATTAAGCTCGGGTGAGCTGCAGAGTTGTGTCATAAGCTACAAGTGACCGCCGTCACACGGGTCACGTGATCCGTTGTTCACGTGAACATATTGGTTAAAGACGCTATTTAAAGGTCTTTAGCTTGTTTGCCTCTGTCTGCTAAGCTAGTGGCTAAACACATGCATATTGATATTGTCGCGCGACTCTCAGTAAGACGTTCAAACAAGCGAGTATTTCCCCCAAAAATCACAAGAGTATTTCTTGGATGCGATAAAACTTTGAAGCAAATTCGGTGCAAAGTCCCATCTGGTCGTCACCAGCTATCGCCGAGGCGATCCGACAATTTATTTTAGTACTAAGTAGAATCAAGGGGCGGCCATTACGTTGACGGTCAATTACTTCTGTTTGTTTGTGAGTGTTCCCACAGCCATAAACGCTCCAACCCACAGAGTCTGATGCCAACGGTCCAACATGGCGTTGGATCCGGCTAGTGAGTCATTCCGTCTCATAATTACTCTCGTATTAGTCTCGTATCAGCCGAGGAGTACGAGGCCATTTTACACAAAGCGGTAGCACCCCGGGGGGGGAAACACTTCCCTCACGATGGTCCCATCTTTCAGAGGATATATATAGAAACCCATAGAAAACCCCGGTGGTTTCCGGGAACGCCGGCGTGTCGGCTGTGGTGGGTTTTCTTCTTGATGAAAAGGTTCTCCGCGACGCCCAGCGCAGGATGTCGCGTGCCAGCTGCACGCGGCAGACTGAAGCCCTTCTGAAGGGGAAATGGCATCCACTTTCCCTGCTGATAATTTGTCATTTCATCAAGGCCAAATACAAAAAAATCTCCAATTAAAATGGCTAATAACTCAAAATTCGTACACATTTATTTATCAGTTTACCATCCTCCAATGCATTTACAGTATTTTAATTTAGCTTTACAGTAGAACAATTAGACCACCACTGTGTGTAATTTCATATCCTCTGTGCTTGTGAAGGGACAAAAACAACTTATTACTCACAAACATAAGGAGATGGCTACAGGGAGCTAAATAGCTAAGAAGGTAAAATGTGCAAACATTTGGGCCTATTATGAATGATTTATAGCTTCAGACCGACAGTTCACCAACGACTCCAATGGGAGAGAATATTGTCCCCCCCCAAAAAAACAGGGTGTAATTAAAAAGACTGTCTGTCAAGCATTCGGTGCCTCGGCCAATGCGACGGGAGCAAGAGACGTCGGCGGGCGTCATGGAAACAGATGCTCGATGGAGACGGGGTGTCATGAACTGGGAGATAAAGACAATGACCCGTCAAAGGGCTCTGGATTGTTTGTGTTTCCTCTCTGGCGATATCGTGATGTCAAACAAACGAGCAACCAGATGACCACACATGGACATCTTCTCTCTTCTTTTACATATTCCTTACAATGAAGGTGGTTTGACCTTTGACCTCACAACAACGGCCTGCCGCATCATCAGAGCTTCGAGTAAGGACCGCGTGCGCATTGCAGATGCTCGTTCTGCTTGCCCACGTCTCTGCAAAAGCATTTGTGATTCATCTATACACGAGATTAGACATACGAGGCTTCCTCCCTTTTAAAAACAATTAGCGCTCATCTCCAAAACTAATGAAAACCTGAAGCATCTCAATCCCTGCGATGGCAATTTGCATAATAATTACAACATGGCAAAGACAGTGGGGGAGGACAGCACAACAAACGCCTGCCATCGAAATAAGTATAATTCAGCGTACAGTAAAAATAGCTGCGTCTTCTTCCTATTAGTCAGGCCTCCGTATTTCATCTTATTATTACACACACTGAGTGTCTGAAGGGACGTTCAGGTCACGGAGGAGTTTACTTGTGTTGCACTTACAGGTGCGAGGACGGACTTAAAAATAATCCTCAAAATCAATTCACAGAGGCCAGAAGTGTCCTGACTTTTAATGCGGCTTAAAAGAAAATGCTGCGTCCTACACTTCCCTCATGCATGTGAATCATTATTAGACCATCCATATTTCAATCAGGAGAGACCAGTGGAATAGTGTTTATTGTTAACAGATGTTATGTGATAAAGATTTATAATTGACGGGATGAAGCTGATGGATCTTGATGAGATCCATCAGATGGGGAGGCGGAGGGCTGTAACAACACGAATGAACTGAAGAGAGAGAGAGAGAGAGAGAGAGAGAGAGAGACATATTTAAAAGAGACGGCAGCAAGATGATTGGCTAACGATGTCATTGTTTCCTTGTGCTTATTGGATCGAGGAGACCAGCTGTAGACGGCCTGAACAATGACAGCAGGACAACAATAAGTGAAGCATGCGTGAGATGTATGATAATTAAACGACGGGCTCATGAGAGCCTGGTCTTCCGACTAAACTTACGCTATAGCTTCATATGGTAAAAAAATGAACAAAATGCGTAATCAAACCCATTAAAGGCTGTTTCCAGCGGCTATAAACACTTAAAGGATGGAGTAAGAATGGCGACGTCATCTTCCTCCGCAGCTCGTTTGTTAGCTCGCTAAATTCATGAAATATAGGGACAGTAAAAATGTCCACAAAGGTGAATGACATCGACCTGTTGTTTGAAGTCAGTTTACAAACACGCGTTTATGATGCTGACACGCTTTTGCCCAGCGAGATCATCTTTTTTAAAAGAAGTAACCAGCTAACGTTGGCCTAAGGCTATAAACGAACGTGAGTAGACACACAGAAGCTGTGAAGTGGGTCAACACGAGGATGTGTGGGCTCCACGGTAACGTCGACGGCCAAATGTATAGATTACATGTTGTCAGGTCCACATATTACAGCTGAGGCACAATAGAATCTGACAATGGAAGAAAGAAAAAAACAAAACCCACAGATTAAACATCAGCGGTAAATGTCCAATGCTGTCAGGCGTCGTGAATCCCAGAGAGCGACGGCTTCTTTCCGAGCTCCCCGTTGGCCAAGAGCCTGAAAAGTAGAACGTCGTCGAGACACGATTCAACAATCCTCCCTCCGGAGAATCTTATCTGTAACTACCAGAAATATATAATATATTCTAACAAACACAACGCAACAAGCTCCTGTCTGTTCTCTGCTGGTTGCCAAAAGGCATTCTGGGTACAAATCCTGAGCAGGAGCCACACTAGAGGAGGCAGGTTGAGGAAACAGTGGTCCTGTCTTATATAGATATAAACACATGTAAGTTAAAATCTGTCAACCGAATCTTTCTTGCGCTCAACTGGGCGACTTAACCTCGACGTCTCCAGATGGGTTTCACATCGTTTGGTGACGACCGTCAGCTGTTTGAAGGCGGCCGACGGTCCAGCTGCATCTCCCCGTGGGCGCCTAATGTTCCAGCTCCACAGGACACCTCGCTTCACGCAGTCTCACCTCATACCTCCCACTGAAAAGCCTCCCGTCAATCATCACGAGAGGATGAGTCGCCCCGGGCGCTCAGCAGCCGCAGCCCGCGCGTGTGTGTGTGTGTATAAAAAAAATCCCCCACGATGCATCATAATCCAGGTTTCAGACGCCGTCTCTGTTGTACCCCGATTCAAGCAAAGGAGACGGCGGTCGCTCGTTATTCAGTAGGATTTGTATAAAAAGCGTGTGTTTGATCCGTGACTCATCTGGTGTTATTGTTAGAGGAGCGTGTATACACAGCTCTGGCTTATAAAGAAATCATAATTCATAAAATGTTTACAGACCATAACGTATTTGAGGAACTGAAGATCTAATTTAGTGGTGGATGGGCAAGCAAATGTCCTTCCTGGTATCAGTTTTATGAAACTACAATAAGGAGTGCATTTAAAAGTGACAGTTCCTCTGCAGCGCTATAGGATTTAGCAACCTTAATGCATTCATATATATATTTAATGTTCGGGTTCAGACTCTCATCAACCTCCTATCCAGCAGCAATCAGCTGTTACAGCTATTTTTAGCATACGTGGAGGCTAATGTAGCGTGTCCCCATGCCCCCATGTGACGATGAATGAATAAATAAATACAACATCATAAAGATGCTTTAAAACAAAGATTCTGTGACAGTTTAAATGTAGAAAATGAGACTCAGACACGAACAGAGAGTCTCTGAATATCTACAGTATGTAAAAGTGATGAAATAGCCTTGTAATGCTCCCAGCTGCTGCAGCTACTTTTTCATTAACTACACATTACTGTTTCTACTCAACCAACCAGCACAGATGTCACAAAGGAACCAATAATGGAGAGATGAACATTCAGTTGCCAGTTTATTAGGCGTACCTTGCTGAGAACAAAAAAAAGTCTAACTGTCTTACACAACAGGCCTGCAATAAATCCTGAAGGTTATAATGTTGCATCTCCCTCGGGGTCACTCCTCATTTACATTTCCGACTGTATAAAGCTGTCCTGACACTTCCAGCTCTCTGCCACGTCCATCACCGACGTCTAGACAAAGCAACAGTTATCACTCTTGGCAGTCCAGCCGGTTGCTCTTGTTAATTCAAAGACGCCTCCAGCGATTTGTGAATCTGGCTGCTGATATGTTACTTACAGAGTGTTCATCTGCCTGCTTCTCTCTTGCATAAGCAACATCATTCCCTTTATTATTTAATTATTTAAATGTAGGATGTCCTGCTCTTCTATCTATCCGTCCGTCTATCTATCTATCTGTCTGTCTGTCTGTCTGTCCGTCCGTCTGTCCGCCCGTCTACCTACCTACCCACCCAGCCATCCATCCATCCACCTACCCACCCATCCTACCTACCTACCTGCCTGCCTGCCTGCCTGCCTGCCTGCCTGCCTGCCTGCCTGCCTGCCTGCCTGCCTACCTACCTACCTACCGTGGACGTCACTCTGTCGTCCGTCTCCACCGACTTGATTCAAGTTGCCGTCTTGAAGCACTGCAGAAGAGTCTCAGTCCGGCTACACTTCAAGGTGAGACGGACGAGATATTTTGCCGTTGTTTGGAGTCCGAAAGGTTTTCATGATCATCATTGTCCTCGTGTCAGAAGATGAGGTCCTGCAGGTTCATCTGAATGTTTCAAAACCGTCCGGGTTCCTCCGTCGGTTCTCTTTCCCGAGAGGACACGTTCTCTGGATTCAAGCTCCCACGAGCTGGAAATCAAAGAGCTGGGAAACATACATTTTTCAAGGGAGGAAAATCTGTTTCTGAGAGGGTTTGCCTTCAAAAGGTATCGAAACTGTAGATGTCGGATGTGATCCGTGCCTCGTTATTCACTGTTTTTCTCTTTCTGCGGCTTTCCAACAACGGGCTTTCTTTATTGATGACAGGTGCTCAATTGCGTTCAACTGTCCTCACGGTTCCTCTCAGTCTTTTCAGCACTCTGGGTTCATCAAATAAACCCAGAGTGCACCACCGGACAGCCCAAGGGAGCGACTAGCTAGTGAACACAGTGTCACATTTACAGCTAAAGAGACAATATTTAGACCCTGAAGCGGTTATGACGGACGGGAAAAGAAAGCCGTCTCTCAGTTGTGGTCATAACTCGTGCCGTGCGTGTTTAATCTTGACTACTTGTCTCTAAAATATTCTAACTTTAAAAAGTAGTCTTATTAAAGCTGCAGCTTAATCTTTTGCAGACAGCATTATAGTAAATTATTTGTTAATGTAAAGAGTGGTGCTTCATGCATGTTAAAAGGTTTCATATCATCAGGACTTTCAAGGACTTTCTATAGAAATAAACTAAAAACCTTCTTTTATTGCGTGTCAATCTGGTGCCGGTGTTACAGCTCATGTAGCGTGCCGTTGCACAATGTTGAAGTGTGTGCCCTATATTCAGTGACGATTACTGTAATTGTGGACGCTTAGTGCAGACTAATGTAAGAAAATCCGCTTCATTAAGCTCAAGTGGAAATGAGACTTGACGCTGCTAGACAGAATGGGTTCCACCGTGAAATGACATTTCTATGAGAGGCTGATGCATCCAATCCAAAGGCTCGGGAAACCCACGTGACTCCATCACGGGCGCCGTTGTTGCTGCAGGACGGACCGGCGGATGAGATCATGGGAGGCGATGTGCCGCTTGTCCCCCGTGGCCACTGGGCGGATCTGTGGAAGACGCTTCCGGAAAAAAGCTTTGGACATTTCTGGAACATGTTTTCTACAACCTCTTCATTGATTCCTGACTTTATTGGGTTCTTTTCTATCTGTCTCTCCTTATCTTTGATGATCTTCTTCTAATATTTCTTGACGGATTCTGAACCTAAATGTTACCATGCCAACGCGCACAACGACGGTGGTGAACATGGCAGCTTCTCGTCATTGGCAGCATGTTGGCAGATGTTCACATCTGGTCAACCTTTGGACGCTCTTATGATCAAGAGGCCTTTGTTTGGTGGCCCTTTCTTATCTGTTTTTTCATCTAAACTGTTATCTGTTATGTTTTCCTGTTATTTGTTTTTAAATTCTTTTTGTAAATAACGTTAATTTGGAAAACCCACACGTTTTTGTATCTAAATAATGTATCGTCTTTTGGAAACTAGAGAGTGGTGATGGAGAGAAGTTTTTTTTCTTGTGTTCTATTTCAACTGTTGTTATATACATCTTATATATATATATATACTTATATATAAGACGTATATATCATAATCATATCAAAGACGTGCTGGGCCAAGACCCCATCTGTTATTTCCAGTGCAGTTTGGCCTCTGTTTGTGTTTGTCTTGGTAAAACCTGTACGAGGTCGGCCAAATGTGCCAAAAAGAACCTTCACAAAGTGCAAATCCTCCTTTTTTTTACTGTAACATTTAGGTGATCATTTTGTCTGCTTGGTGCATCGCCTTCTGTACGAACGGAGCCCACATAACCAGCTTGTAGTGGGACTAATGAATGAATTACAGACCCACCCACAACGAGCAGCTGGCACACTATTAAATAGAGAAATTAATTTCTCACTGAAACAACGAAACAAATCAAATTAACATTCATGAATGCTGTTTGTCCAGTGACGATTTTTCTTTTACATCCACATCCATATCTCTTGACTTTATGAGATAATAAACAAAACGGAGGAACAGAACAAACTGCTCCGTCTCATTTTGTATATTCCAACTCAACCTGCTCACTGTGCTTTCACAAGGTGTTGTTGTTCTCCTCACGAGCCAATCAGAACTCCACCTTTATCCCAGCCGGTAAACTCCATCCTTCCACCAGCTGCTGTGTTTAACTCCCTCATGCATTTGCAGTTTTTAGTAGATACATTCTCTCATATTCCTATTTATTTCAAAGTCAAAACTCGACTTAAAAGATGCCGAGATTCACCGGGGCACATAACAGAATAAACAAAGGAAATACAATGCAGATTTGTATTCTCATAGCAGCAAAACAGATTTTCTCTCAATGTTAATCTTCAAACGTCAACCTTTAATCTCAGTTAGAGTCTGCTTCCAGATAAAGTTTGCAAATGTGGTGCTTCCACCACACAAAAGCATCATATCAGCATATTCTGGTTGCATTATATTATGTGTAATCACCTTTTTTTTGTCTTCAATGTGCTGGATGAAGATACTAAGCCTCTTGGTATACGATCACATTCACCGTGCGCAGCGCCGCAACACGATTGTATTAGATGACGGCTAATTCTACAATGTCGTCACTGTCATAAATACAATTTAGTCGCGTCGTCGGGAGCTGAGGCTGAGCCCGTAAATCATTTCACTTCCTCAGACTGAAAGCCTCTGATCACTGAGATACAGCTCGAGATTGGGAGATGCATTCAAGTGCGGTAGAAAGAAACAGACACCACTTTAATACCATCATTTAAAGATATGTATTTACTTCATTTGTGAACTTGTATCGGTGTTTCAGGTACAAGGTGCATGACAAATCCTACGGTGGTCTTTAACGGACACATTTAAATATATTGACTGCACAATAACTAAGAAGAGAGATTCAACTGTAACGTCTGTTGAATTAACGACGCATAAATATTTATGGAACAATTCTGCAAACCAAACTGGTGTGTACGCTAAAAAAAACACCAACAACCACAGTTAATGGATCCATAACTGCACTTCGTTAAAGTTGGGGGACTCACGAGAGTTGTAGATTTTTTTTTTCACTAGTGTGGCTCGAGATCACTGAACTGGATACTACAATCCCCCCAAAAGCCGCTCAACAACAACGTGTATTCTCCGCGCCTTCGTCTTACGAACTCCTGCCTTGCAATACAAGTGTCCTCCTAAGAATTTAGAGTCTCAAAAGCCCAATAAAATGCAAAAAATAACCCTGACGACATCGACCGGGGTTATTTTCTTCCAGCTCTCTCCAGAGCTACAGAAGCCATTAAACATCTGCTCTCACAGGCTGAGTAGAACTCCCTGTGAAGAGTAAAGTGTTCTCGATGTGTACAATTGGGCGAACCAGTGGTCCCTTTAAAAACGGAGTCATTTGGTGTGCACGCGAAACGAAACAAAGATCCAAATGCACGCACGTCTACTTATTATTTGTATTGAGAAAAACATGTAATCGCACCGTAACGTGCCTGGTTGTCCCGCTTGTGGAAACTTTAAGATATGAACATGAAAATGATAACGCTTATTTTTTTTTTAAACGACACTAACTCAGAAGAAAAGACAGAAAATCCTCCTTGTGACAGGAAGATGATATTAGGCCCAAGATGTACTTTCTCCGTGATGGAGCGTCCGCAGAGTAAATCCTGTTTGCTGCACAGAGGAACAAGGCTGCCGGTGATTAGATTGTGGATGGGTTCTGTTCCTCCCGGCGTACAGAATGTAGGTCGGCGACATTTGTCCTGCTTCCTCGGCAGCGGCTGTCATGGCTTCCTTTGTTACTGGGACACATGTACACACACGGTGCACAGCGTGTGATGGGCCTCTAATGAAGCCTCTAAGGAAGCCTCCAATGAAGCCCAGCACATGTTCCAATCCTCCTGGAGTTTGACGGTCTGAGTAGAAACTGTAAGAAAAATTCCACCTTTGTATGTAACAATTGTCAACAAAAACAAAAAGCAAGTTTAAATTAGTATTTTTTTTCTTCTATTGAGACAACAGCTTGTTGATCTCCTCCGAAATCCTCGATTAGCAAATAAAGCTAACAGCTGTGACTGCAAGGGAACATCTGTTGGCTCGAGAGAACAAACTCGTCCAATTACCCCCGTAAACATTGCTCCAGGCATATGTATGCAGAGGGAAAACACCGGTGAGCGGTTACAGTGTCGAGGAAATGTGTCACTACATGTGTTAAGGGTCAACGCTATCCGCTTATTCTCTTATTTGGTAAATCGTGGAAAGGGCTCCAGGGAATTAAAGCTGCCTCGGTCTGTGAGAATTACATCTGGGTGAGCTCGGTGTTAGTGGAGACGGCGAGGGTGGAACAGAACTACCTCCATGGGTTGTTGCTGTGGAGATGTTCAAGAGTGGCTGTACAGTAAACGTCCTTGATTATGTAAATCTATCACACGGCACAGCACGGCATGTTTGTCTCCTAAGATGCCCCTTATTGTGGTGTGCTTGTTACCACGGTAACCGCTGTTTACACAATGGGAACGTGTAGGATGCCAGAAGCGACGGCAGAATTTTTTTTGGTTCAGTGGAGATAACCCGAGCAGGCTTCACTTGAAACATTGCGACAGATTTGTAGAAGGAGAAAAAAAAAATGGATGCGAACTCCAAATGGTTGGAGTCGTAGTAAAGACGTGCAGCCAAGTCAGTAAACAGATAGAAACAACAACAAAAGCCCTGTTCTGACTGCTTCTGGGAGAAAGGTTGTGAATAACGAATTGGGAGGAGTACGAGTGTTGTGTGTTGTGTGTGTGCTGGGACAATCTGAACCCCGGGCACAATTATACCTATTCTGAAAGGATGATGTTACATAAGCTCCTATAGGGTCATGAAATGTACCCCACCCCCCCCCCCCCCCAACAAATGTGGAATGAATTGGAAAATGACATCGCACGCAATGCCGTCCAAGAAGTGCACATGCGACGATGTCTGTGTGGGATTGTTGTCTGTAAGTGGTCATAAATTATGAGGACCGAGGAAAACAACAATGGGATTGTAGACTGAAGGAACTGGCGGTACCACTGTGGTCTGTATTCCAACCACAGGCTTCCTGATAAAAAAAAAGATTACAAAATAAAATCACTATCAACATTGTGCTCATTATTTCCAGAAGCAGCTATAAGTTAATAGTTCTGGCTTGAGGAACAGTTTGACATTTTGTAAAAATACGCTTATTCACCTTCTTCCACGAACGAGATCGATGCCATAAGTTTACCCTTTGAATGCAGACCTACAGCCAATGGAACGCAAGGGAAGCAGCCAGCCCGGCTCTCTCCAGAGCTCCGACATACCCCATGTAGTTACTCAAAAGCGCACTTATCTAACACTTATCTCTGTAAAGGTGAAGTGTGTCGAATCTGGCTGCATCCGGCGGTGAGATTGCAGATTGCAAACCGACTGTATCTTCTCCCGTTTGCCGATAAGGTGAACGCGATGAAAGGCCCTAATTAGAGCCAGTGTTTGGTTGGTCCATTGAGACTGTGGGTCAGTGGTTAGCAGGTCTGTCTTTCAATCAGGGGGTTGGCGGTTCAATCCCCGCCCTAGTCGATGTGTCCTTGAGCAAGTCACTTAACCCTGAATTGTTCCCTGTAGCTGCGTATAAATGTAACATGATTGTAAGTCGCTTTGGATAAAAGCGTCAGCTAAATGTAATGTGACGACCTGCTCTGTGCATAGATATAAATAGCTTATTCCAAGGTGACGGAAACACAACCATTCTTCTTTGCAGGCGATTATAAACTTAAGACAACATGCTTATGAAAATAATAATCCCATTTCTGCCAACACATGCTCCTAAATGCTACAGAAATGTGGTTTTATACAGAGTTAGAAGCTGGGACTGTGAATTATGTACTCTGACCATGGACTGAAAGCCACTGTCACAGGCTCTTGTTGTATTCAATAATGCCCAACCCGTGTACGTGTGTATCGCCTAGCTAGAAACATTTGCTACGAGCTCGAATAAGCTAGCTGGTACATGTAAAACCTTTACTATTACCTGTTGGTAAATAGGCTTTATCTTTTCTAGTAAAATAGCAACACGGACAGAGGAAACAGACAACCAGATGTAGGCCTACCATTCTTGGGCATGTGGCTAGTCCGTTGCTAACGCCTAGTGCCGGCGTTAGCCTAATTTGACCGTGAAGAAGTAAACACGTGCCCATTTTATTTTGTAAAGCGCTGTGCGTGTTCAAAATGTACAAATCAGCGCCGGGTTTAAAGAAAGGACTTTGGAGACGACGCGGCCTCTCGTCCTAAACGATACCTTTGACCCTTGTCTTCACATTCTACGCTTAAGCAGTTTCCCTGTTCGCAGTCTATGTTTCACAATCCCTCCGTGACAACACCAACCACTGAATAACCCACAGCTACTGCCGCTGCCCATGTAATCACATCGACTCAGGCCTGAGGACCAAACCAACAAGGAGGTACTTACCCACAGAGGACGAGTGATTCACTGAATAATTCAGTTCAATCGGGCCAGTTTAAACATTAATGGGAGAGTGGGAGTTCCTCTCGGCACCTCCCTGGTGACATACCGTAGTTGAGGAGACACTAATTGCTAACTCTTGTCCGGTAGGAGTCTTTAATTAAAGTGAGGGGAGAGCGCTGGAGCTTCCTTGGCGCTCGGCTTGTCGACCCTTTGGAGAGTTACAAGCAAAGTGGTCCCCCTTTGGCCAACTCTCTCACAGCCCTGTTCAAATTGCATGGGTGAGGGGGGGGGGGGGGGGGGGGGTACTGCCCTTGACTACATTACGGCATATTAACTGAGTGCCCATCGAGTATCATTTTGTGATTATGTGCCTACAGTCCAAAGGTCGTGAAACATAATCTTTGACTCCCTTGATTCCCTTAATGAGAGTCTTTTCAAGGTCTTATAGGGTGAAATAGATATATCTTCATACATTGATATTATAGTTAATGAAGCGTTTACAAATGACAGAAATGGCTCCAATTATAGTAGAATCGTATTGAAATGTACAGTCCTGGCTTTTATGTCGGGGTGAGCAATAACACAACATGTGGTTCCGATTTGATACCAAGTAATAACAGAAGAAGAAGCACCAATATAGATAGAAAATACTCGCTGTTATTAAAAATCTACTCTCATGTTGGAAAGTGATACGCGCTATCATTTATTATAAATTGACTCTACAATTCAACCGTGGCACCGGAGGCACTGGCAATGATTTTGTTTCAAGCTGTGGAACTTGAAATCATTCATCTCTAAATCCCTAGAAATGTATTGAGGAGCGAGTGTGTGGGAGACAAATAAAAAAATAAAAAATATACTCGGGGTCTCTGCCCGGTAAACTGATTGACAGGCAGCGGCCACATTCAGTGAATATCTCATGACTCAACCAGGTTACATCTTTTTTTTTTTTAAAAAGCCATTAACAGCCCAAACCACAGCTCATAAATTAGACAGCATTTCGAAAGCGAGAAAAATGAAATGGCAATTTCTCGCTGTGAAAAGAACACCATCTGGTAATTGCAAATCAATATGCCGACCAAAATCCCTGCACGCGGCTGAAAGGGATTGCAGGGTATAACTGAAGAGGGGTAAGAGTTGCATTTGTCAAACATCGTTGCTGCAGCAGTGCATCACAAGAATGTGCTACTTTGCTAATTGGTGAACGCTCTGCTGGAGGCGCTGAATAAAATATAAAAGGACGATGGGACTGTGATAGCGGGACATAATTATTGGGGATGCAAAGGGAGCGTGTGACTGTTCAATCGGAACGGCCCTGCGTCTAGATAGATTGTATGCGGAATATTTTGAAACGGGATGAATGTTTTATGGGGCTTTCGTATATTAAATTACCACAGTCATATTACTAAATCAAGCCCAATTTAGATTTCAGATAATAAGTTTGCTTTTGACTTTATCCTCAAAGAAAGATCATTTCGGGTAACCGAGTAACACACCTATTTGCAGAAAGTTGTGCCACCATCTGGACTTCACGGCAACAGGACCCCCTCCACATTTAGAGTGGTGGTTTATGTAACTGTGTGGACTAACCTGAGTAATCATGCTGTGGAGTCATTAACCTGACAGAAGTGCAATGAAGGGCCCTCACCACCCCCCCCCCCGCCCCCCCCAGCCTGAACAACCATTAGAGCCACAATCACCACCTCCGCTCCGCAGGTCTGCCTACCGTCGGATCCACTGCCCACCCGCCCCACACCTCCTCGCTTTTTCTGACCTCGCCGACGTCAGCGGTTGCCATGGCGGCGGTGTGCAGTACATTTCACGCAAAAAAACCCCCAAAAAACACAACCCGAATCCATTGTTGTGGAATCTATCGATCACCTTTAGGCTCATCACCGTCACCGTCGTCATCGTCATCATCATCATCATCATCATCATCATCATCATCCACTCCTCTCCTTCTATTTGTGGGCTCGAGGTGACACTCTTCTGCGGGCGCTTTTTGGAGAGGCCACTTTGTTCCACGGGGCTGATCTGAGAGCCTCTCGTGAGCTGAGAACACCGTCACTGACAATGGACGCTCGGGCGAAGCTTTAGGGCCCTTCATGACGGAGGCCTCTCCAACGGTGCAGCAGAGGTCGTCGAGTGGGCTCGCGAGGTCGCGAGGTCCCCCGCTCGGTGCCGTGTGCGCTCGAGGAGCCGGAAGATAAGCGATGGCCACCGATATGCACAAAACATTATTCATGAGATTTTTCAAGAGACGTTTGTTTGTTTGTCGTCGCAACAACAAATGCACAACGGCCAACGAACGACAGACTTTTTTTGGGGTCTTTTAAAGGACTGACCTCGCTTTGCTGTTGGTTTTAAGTGGAACTTTGAATGCGTCTCGGCCTCCCTGAGACTTTTAAATCTCAAAGGGACGACGATAAATAAAGGTGGCGCCAAATCAAATGAATGAAACTATACTGTTGACGTTTATGAGGCCCGCCGGGTCTCGCATTCATTTTGCCTGCTTAGTTTCTAACGGGCAAATACTTAGAAAACTAAATTTAAGTATTTACAAATGGCTATTTACCGACACGGTTCCCCACTTCCAGCCACACGCGGAACGTAAAGCACATTGTTTTTCTGCCACGGCGTGAAGACATTAGATGTCTGTGGGCATATTTTTCTAACTTTAGAGTGAGCCGGCTGTCTTGTTTCATCTCAAGCTAAAAGTGTCTCTTGGCTCCAGCTCCATACATCATGCACAGACACAAGAGAGGTATTGATCTTCTCTTCTCACAGTGACTGCACTCTTTTTCCTGGAATTTCTTCTTTTTTCTTTTTTGGTGCCTGAAATGCACAAATAATAATTTACTAAACACATCATCCGGAGTGTATTCACGTTGACCACCTCCAGCTTTGCAGGATCTGCCTCATCAAACAACGTCGTATCTGTGTCAAGAGGATTGGGTTGCAGATTACTTCATTGTCATTGCATTTTCGCACGCAGAACAATTGGTTCTCAGCGAGGCACGGTTATCAGTTTTAAACACCGATCTGAAATGAAGGAAAGTGGCAGTGGGCAAAGCTTGATGAATCATGTCATTTTGAATCTTTTAAGGATTAAGGACACAGTGGAAAATGTCGCCAACATATTTCAGAGGAGCTCTCCATGCGGCCATAAATACACCGATCTATTAATGAAATACTAAGTGGACGGCGTCCAAAACTGCGACTCAAGTGGCGTATTCATGCAGCCATGTAATTTTTGCATCCACCGTCTATTGTTTTTTTTTCAGGCAGGATGTTATTAGCATACTCTGCTGTGCAAAGCGCGCAGGCGAGCTCAACGCAGGCGGAGGCTTGTTTTGTTCTTTTATTAATATTTTTTGTCATTCAGCTGTGTTTTTCCACTCATAACTATGGCAACCGGCCGCAAAAGCCTTGAGAAGAGTCTGCGTCTATTGTAATGTTTTCTACTATTCTCTTACAGCAGATGTTCCCTTGTGACTTTTGGCTGTACGAAGGAAGTCCATCTTCCCAGTCAATGGAGAGCCTCTCATCTCCTTGAAAACAGAACACGTGCAGACAATCTGCCCACGAGCAGACGTCCACCACATCTCACCACCTACCAGCTGCTTGTGATGCAGACGCCGTGTGGGGCGCGGCGAGCAGCAGGCTAGCTCTGGAGGCCCGGTTCACATCTCACCGCCCCGCCACGTCCGTTTCCTTGGCTCTCATTTCATGTCAGCGGCCCTCAACACCCACTGAGTTGTTGCAGGGACTTCAATGTTTTTTTTTTCTTCTTCTTCAGTGGTAGTGGATATGCGGATATGTGTATCGGGGGGGGGGGGGGGGGGGGGGGGGGGGGGGGGGGGGCAAAACCAAAGGGCATGAGCCTTCAAAGAGATGCAAAAAACGACATGTACAATAACCATAAATAGATGCACGACGATCACATGGGTACATGACATACACACGACGCAAAGAAACCACCGAGAGCAGCAACACAACCACAAAGGAATACATATTTAGTTTATAATGTAACATAACACGACAAAGAGAAGCTAAGTGACAACAAAGGGATGCAAAATGACTCAAATAAGTACATAATGGTTACATTTAAGGAGACACACACATAACAGAGACCGGGTGTCTCGCTTCTAAGTGGGAAGGGTTGGGGGGCTTTAACGTTGTCTCGTAATCTGTGTTTAGAGGGGTCTGGTAACATTCAGCCACTGATGCACATCAGAGATCTCACAGGCAGCAGGGGGTCCACACACACACACACACACACACATCCTCAGTGGATGAACACAGGGAGGCTCGCCATAGGATCCAAACATACCTGAAGACAACACCCCCACCCCCCCCGGCCCCGCCCCCTGCGGATGCCATTTGTGTGTTTGTTTATCTTAAAATGCCTCTGACCTTTCCACCTGCGGGGTCGGAAAGCGACAGCGCGGAAGTCATCAACTTTAAGTCGTGCAAGTTTTTTTTTTTTTACGAGCAACACAAAGAGATGAACTCCACTGTACTGAGTTTATACATCAGCCATCGAAGGTCACAGCAGAGTGGGTGGCGTACGCCGTGATGCAGGTTCGTGACTCAGATATAATGCTTGCTGTTGTTTTACTCATGCTTCAACTCAGCCTCCACCTGCATCATCAATATTCATTTTATGTAAAATATTCGACTGTCCCTTTTTCCGACTAATCTTTTTTTATTTTTATTTTTTAAGCTGGACTTTTCGCTGCGACAGCGCAACAAATGCTCAAATCCTTATCTCCTCATCTCCTCATCTCCTCATCGCCTCATGTCCTCATCTCCTCATCTCCTCATCTCCTCATCTCCTCATCGCCTCATCGCCTCATCTCCTCATCTCCTCATCTCCTCATCTCCTGCCCACAACGTCTGGCACTGCCTCATGAAAACAATTCGAACATCAGGAAGTGTTTTTTCTTTCAGGAGCCTCTTGTGTTTACCTCATTATGAATGGTTTGCAGTTTACATGTTAACAGCTTTAAGCTTATTATTTCAGAGAGATGGATAAAGGATAAGGGAGTTAAGATGCTCCTTTATGGCCTCCGGCTCCAGCTGATTATGTTTGTGCACTAGTGCAACGTGCTTTGAAGAGAAGGTCGAATAGAAACCATTAACACATATCAACGCGTGACGATTGGCAGCGTTTGCGTTCACTTCTCTCCATGTTTACACCAACAGGTCCCGGACCCGCCGGACGGTTTGTTACACAGAACCGTCCGAGAAGCCGTCGACGGAACCGGTTTGGAGAAAACAAGGAGGCGCTTATCGTAGCGGGCGATTGGACGAACCATCCGTCAAACTCTCGGAGTCGGTAGAAGAGACGAAACCATCGTTTCCGTCAGAAAGAGAGCCTACGGTGCCATTTTTTTAAAAATCATTATTTTGCTCTTCTGTCAATGAAGAAATACTAATATGCTATTGCAGCATCAACGCTAGCGAGAATCCAGCTGCCGGGCCGAGTCACGATCTGCCTCTGCCCAATGTTGTGCAACGCAAGACGGTAGTTTCTTTCTCTCCTCCACCGCCTTTGAGCAAGCAGCTGCAGCCCGAGGGACGAACACATCTACTGGCTCCATAATATCAGCAGAACAGGAGCGAATCTGCATGTGTTGTGAGGCCTCGTGTAGATTCTGCAAAGGGGTCAGAAAGACAAGTGAGGTGATGTCGCTTGTTGGTTTTTCGGCTGGTGGCAGTAACAGACGAAGAAAAGAGCAGAGCAATAGAACGAGATGCTGGATGAAGGACGATGTTCCTCTGAAGAAGGTGTAATACCATTTCTGTTATTGCACAACCTGCATTATGAATGGTTATGTTCGGTCCCGCTTGTTCAAGACCTTGAAGGCGATGGCACGGAGAGGGAGCGCTTGATTCCTTAAAGTAAAAGAAAAAGAAGACAAAAAGTGCCTTTTTAAAAATAAATAAAAATAAAATGCAAGAATGTATGGTTACAAAATAACCAAAACCATGTGTGTCGCCACGAGGCCCGTTCCTCTAACGGTCCCAGTGGGGAGCGTTCTGGGGTCCAGTGGGTCTCGGTGGGGAGCTGCTGACTGACACTACTCACCCTGGGTGGGGCTTGTGCTCTCCACCCCCCCCCCCCGCCCGGGGCCACAGCCTCTCAGTGAGTCATCCTGAGATGTGATGCCACGAGCGTCACTTAGCACATGAAGGAACGGGCGCGCGCGACCTTTCGATCGGGCTCTCCGGTGACAAATGGAAAAACTATATAGCAGACGAGGCTTCTTCTTTTTTAAAACGACAATCCCAAAAAAAAGCAATTACGCAGGATTACGACGTGACCCCCTGTGGTCCGATGGGAGCTGAGAGTCGGCCTCGGGCCTCAGAGGTGGTGACCACGAGTCACTTTGCTTAGTCGTTCCATTTTGTTCAGTTCAGGTCAAAGATTCTTCGTCACCTGACCATGTGGTTCATTCCCTTTTTTTTTTACTTAGCTTAAGGGGACATTATAACGCCTTTCCGGAGGGCTCCAACTGTAAATCAAGTCAACTTTGCTTCGCTATTGGCCGGTTGTGTGAACACAATTCAGACGGACGTGGGAGGAGATCGCGCTTCAATTCTTTTCACTGGACGCGAATATGTGAAAACTATCGGCAATAATCATTTTGCAGGTTTTCTCTCCGTTTCTGACCACTTCATCCGTCTCTTTCTCGGCGGGTTGAAAGTCCTCAACTCTCCACATCCTGGCCCTGCACTAAAGGGCTGCTGGATCTCATTGACATTCATGGCTGGAGGAGAGTTTTGAGTTTTACTGCACAGTTCGCTGACATAAGCTAAACATCCCGGACGATCGCTGAGACGTTAAGACGGGTTCCTTCGGAGCAGAGGCTTTTACTTACAGCCTCATTAAAGGGAAGGCTCTACATCGTCCCTGTTGATACGTATACATATATATGTCCATGTAATCCCCTTTTTTCTTCCCGATTCAAGATCAGTGTGATTGGGACTAACAAGCCGATAAACGTCTACAGATGGAATAACAAGCCCTTCGCGGCGTGCATTTATAGACACGACGTCCATTGTGAGCGATGCTCGCTCCCTTAAAAACTCAATTTCCCTGATATCTGTAGGAATACAATAAGGAGTCGCTGCCTCTTTCTTCTCTTCCTGTGTGTGTGTGTGTGTGTGTGTGTGTGTGTGTGTGTGCTAGTAGCAGTCAAGCTATCTGAGTCGTACCTCAAGGGGATGTGTTTGTGAAATTGGACTCAGCCTGTTATTTCATACATTATCTTCAGTGCAATTTGATTCCACTTTTGGGCCGTATTGAATTTGTTTAAGTGTGAAATATGAAATGTGTGCGTTGACCTCGTCCCCAACACACACACACACACACGGGGAGCATCCGGGGTGAACTGAAACGCAACAATCTGTGCGACACGTATTTTTTACCGTTTAAACGGCTTTTCTAATGAGACTCATTAGGCACCGTGGGATGCTAAAGAGAGGAAGTGTTGATAACTCCACATGCGGGAATCATGTTTGACCCCCCCCCCGATACTCACTGTGAGTAAAGTTAAAGTTGGAGAAGTAAAGAGAAGTTGGTGATTTTTCACCAACGGGAGCATCATTAGATGTGGACGTCGCAACAGGGCCGAGGGTGCGTTTGTTTGCGTCAAACATGTGCTGGGTGGATTGGAGGGTGTGTGTGTGTGTGTGTGTGTGTGTGTGTGTGTGTGTGTGTGTGTGTGTGTGTGTGTGGCGGCGCAGATGAACTAACTGATCTTTTCTCTGTGGTATTGCTGGTAATTGAGAGCAGGGGAAGTGTCCTCCTGTGAGGTCGCCTCCTCTGCTCTCTGGTTCCCTCTCACCCCTCGTCTCTACTCCAGGACACACACACACACACACACACACACACACACAAGCCTCTTAATAACTGGCTGTGTTTATTGACTCAATAAATCCGAGGAGGGAATAATTTGCTTACGTGTGCTGAAGAACAGAAGTTATCATCACGGTTTAAAACCTTTGAATGGCAGAAAACGCGCCATTTGTCATCGTTAGTCTCCAACTTTTTAATAGACTCCTCGAGAGCGCGCATTGCGTGTGTGGCACGTCTTTTAATCGTGATTCATAACACGCCACGAAATGGAGAAACCAGACTTCAAACTGGGTGAAGTGACGGTCATGTGTTCGCTGGGAAGACGCTGCATTTTAAAGTGACGTTCGTACTCTGATTCTCTGCACGCCCGACACCCACCCACCCACGACCACCAGCTCTCTCTCACACACACACACACACACACACACACACACACACACTACACACTACATCAACACTATCTTCTCTCCCCGTGCCGCTGTTCTCTCTGCTGCGCGTTGCGTAAACGGAGAGCCCGGTTGAAGAGAAATGTGACTCAGTTCAAACATGTTTTATTAAAGCAGCTCCAGATGGCTTTGACAGAAGCTGAAGTCTCTGCTGCTGCTCAAGTCTGCTGGAAGTAGTTTGCAAAAGTTTTAGGGCTAATCCACCCTGAACACACACATACACACACACACACACACACACACACGCTCGCTAATTGATTTCACTGTTATCTTGCTGTGTTCTGTGTACAATGGATGGATAACATTATTAACAAGGGAATGACGATTTTCTATGCAGACTACTTCATCTACGATGTGCAATATGTGACATATTATTACTGTCTGTAATTTAAAACTGTATCCAAAACTGTACATATTACCACCTTCTGCATAGTGTTTTCTTTTATATTTTTCCTTTCTTATTATAGTGTTATTTCTAAACTGTGGACTCGGAGCGCGATCAGAGATTTCCAGTGTTTCTGGACTGCTGGTTCAGGCACAAATGGCAAATACAACCTTGAAACTTGAAACAGCGGTTGACCTTTGACCCCTTTTTCCTTCGCGCTCTCCTGTATCACTTCCACCACTCTCACCATTAAGTGCGAGCATCTTTTTTTTTTCTCCATCTAAAACGCATTTACGTGAACCTTCACTGCAGGTACGATACGACAGAAAGAGGAGCGCATGAAGAGCCAAGGTGGAGAGCATGACGCAGCCGGGGGCGACAGCCTATCGAGATGCTGGATCCTATCCTCCAGGTTGCCATGGTTGCATCAGTAAAGTTGTGTCACCCGCGATCCGCGCATCATCGCATTTACTGCCATGAATGAATAACAGATATGAAGTTGTAAAAGAATGGAGCTCTCACTCATCGTCACCTTTTCTCTCCTCCGTCTCACGCCGCTGTCGTCGCCTCCGACTCTTCCCCGTCTCTTTTGACGTCGCATTAGCAGCAGCGCTTTGATCCGTGAACGCCGCGCACACCCGCGTGCAATTTGACTTTGATTCACAAAGACACAATTATCCTCAACCTGAAGGAAAACCTCCGTCATACTGTGCAAAAAAAAAAAACCACACACACACCGACGTTTCGAACTGCACAAAGCGCCGATGGGGTTGCTAGTTATCGAAGAGGTGGATGTTTGATTCCTCGCTTTCGATCGCTTCGAGAGGGCTCGTCAAATAACGTCGTCATGGAAACCATCCGGTCAGGTTCAAGTTGCACCTTCTCTCAAACGTTAAAGGTGGACTCGACGTGTCGTGTAATGAACACGTTTGGTTATTCGTGACGCCTCCCCCACTCTCACCACCTCAATTCATCGGTTCAAGTATATTGCCGAAGCTGTGAGGATATAAAACGCAAAGGAGGGAGTGGGGACGAAGACTCCCTCCCCCCCCTCCCCCCCCTCGGTGAGGGTCAGGCTTATCCTCCATGAACAATAGAGATGTCAGCAGAGATGTCAGGTGAGCGTCGCCGCCAGGGCGAGCGGCGCCCTGACGGCTTCAATGCAACGCCACGATAAAGAGCTCAAGTCGGCTGCAGGCTTCGATTAAATCAAAATGAAAATGTGGGGGGGTCGGGGGTCGTCGACGTGACCACCGAATAGCTACGGTCTACCTCGCGGGAATGGCGTGAATAAACGTACGATGTGTGCAGTGGTATGCGAGGAGCCTTCAAACTCGTGGATCTGTCCCTCAAACTGGACTTCATGGGTCATCTTGTGTGTACCTGAATCAACGCGGGGGCTGATTTTTTGGTCGGAATGCATCAAGAAGGACGTGATCCCGGACCACAAACACCAATCAGTGTGCTCTTTGGAACACAGAACCAAGCTGGAGGTACCGTGGTTCTCCTCGGAGGCCTCCTGACCCCCCTGACCTCTTGATGGATGAAGCTGGGAGGACCAGGAAGTGGCAGCTACGCTCGTCCCTCGGCCTCGAGCTGCGAGAAGTAAAACATTACGGCATGGCTGACCTGTTCTCCGCCTGTGTGGTCATGATGAGGAAGGGCTCACGTGTGTGTGTGTGTGTTTGTGTGTGTGTGTGTGTGTGTGTGTGTGTGTGTGTTCCCGGGGTGTTCACTGCGTGCATTCAGGATGTTCGGCAATGACAATTGAAGATAATTAAACCGGTTGTATATATATATGTCCTGCGTTGCCAATCATCTCCCTGAGGCTCGAGATGTAAAGCAACAAATGGCCGTTCTTTATGCCCTCGACGACGGGAAAATCAATACGCTGTAATATGTAACACAAACATCTTGGTTTTTTTCACTTCCTGGCACACACAACAATGTTGGCATCCTTCCCGATCTCGTGATCTCAGTCTGGCAGATGAACCTGAATATATATATATTATATATATATACATATATATATATATCTTGGCCACTAACTTCCCAGTGATGACAAGGCCGTGTCCATTTGTGAACCTTTATGTGTGCTGGTGCTTTTATTTTACTTCCTCCGTCAATCTTCTCACTTAACTCTCTGCAATAAAGCGAAATAAGTGGATTTCCCAAAATGCGTGATGCCATTAGTGCATATTAATCACCCCCCCTATAGCTCACAGTCTTTCTCTCCGTTACAGATATGGCAGGAGTAAATCTGTGGAGCTGCATCACCACGGTGACCACGCGTATTCATTCATATAATCTAAAAATAAGTCCTAAACAGCCTTTGACAAAAAAAATGAGCTCACAGAGTTATTTCCGGAGAGCCAGAAATAGCACGGGGAATCTTGGCGAGCAATAATACACAGTACCGTAAATAATAAATAATAAACAGACATGAAGACACTTGAACAGCTCTTCCACTTGGCCGGATGCCCACTGAGCTCCATCATTTAAGTTCAATACAAACACATTCACCTCCTGGAGGGTAATCGTCTTCACGAGAGAGGAAACGGTTTGTAGAACTCTCTCTGATCCGTAAACTCTTTTGTCCCCAATCTAATATTTCACTTCCACATACTCAGAATTTATCCAAAGTTAGGATCTCTTTATACTCGATGTGCTGGAGGCACTCTGGGATGTGTTCAGTGTTCAGAGACATTTAAGAGTCGTCTGATTCATTTAAAGGAGTATAAAGACATTTAAAAAACAGTTGAAAGTCGTTTTACAGGTAAAATAATATCCAGTTCTGTCTACATTAACCACCATATTTTGTTACTTTACAACAAACATTTTGGGGGGTTAGAGCACTCTCTAATATCTAGCATCTCCAGTTGTTCTAATTTTAATTTCAATGTCACCGCCGGCTGTGATGCCGCATGCTAAAAGAGGCCCGCCGGGGGGAAGTGGATGGAACCGCCGGCTTTAAAGAGGCCTCTGAGTGCTGTGATGGGCCGTAACGGGGAAACATTCACCCGTCATCTCGCCATAACAACGTCCGCGTCGTGCAATCATATAAACGCCATTTCCTCCCGGGAATAAAGATGCAAACTTCTGTACACTGACAGAGAGAGAGAGAGAGAGAGAGAGAGAGAGAGAGAGAGAGAGAGAGAGAGAGAGAGAGAGAGAAGGGCTGTGCAGCGAGTGAGTATGAAGCCTCAAAACGTGTCAAGACTGAAAGCTGAGAGACGGCGGTGAGTGTGTGTGTGTGTGTGTGTGTGTGTGTCTCGTTCATACACACACACACACACACCAGTTAAAAACATTCTCAAATAAGCCCTTTTTGACGTTAAATCCTATCAGTTGTCATAAAGTAAGTCACCTTTAACACACATTTACGACACATCCTCCATTTTGTAGCCGATGCCTCCGGCTCTGACCTTTTTACAAGTGGCAGTAAAGTGTCAGCAGCGCTCCCTCTGTGTGTGTGTGTGTGTGTGTGTGTGTGTGTGTGTGTGTGTGTGTGTGTGTGGGGGCGGGGGGTTCAAATCCCGCTGTGCCCTTCATGATTTCACATCTCAGAAGGGCTCTGAGATGACGTCGTGCAGCGGGGCTTCTGCCAGAGGAGCCGTCCGTCCATGGATGGTCACCAAAAGAGGAGGCGCGTTATTATTTCTGTCGCGTTCCCGTGACGAAGGGGAGCAACAACATGCGGGGGCATTTATTTTTTTACAAGTCTGGTGGTGGAAGAAGAAGTCAGATCTTTTAACTTGAGTAAAGAGGACCAATACTATTATCTCCAAATGAAGCTTTTCCCCTTTTCCGCTACACCTCAACATGTGTACAGTTCTTAGTTAAATTAAATTCCATCACTCTGGCTGAGTACCAAATGCTATCCAGCTGGTGACTGATTATAAAAAAACATCTTTTCCCCATCACCTCCTCAATATGTTCACAAACACAGAAATAATACCCCCCCCCCCCCCCCCCCCCCCTCTCTGATCACCGGTTGCTATGGCAACTCCAGCTTTTGCGCGCCGCGATGGGTACGAGGCCGTGAATGTCGGTGCGATATCAGGCGTCTGCGACCAAAAGTACTGGGGATGCTTCGGAAGATAAAGAGAAACGAAAGAAGCTTTGGGAAGACGGTTTGGGAGGAGGAGAAGGAGGAGGAGGAGGAGGAGGAGGAGGAGGAGGAGGAGGAGGAAGATCAACTCCATCCGCTGCTGCTGTGTGACCTCTTCTGGGAAGACGCGGAGAGAGCGAGCTCCAGAGAGCCGCCTCCCCCGTCCCCGGGTAACCGCCGCTCGCCTCATTGCATCGCTGCTGCCGGTTCGTGACGGGAGACAAAGCGACCGGCTGCGAGCGCCGAGCTCGTCACGCGTCGCTCTGTGAACACTTTCCAAGCGGCTCCACGAGCACTCGGGCGCCGCTCATCCCGCCTCGTTTCACGCTCGTCGCGGTTCTGACAGTCTGCTGTACATTCGAGCTCGTCTCAGGGGGGGTAAAGAGGGTCTGGAGAGCTGCGTTTACTGCAGCATCATGAGCCCCCGTTTAAAAGGTCAAGGTCACTGTTCTGATTCATGCAAACAAACCGAAGGTCGGTACGGCGACTCTTTAAAACGTGTGAGTTCAGGAACGACTTTTGACAAAGACGAACGTGGACTCCATCATCGGCGTTCAACACAAGCTCATGTGCTTAAAGCTGGATAGCATCAGTATGGGGCAAGTTCACACACCGCAAGCGCTACAGATTAGCCCTTTTTCTCGTCTTTCCACCGCTCTAAGCGCTCCGACGCGTCACGTCATCATTCACACCCGCTCACACACTGATGGGCTACCACGCGAAGGTATCGAACCGCCGATCCTCTGATTGGAGCGCGACCCCTCGACCCCCCCCCCCTCTGTGGTTGGATCGTGCCGCGTGATGCTCTCCTCCGAGCCTGGCGAGCCCTCCGTGAGCAGCTTGAACCAGCGTGATCCCGGTTGGAGCAGCTCGGCTTCTCTCGGCCGGTTGCAGATGGCACCCGGCGACACCGGGGTCAACGTTGTGCCCCCCCCCCCCCCCCCCCCCCCCCCCCCCCCCCCCCCCCCCCCCATCTCTCAGCAGATCTCAGCACATGTGGGTGAAGAGGAGGGGTGCACTTCTGTTTGGAACGGAGCCGGTTTTATGACTTTAGAGCTATTCTCAGCTTGTTGGGGACGCAATTTGACAACTTATAACGCGTTCGGATCTATTGTTGTAAAAGCTCAGCGTGTAACCACGGTTACTATAGTAGCAAGTGAATTATCTTGAGATACGATCCCTCTGAACATATGTGGGGCATCGTACAGTATCTGTCACATTGAGGGAAAACCATCTGCTCCCCGAGCGTCTAAATCAATGAGCATCCACTTCTCTTCCGAGTGTCTTCTATACGGTTCCCCTCATGCTTCATTTACGATGTGAGTGGACACGTGGACCCTCGAGGGCTTCGGAAAATAAATCGCAGGACACTCGAGCGTCATTTCATCTCCGGGGGACAATCTGAAGCCGGCTGCAGATGCTGAAAAGGGTTGATTCACACAATATATATATATATATAAATATATATAAATATATATATATATATATATATATATATATATTCTCATGTACAGCTGGGACTTAAAGCTGATTTTGGTTTTATTTGCTCAGGTTTTGAGATATCCATCCATGAGAGATTTCTTACCTAGAACTGTCCAACAAACGCGTTTCTCATCTCATTATTACATTGGACAAATAGATAAATGAATTCTTCTAGTCCTACCTGCAGAGCTGTGAGAAGAACAACGGTTCCAACATGTTGAGCTGCTGCGGTCAACCTCCAGGGCTACAGTCACCTAACACGCTGGAGTGGAGTGAGTCATATAGAAGTGCAGGCAGCCTCTTAGTGTGTGCGGGTAAATATGAAATCAGACAAAATAATGTCCAGTATGTGCAAACTTTCACGTTCAAATTCTTCTTTTTTACACACATTACTATTTGTGTACTATTTGTGTACTATTTGTATACTATTTGTATATACTTAAAACAAGTAGTTTTAACCAAACTTTGACTGAACACTACAAATCTTAAATGAAATTAAAATATGAAAAGTCAGAAAACTGGCTTCTCGGTGGAACTTCTCATACGTTTGACCCCCTGGTCCACCACGACCTCCTCCCAGCATGCACTCTGTCGCTCTTCGGGGTGCCATTGCTGTCACTATTCAGAACGCCTCTCTCCATCTTCCATCTAACTATTGCAGCATCAAGTTCAACTCGTGAACGGAAGAGTTCGGATCCATCTCTGATCCACGTGTTTACCGCACAGGTTCAAACGGGTGTGGGGGGGGGGGGGGGGGGGGGGGGGGGCAGATGCGAGCGCGCGCGTACAGGTGCGCCCTCCGGTGTCGGCGCGAGCCCTGCACGGGGCTGCACGTCGCGCGCCGATTCTGCAGAAGGATAACACGCAGCGCGCGTGCAGGGGGCTCAGATTGTCTCTGGTCCTGCTCCTGTTCTCCGCTGCGCGCGCCCCGCACACCGGACTCCCTCACGTCTCCTCCTGCTCCTCCTGCTCCTCTTCCTCCTGCTCCTCCTCCTCTTCGTGCTCCTCCTCCTCCTCCTCCTCCTCTACGCGCGCACAGCTCGACGCGCGCGCAGGCACAACAGATGGTCCAGCACTCCGGGGCTGCAGGAGCGCACGCATTCCGGTCCCAGAAGTACTTTGTGTTGCTCTCAACTTCACACGGGGACGTCTAGTGCACCGGGTCTGAGGGGGCTTCACGGAGGACCAACCGGACTTGGACCGCCGCTGGATCCGACGTTCGGAGGCGGAATCTGCTGTCACGGTAAGTTTGGATGTTTGTTCTTCTTCTGGAGAGAAGATCAGATTTAGAGAAGCAACTCGCCAGAAGAATGCGGATAAAAATAAAAAAAAAAGAAGAAGAAGAAGAAGAAGAAGAAGCACTAAACGGAATGACTTCATATGCCCCCCCCCCCTTCCGTTATCATGCATCTAATTCTATATTCATCACGCTTATCAAATGAAGTTTGTTACATAATATTGTGCAGAATGAAGACCAAATGGATTATGCCTGTCGTCAATCAACGACGCCTAAAACAAACATATGGATAAAGACACATCTTTTAGATATAGATGTGTTAGAGGTGCACTCCATTGCATCGCCCTGCCTTCTAAACTCAAGACCAGAAGCATTTGTTGAATTCGAGACAAATTGACAGCAGTGAGTTATTTTTGTAATTTATTTTTAATTGGTACTTTGGCAAAACTTTATAGTTGCAGCGTGAACGCGAGAATGAAGAAGAAACATCGTCCCGAGTTCCTCCAGCGATACGAGTCTCGTGGTTTTCACGTCTCGCCTCCTGTGTGGATGCTGATGCCACACAACGTTCAAACGCACAACCATCGGGTCCAGAATGCTGAGCCGCCCGCAGGGAAGCCTTTTAATGTGAAAAACCATACAGGCACGATATCATAGTAAAAGGTCCGTAATGTTCTCTGACATTGTGTTGTGTTTGTTGTTTGTTGTGGATGATACAAGACTTTAAAATACAAGCCCAAGACATCTAATATTGACCTTAATGGACATCGAATACCCTTCTCACTCCTCCTGTAATGTGTCATTTCCATCGCGATTTCCTCCGAGGTTCAACGCCCATCAAACATTGCAACCTTTTGACACCTTTTTGGAGATGTGCCACATATGCAGTGTTTTGCATACGTTCGTGGGGAAGAACTCCTGCTGCCGGCGTGCAGTGAGCAGAAAAGGCTTTTTACTGTAACAGCCTGCGAGACGCTGACACTAATCTCTCTGAACTCCTGCATGATCCGCGCCTCAGAGGGACATTTGAGAGCGGGCACTCTGACATTCAGTTCAAGGATTTAATAAGACTTAGACCGGCCCTAATCGAGTCTCCATCGGCCTCTTGACTTTCATTATTATTAACGTTCATGTGTGTATACGTAGCAGCTGAGCCACACACTCAGATGTACACAGGGGAGCATTTCTCCCGTCTGGGTCGATGCCAGTCATCCGTATGTCCCGTCTTTAAGATGAGGGATGCACTGGGGGGTGGGGGGGGGGGGGGGGAGGGGTTTGTTCAGACCCCCAGGTGCTCCAGAGGCCTGCAGCAGAACTGCCTCGTATAGCCTCGCAAATTGCACACAGGCGTACAAAAAAAACGTGTCGACGCCGGATCAACGATAACGGTGACGGTGACGTTGGAAGTGAACGGAAAAGAAGTTACTCCGGTTTGAATGAGCCGAGGGATCAATTCCTGCTTCTTCTAGATGTATTGCACCAATTAATGTGTTTTCATTGCTCCCTGCCTGCACCGGTCCTGTGGTGCACATTGCACTGCGCAAGCACCCCTTGTCTGTTTCTTCCTCTTCCTCGCATGTGTCTTCCTTTGTGCTCATTCAAAATGTTGCGGGACCTTCGAGAGTGCAACGCTCTTATAGGCAGTCGTGTGCACACTACGCCGAGTGCACGCACTCCATCATAACACACAGAGCGGCAATATCGGGGCATAAATTGGTAAATACTGCAGCGCGGGTGTCATGTTGATAGATTATAGATCTATAGATTATCCAATACCTGAGAGGACGGAGTCATTTTTATACGTGCAGAGCAAAGTACACGTGTTGTCACCGGAGTGCTGACGTTGTGATTAGAGAGCCAGAGGATGCTCCCGATGGGGCGTTTCATCATAGTGTCGTGGAGTTGTGTGAAAATAAGAGCAGCTGGCCTTTGGGTGTGAGTGAGGACCCTGTACTCTGAGAGAGGGGAGCTTAATGACTTGAGCCAGAGACCACGTCCCTGGAATGTGGGATAGGACTCCTTTTATGAGCTCTGTAGTGCGGAGCGTCCCGCTTTGAAGAATCAAGCACTGCAGAATCTGACTGTTGTATTGACTTAACTCAAACCGTTTTGCTCATTTTTATATATATATATATATATATATATATATATATATATATATTAATATTTAATATTTTATCTTTAATATTTAATATTATGTTTAATATTATATTTTATACTTTTTCTTTACTCAACAATTAGCCAAACATAAATCTATAGCTAAAATGAAATAACAGCCTGCAGATTCATAATTGGAAATGTCGAGCAAATAAATACGAAACCTTAAATATTGGTTCTTGCTGAGCAAACGTGTTGAAGGCTAAAGGAGAGCTACCACCATATCAGTGCTGGGTGGTTTTGGTTAATGACGCCTCCTCCTGACGCCTCCTCCTCCTGACACCTCCTCCTGACGCCTTCTGATGCCTCCTCCTGACAACCTCCTCCTGACAACCTCCTCCTGATGCCTCCTCCTGACAACCTCCTCCTGATGCCTCCTCCTGATGCCTCCTCCTGATGCCTCCTCCTGACAACCTCCTCCTGATGCCTCCTCCTGACAACCTCCTCCTGATGCCTCCTCCTGACAACCTCCTCCTGATGCCTCCTCCTGATGCCTCCTCCTGACAACCTCCTCCTGATGCCTCCTCCTGACAACCTCCTCCTGATGTCTCCTCCTGACAACCTCCTCCTGATGCCTCCTCCTGACAACCTCCTCCTGATGTCTCCTCCTGACAACCTCCTCCTGATGCCTCCTCCTGACAACCTCCTCCTGACGCCTTCTGACACCTCCTCCTGACGCCTCCTCCTGACGCCTTCTGACACCTTCTCCTGACGCCTCCTCCTGACGCCTTCTGACACCTTCTCCTGACGCCTCCTCCTGACATCTCCTCTTGATGTCTCCTCCTGACGCCTCCTCTTGATACCTCCTCCTGACGCCTTCTGATGCCTCCTCCTGATACCTCCTCCTGACGCCTCCTCCTGACGCCTTCTGACACCTCCTCCTGACGCCTCCTCCTGACGCCTCCTCCTCCTGACAACCTCCTCCTGATGCCTCCTCCTGACAACCTCCTCCTGACGCCTCCTCCTGACGCCTTCTGACACCTTCTCCTGATGCCTCCTCCTGACGCCTCCTCCTCCTGATACCTCCTCCTGACAACCTCCTCCTGACACCTCCTCCTGACGCCTTCTGACACCTCCTCCTGACGCCTCCTTCTGACGCCTCCTCCTCCTGACATCTCCTCTTGATGTCTCCTCCTGACGCCTCCTCTTGATACCTCCTCCTGACGCTTTCTGATGCCTCCTCCTGATACCTCCTCCTGACGCCTCCTCCTGACGCCTTCTGACACCTCCTCCTGACGCCTCCTCCTGACGCCTCCTCCTCCTGACAACCTCCTCCTGATGCCTCCTCCTGACAACCTCATCCTGACAACCTCCTCCTGACGCCTCCTCCTGACGCCTTCTGACACCTTCTCCTGACGCCTCCTCCTGACGCCTCCTCCTGACGCCTCCTCCTGACGCCTCCTCCTGACGCCTTCTGACACCTCCTCCTAACGCCTCCTCCTGACGCCTCCTCCTCCTGACACCTCCTCTTGATGTCTCCTCCTGACGCCTCCTCTTGATACCTCCTCCTGACGCCTCCTCCTGACGCCTCCTCTTGACTCCTCCCTACTTTGAACCCGGGCCAACGGCGTCCTCCTCGCTTCACTGAAGCCACCGAGCAGAAATGAGTGATGAAACAAAGTCCGACTTAACTGCAGCAACACATTTACAGCTGTGTGTGTGTGTGTGTGTGTGTGTGTGTGTGCGCTCACTCCATTTACAGTCAGTGGATCAATACCGTGCTGTGAGTGAGAGCAAGGGGGGGGGGGGGGGGGGGGGGGGGTACAGTGAATGAATCCTGCTGTGACATTAAGTCGCTAATCTCAACACCAAAGAGGAAATGCTCCCGTTTCGATGGACGCGGTGCAGGTGAACACCACACACACCCGCACACACACACACATGCACACACACACACACACCCGCACTCACACACACATGCACACACACACACCCGCACACACACACACATGCACACACGCACACACCGCACACACACACACACACACACACCGCACACACACACACCGCACACCGCACACACACACCGCACACACCACACAGACACACCGCACACACACCGCACACAGACACACCGCACACACCGCACACACTGCACACACCCGCACACACAGCACACACGCACACACCGCACACACACACCGCACACACCACACACACACTGCACACACCCGCACACGCACACACCGCACACACACAGCACACACGCACACACCGCACACACACACACCGCACACACCACACACACACTGCACACACGCACACACCGCACACACACACACACACCGCACACACACACACCGCACACACCACACACCCGCACACGCACACACCGCACACACACAGCACACACGCACACACCGCACACACACACCGCACACACCCGCACACACAGCACACACGCACACACCGCACACACACACCGCACACACCACACACACACTGCACACACCCGCACACGCACACACCGCACACACACAGCACACACGCACACACCGCACACACACACCGCACACACCACACACACACACACACCGCACACACCACACACACACCGCACACACCACACACACACCGCACACACCGCACACACTGCACACACCCGCACACGCACACACCGCACACACACAGCACACACGCACACACCGCACACACACACCGCACACACCACACACACCACACACGCACACACCACACACACACCACACACCGCACACACACACACCACACACACGCGTGGTGGATTGTCAACCTCCTTATGAGGGCTCATTCATTATGAGTGAGTGGTTCTCTGCAGGTGTCAGTTAGCGATGTCGCAATAGCAGATTCTCGACACCCAATCTGATACCGCGGCTGAAAACCAAAAACAATAAATCCCGTGGGCTTCGACAAACATTTTAAGATCACACAAACAATTACACTTGAACTCATCGTGATAGCTTAACAATTACACCTATTCACTGAATGGAGTTTGAACGCACCTCGACGTAACCCACTGCAACCTCCGCTAACGTTAACGGTTGTCATGTTTTTTTGCAGAATCCAATGTTTTTATCGTAATGTTTCAATATTTCATGGTTCCGGGTGTGACAGAAACGATGACGCGATGCTAATAGCGGCGAATGTCGCCCTCGAGCTGCTCGCGTTAATGAGCGCGCTGCAGATGTCTGCTGTAAGCTAGCTTCGTTCCCCCAGGTTGTGACCAAAAGTGACATTTATTAGGTTGCGTAACGCCCCCGGCTGGGCGCTTCCCGTCATCGGCTTCTGGGAACGACAGTCGTCAGTCATTGAGGGTTGTGCGACGGCAGTTGTGTCGTAATGACATGTGGCACTAGTGCAGCCATTAGTGTCAGTTAAAAAGAAATCAAGTCAAACGGCATCAATCTGGATTAAGAGATTAGAAACGTCCACTAGAAAGGAAAAATAAAATAAAAAAAACAACGAAATCCAACGCTCCCGTTTTCTGCCCTCATCCACGAACACAACACGTGAAGGGGAATTTGAAATGCAAGTGGATTAATATTTCACCTCTGACGCGATGAAGGCTGCCGACGGACACGGGAGGTATCATTATTGATTTGTGCGCCCGGAGCAATAAGATGGCATTTGCCTCCGTGAGATTTGAGTGTGTGAGGTCATTTCTTTCCCGGTGACATTCCGTGACACCTTCCGTTACTAGCAGAGCAACACACACACACACACACACACACACACACACACACACACACACACACACACACACACACGCTCGCTCCTGCAGATGTCATGTAGGAAATGAGATTATTTTCTGAGGGGGTGTGTGTGTAGAAATGAGAGCTCCCAGGTTTCTGTTTGTCATGTTTTCATGTGTGTCGGTCCCGTTATTGAATTCTCCGTCTTGTTTAATATCTCCTCTACGCGTCGTACCGGCCTTCCATGCGGCGCAGGTGAAGGACATGGGGAAATCTTATTCCTCCATTAAAGTTGCATGAAGACCAGCACCTTGAAGACAATCCCCCGTCAGCTGGATGACGACAATCGATGCCGCTCCCTCGGTGCTCTCGGTGGTTCGGTCACCGTGGCGACGCAGGTGGAGATGTGCTTTGGGTTGACCCTCGGATCGCGAACTTAATGGCGCTCCGGCATTGTTTTATGGACACGTTGACGGGGAAGAACGGGCTTCATGATCTGTGTGTGTGTGTGTGTGTGTGTGTGTGTGTGTGTGTGTGTGTGTGTGTTCCCGGGGTGTTCACTGCGTGCATTCAGGATGTTCGGCAATGACAATTGAAGATAATTAAACCGGTATATATATATATATATATATATATATATATATATATATATATATATATATATATATGGCAGGGTTATTATATATATGGCATGGCTATTATTATATATGGCATTGTTATTATGTATGGCATGGTTATTATATATGGCATGGTTATTATTATATATGCCATGTTTATATATATATTGGGGGGGCCTGCGTTATAGAACGAGGACCTGTGATAAATGAACGACACGCATGCGCACAACAACAATACCATCTGCACGAGATAAACGAGAGCGCTCGTTTGGAGGTACCTCTCCAGCCCTTTGTGTTTTCTGGACTTTAAGCAAGATGACAAGCTCAGCTTTGCTCGTTTGCAATTTGAAAAAGCTCCAACGGTGCAGCAGGTTCGGCCTCTGGCCGAACGGGGAGCAGGATGGGGAGAGGACGGGCTCGGCAACACAGCCGGCAACTTCTGTACCGACGGGACGCAAAGAAATCCAAAATCTGTCCGGCCTGCGTCACCGGAGGGAGCAAAATGGAGTTCTTCTTACAAAGAAGGCGAATGAATCCGGTGTGCTCCATCGCTCACAGTGCGCCGCGTTATCGTTCTCTGCGAATAAAAAACAGATGATTTAACTGTTTAATTTTGTGCACCCCAAAAGAACGGCCACGGGCCTCCGCCAGGATCTTTATTGCCGCAGTAAAAAAAAAACGGACATTAAAACCACAATTCATTATTTCCTTTGGCCACATTTGACACGTCGACGCCGGTGAGGTTGTTGCGCGGCCGCTTGTTTCTGCTCATCCGGCAGCGGCATTATCGTTCATCTGGAGGGTAATATTCTCTCTCTTTTATTGTCGCTGCCAAAACATCCGTCTCTGCAGCTGCTAACTGTCTCATAACTGGGTCTGCCTGCTCACGGATTCATAGAGCTTATTCTATAAAAAAAAAAGAAAGATAAATGAAGTTGCCGGCTGCCGTTGAAAATGTCGCTGTAAGAGCAGTGAGAGTGAACCGAGGCATTGTTATAAAGGGGAACCTGCATTCATGTAAAAAAAAAAGAGAAGAGATTATAGCTACTTTCAGGTTATCTTTATGGCTTTTCATATATTCCACCGAAACAGTGTTGTCGGACCTTTTTTTGCTCACGAGGTTTTTGACCTTTTGTCACAACCCGAGCGGCGTTCAGTCGTTCTGAAGCCCCCGGGCGTCTGCCCCCCGTGTTGTGACTGAGGGGAAGATATTGTTTACGAGAGCCCAGAAACAAGGTTACATTCCCCCCGATGACGAGTCATTAATTAGACCAAATAGAAGGGAAACAGTGGCTTTAATGAGGCGCAGCAATTTCCCACTGAATGAGAATCCTCACGTGTCGAGGGAACAGGTGGCAGACGCTCGATGAGCTCATCCAATAATGACAATATAACAACGTTTTATCTCGTTTCGAAGACATAAACAAACCTCTTTGGACCAAAAGCCTTCTAAAGTTAGCAACACGCAGCTTACGACATAAAACCCTCCTCCCCTGTCTCCGCGTTGAGCCCGAAAAAACCCCCGCTACTGTACTACGATGCCACACTGAAGGACTTTGTAACCACGGCAACTAACAACGGGCGCAGAGAATGGTGGGATTATCCGGTGAAGTGTGAAGAGGAAGCGTTTAACATTTTTTTCACATGAAGCCCCCAAAAAAAAGAAGAGCCGAGCCGCCTCACATGGAGGCGCGTTGAGAGCGGCGTTACTGGTGTCACACGCCGTGGTTATGGTGACGAGGACAAAGTCCCCGAGGACGATTGAAACACAGGCGCTCAAAGGGCTGAAGGCACGGAGCTGAGCACCAGGGATGGAGAAGAGCTCATCACACGCTTCAGGGTGGAGAAGAAGAGCTCATCACACGCTTCAGGGTGGAGAAGAAGAGCTCATCACACGCTTCAGGGTGGAGAAGAAGAGCTCATCACACGCTTCAGGATGGAAAAGAGCTCATCATGTCCTTCAGGGTGGAGAAGAGCTCATCACACGCTTCAGGATGGAAAAGAAGTGCTCATCACGTCCTTCAGGGTGGAGTAGAAGAGCTCATCACACGCTTCAGGGTGGAGAAGTGCTCATCACACGCTTCAGGGTGGAGAAGAAGAGCTCATCACGTCCTTCAGGGTGGAGAAGAGCTCATCACACGCTTCAGGATGGAGAAGTGCTCATCACACGCTTCAGGGTGGAGAAGAGCTCATCACACGCTTCAGGGTGGAGAAGAAGAGCTCATCACGTCCTTCAGGGTGGAGAAGAAGAGCTCATCACACGCTTCAGGGTGGAGAAGAAGAGCTCATCACGTCCTTCAGGGTGGAGTAGAAGAGCTCATCACACGCTTCAGGATGGAGAAGTGCTCATCACACGCTTCAGGATGGAGAAGTGCTCATCACACGCTTCAGGGTGGAGAAGAGCTCATCACACGCTTCAGGGTGGAGAAGAAGAGCTCATCACGTCCTTCAGGGTGGAGAAGAAGAGCTCATCACGTCCTTCAGGGTGGAGAAGAAGAGCTCATCACACGCTTCAGGATGGAGAAGAGCTCATCACACACTTCAGGATGGAGAAGAAGAGCTCATCACACGCTTCAGGATGGAGAAGAGCTCATCACACGCTTCAGGATAGAGAAGAAGAGCTCATCACACGCTTCAGGATGGAGAAGAAGAGCTCATCACACGCTTCAGGATGGAGAAGAAGAGCTCATCACACGCTCCAGGATGGAGAAGAAGAGCTCATCACACGCTTCAGGGTGGAGAAGAAGAGCTCATCACACGCTCCAGGATGGAGAAGAAGAGCTCATCACACGCTTCAGGATGGAGAAGAAGAGCTCATCACACGCTTCAGGATAGAGAAGAAGAGCTCATCACACGCTTCAGGATAGAGAAGAAGAGCTCATCACACGCTTCAGGATGGAGAAGAAGAGCTCATCACACGCTCCAGGATGGAGAAGAAGAGCTCATCACACGCTTCAGGGTGGAGAAGAAGAGCTCATCACACGCTCCAGGATGGAGAAGAAGAGCTCATCACACGCTCCGGGAAAGGAGCTCGGTGGAGGTGGATGCCTCCATTAGCGACAAGGATTCACACCTCAGTCATTCATCTCACCCCCTCCCACTGCCCCACCCCCCATCCCAGTGTGTCACATGTTCTGCGTCACCTGGAACGTTGCCACTCCTCCTCCTTGCTCACCCTCTCAGCGTGTTAAAGTACGTGAGTCTCTCTCTCTCTCTCTCTCTCTTTCCCGGCACACACCCAGAGCAGATTAACGGCATCATTTATTCCAGAGCCCTCGGCTACCGACACAAAGCAAGGAAACAGAGGGAAGTTTATATTTAGGCACAGACTGCTCCTATTGACTGGAGAAAAGGCCTCAGATGGGCTTTCTGGCTCCTTCTTCTTCTTCTTTTCCGTTCTCGTGGGATGAAAAGGACCACGAGTGCAGCTCTGTGGTGTATAGCAGGTTTTCGTAGAGCGGCCTGGTCCTCCAGACACATAAGGCCGAGCAGGACCAGAGCAGGACCAGAGCAGGACCAGAGCAGGACCAGAACAGGACCAGAGCAGGACCAGAACAGGACCAGAGCAGGACCAGAGCAGGACCAGAACAGGACCAGAGCAGGACCAGAACAGGACCAGAGCAGGACCAGAGCAGGACCAGAACAGGACCAGAGCAGGACCAGAACAGGACCAGAGCAGGACCAGAACAGGACCAGAACAGGACCAGAGCAGGACCAGCTCCTCCGGGCACAGTTGCACGGTGTGTCTGCCAGGACTGCTGTCGTCATGGAGATGAAACAGGAACAGCCACACGTGTCACATGTTATCGACAAAACAGCTGACGGACTGACGCAGTTTGAAAGAATCAGTCGAAATGTTGTTCACTCAAAACCCAAAAGTATCTTCCTCATGTTGGCACCAGACAGAACTTCAGGCACGAGAAGTCAAAGTCAATGGCATCATTCTCCGAGGATAAAACTGGGCGATGTGCGTAGATACAACATATGTTATGTATAATATTCCACTTCTAACGGTATTTTAGTCGACTTTTGGTGCTTTCACCAAAATATTAATGAGAACATCCTTTAAAACCAGCAAAAGACAACAATTATGCCAATATTAGGATATCAGAGATCTAAGACGACATCTAGTCTCGATCTCACGATGTCAATACGATATCGATCGGATGTCAAAATATACAAAACATCAGAAAACATACAAGATATGTTGGTATGAAAAGCCATTTAGAACAACACACTTTCCATATGGAGGCAGGGGACTAAAATGTGTTTTGGGATCAGATGATAATCTGGTGAAGTGTGTATGAGTTCTGAGCCTTTTTCTGAGTGGATATACAATAGTTGGGAGGCAGGCATCACCCCCCCCCCCCCCCTCCTTAATTATAAGTATAATATTTTACCGCATGCATTTATGACAGAGCCCTCGGCTACCGTACAGTAAGCGGAGCTGCGTGCCGGACCAGTAGAGATTTGGCCCTTGAGAACGACACATGTGATCACTGAGGGTGTAAAACATGCATGAACGGCCAAAACTATTTAAGCATTGGCTGAAGCGCCAATGACGTTTTAAAAAAAAATGTTTCTCTCTCTTCATTTTTCATTTATTTCCTTCAGAGCCGCTGGGTGTTTTTTTTTTTTTTTTTCGTGCGTGCGTGCAACAGGAAACGTAGCCAGCGTGGTGGATTGTGTGTGTGTGTGTGTGTGTGTGTGTGGGGGGGGGGGGGGGTCTCTTGGCTCCGCCGAGGAGCAGGCCGGCCAGACTGGTGGGCGGGGGGGGGGGCGGTGCTGTGACTCCACCGGGAACCATCGCTGCCCCTCGCTGGGTCTTACAGGCGGGACGGCAACACGTGCGCCCGACCAGAATGATGTCGCCTCTCTCACAGACGGAGCGTGACCGCTGCGTATCCATGGAGACCGGGCTGTTTGTCTTGCATCTCCACCCATTTGAGACTTGCAGTGTTCTCCTCCATCTGGCTACCTGCGCACAGAGAGCAGGACTACAGGTGCTGTAATCTAGGAAGCAGCTAGAAACGGGCTTCTCTTCGCCGAGCATCCAAAGGCACGCGGCGGCGACACAAAGCTAACTCTCATGAACATTCTGTCAGGAGAGATTAAGCACCCCTCACCCTGCTGTGTTCCCCCCCAATGAGACTTACAATAAGCTTCTGTCACGGTGACCTCCTATATATTTTATATATCTGTGTGTATGAACACTACCGCCGCCGTATGACGGGGAGGTGTCAATCATCAAGGTACGACAGTGTTTTAGAGACCTGGATATTTGTGCCTGCAGTGTTCTCTCTGCGTCTGTCAAGTCGCTTCTGATCTAATTAACGACTTGGCCGAACCCCCCCCCCCCCCCCCCCCCCCCCCCCCCCCCCCCCCCCCCCCCCCCCCCCCCCCCCCCACCCCCCAAGCGTGCACGTGAGCTCCTCGACTGTTGAGGTGGAACGCCGAACTCCGTTGTTTTGCTTCAGTTGAATCACACACGGTTATTCTGCGTGTTTATTTATTTACTATTCTGGAAATACATCCACGGAGGTAGTCGTCGTCCCCCAGCCCCCCCCCCCCCCCCCCCAACGCTCCCGGTTGCGCCAGGTGAGAGCGTGGCTGTCAGATTAAGGTACAGTACTGGAGTCGGTTATTACAAACAGCCTCCAGGATGCACTTCCTACAGTCCCAACTAAGAGAATCCCTTCAACAACAGGGACGTGGAAGACATGCTTACGATGCCCTCTGCTCTGGTGTTTGGTTTTCGGGTCGTGGTTTTCTCAGGAACGCCTGGAAGGAACGTCTTTAAATCCGCACTTGGACTCAAGAATAAGAGCTGATGGAGGATCTGAAATGACAGGCGAGTTCAGTAAACACGTGGAGTGTGTGACGGCGGCCATTTATCGCAGGGCAACCTGCGGGCAATCTCCAAATAACCTGAGCTGCATGTCTTTGGACTGTGGGAGGAACCCTGGAGGGAACCCACGCTGCCACGGGGGAGAACATGCACACCCCACACAGAAGGACCCTCGAACCCCCGGCCCCTCTTAATGTGAGGTGACAGTGCTAACCGCTGCACCACCGTGCTGCCCTAAGGTTATTTTTTTACCCTTTGGCCATCTCTATTCTGAAGATATCGGTCCTGACTTTTAAAGATGACGTTCTCGCGTTCTCCTGCACTTCTCTTCAGTTGAGTTTTGGCTTTGTGATCCACTGTTAACAATGCAGACCATTGTTGTTTGTTGCACGCCCACTCATTTCCTTTAGCTAATTAATCTAATATCATTGACTGGCACTGAGCCTCTTCATTCATTCTTCCCGACAACGTTCGTTCATATTTTATTCATCACAGTAGAGAAATGTTCACTCCGAGGTTTTACAGTGCCGATCCAAACCGACCCATGAAACATAAATGAGCTGCTCCACCGTGCAGCATTTCTACCAAAACTAATGTACTGGAAAGGTTTTTTTAAAATAAAAAGATATGAACTCTCTCGGCAACCTTTGAGAAGCAGCGATAACGACACACAACGTAAAAAAAAACATCACCGACTATTATTACACTGAATTGGCAGGAGAATTCATACACACACACTTTTTTTTTCAATTTGCTTTTTTCTTTACAGATTTTCTCATCCGAGTGGAACAAAATTTCAAAACAATATCTTGAGATTGTCGTCGTTCACACAACAAACCCCAGCAGAACGTGTCGAGACAAGCGTCACACTAAGTGACACGGACTGACATAATATCGCGGTTCCTTTCTTTCCAAAGGCTCAAGCGTTTCTCTCCGAGCTCGCAGACGACAACGGCGCCGCAGAGGTCCGACCCATCGGCCTCTCTCCCCTCCGAGAAGAACCTCACGACACACTTGTCAGGTTCTTGTGCTTTGTTTGCTCTCTCAGAATAAAAGGATGGCATTCAGGATTGGATGAAAACGAGGAGGCCCCTGTGTGTGTGTGTGTGTGTGTGTGTTTGTGTGTGTGTGCGTGTGTGTCGGACCACCGCCTCCCGACTGGTTTTTCGTCTGTTCCACGGGCATTGTGCTGACGCCATGTCGGTCTCCATCTGGAAGGAGAAGAGCCAGCAGGTCAATGTATGACACGTGAGGGTCGCCCGGCCTTCCACTGCAGTGTTCCTGTTTCTGCCGACTCACCGGTTTAGCTGAATATCATCATCTACGCCACCAGAGCTTCGAGTTATGGTCGTCAGTGACGGGGCTGAGAACGGCACATTAAAACATTTTGCTTATTATTGACTTTGCATTTCCCACAATGACACGTTTCTGGTTTCGCTCGCTTTGTCTCATCCGTGTTCTTGTGAAGTCTTCGGATCTTTTTCTACGAAGCATGTTTTGAATGTTTTGAATTTTTATTTTTTTTGCTAAACAAAGTGCAGCCTTTGCACTGCGCCGCTCCCCGTAGATCGAGTCTGTTTCATTAGACAGTCACATGGGATGAATCTGAGCCGTGTGCCCGATGCCCACATCTTCATCCCACACGCGTTGCCTTTGCCTTTGAGCAGCGCGTTCATCAGTTGTGCCGGACTTCAGACCAAAAACCCTCCAGATCTTCCTCGTTTTAAACATCATGCAGCCTCAGCCCCCCCCCTCCCCCCCCTCCCTCATGCTCTCAAGCATCCTATTTTCAGTTCAGTGAAACGATGATATAAGAAGCCTCCTCTCCCCCGCTGGAGAACAGAGCTGTTTCAAACTGAATGAGAAGAGAGGATAAAAGATGGAGTCGGCACGCATTGATACGCATTGAGCTACGGAGGAAACTAATGAGAGCAATAGACACAATCTATTTACTTTACACGGAGACAAGTGCAACACGGGGAGGCTGGTGCTGGGAAGAATGTGTTGTCATAGAAGAGTTAGAAAATGTGCTCTATTTCTGTCCTTGGTCTCTTTGCCAGAAAGAAATACAGAACAATTGTACAGATATAAATGTATAAATATATATCTATATATATAAGTATATTTATACATATTGTAGTGTCACGGGCTGTCGCTAGGACAGGCTAGCCTGGGGCGGTGCAAAGAGAGAGATGAACACAGGCACGTCCGAGGGTATTTAACAAAAAGTCCAGGTTTATTTCCCATCCCACCAGCAAGGTAACATCCAAAAACAACAAAGTATCAAAAAAAAGGTCCAGTTAGGTAACACAAAACATCCCGGAGGAGAAAGTGGTTAATTAACCAAACAAAAACTCAATCCTGGTGAATCCAGGCTACGAGGTCCTCTCCCTTGTTGTCCTCTTCCAGGTGCTCGTGGGTTCACCTTCCGCTCTCCCTTCTCCTTCCCAGGTGCTCTCTCTTAAGTCTCCCAGCCCTGCCTCAATCAGGTGCCTTAAGCAGCTGCAGCTGGGTGAGCGGTGAGGCAGGCTGGGAGATGTAGTTCTTGCACTGGTGGCCACTCTGTAGCGTCCCTCCACTACCTGTCCCCTTGTGATGCCACAATATATATTTGTCTATATATGTATAAATATATATACATATATATTTATAAGTATATATATATATATATTTATTTGTCTGTATAAATATATATATATATACATATATATTTATCATGTTACATTACACGTTACATTACACGTTAGATTACATGTTTTATTACACGTTATATTACATGTTTTATTACACGTTAGATTACATGTTACATTACACGTTCCATTACACGTTAGATTACACGTTAGATTACACGTTAGATTACACGTTAGATTACATGTTTTATTACATGTTAGATTACATGTTACATTACACGTTCCATTACACGTTAGATTACACGTTAGATTACACGTTAGATTACACGTTATATTACATGTTACATTACACATTACATTACACGTTACATTACACGTTAGATTACACGTTAGATTACACGTTAGATTACACGTTACATTACACATTACATTACACGTTAGATTACACGTTAGATTACACGTTCCATTACACGTTAGATTACATGTTACATTACACGTTACATTACACGTTATATTACATGTTACATTACACGTTATATTACATGTTAGATTACACGTTAGATTACACGTTAGATTACATGTTACATTACACGTTATATTACATGTTAGATTACACGTTAGATTACACGTTAGATTACATGTTACATTACACGTTAGATTACACGTTAGATTACACGTTAGATTACATGTTACATTACACGTTAGATTACACGTTAGATTACACGTTAGATTACACGTTACATTACACGTTATATTACATGTTACATTACATGTTACATTACACGTTACATTACACGTTATATTACATGTTATATTACATGTTACATTACACGTTAGATTACACGTTAGATTACACGTTAGATTACACGTTAGATTACATGTTACATTACACGTTACATTACACGTTAGATTACACGTTATATTACATGTTAGATTACATGTTAGATTACACGTTAGATTACATGTTACATTACACGTTACATTACACGTTAGATTACATGTTACATTACACGTTAGATTACACGTTAGATTACATGTTACATTACACGTTAGATTACATGTCATATTACATGTTACATTACATGTTACATTACACGTTAGATTACACGTTATATTACACGTTAGATTACACGTTACATTACACGTTAGATTACATGTTATATTACATGTTACATTACACGTTATATTACACGTTACATTACACGTTAGATTACATGTTATATTACACGTTAGATTACACGTTACATTACACGTTAGATTACATGTTACATTACATGTTACATTACACGTTAGATTACATGTTATATTACATGTTACATTACATGTTACATTACACGTTAGATTACACGTTACAGTACACGTTAGATTACATGTTACATTACACGTTAGATTACACGTTACAGTACACGTTAGATTACATGTTACATTACACGTTAGATTACATGTCATATTACACGTTAGATTACATGTCATATTACACGTTAGATTACATGTTTTATTACACGTTAGATTACATGTTACATTACACGTTAGATTACATGTTTTATTACATGTTAGATTACATGTTACATTACACGTTCCATTACACGTTAGATTACACGTTAGATTACACGTTAGATTACACGTTAGATTACATGTTACATTACACATTACATTACACGTTACATTACACGTCATATTACACGTTAGATTACATGTCATATTACACGTTAGATTACATGTCATATTACACGTTAGATTACATGTCATATTACACGTTAGATTACATGTCATATTACACGTTAGATTACATGTTACATTACATGTTACATTACACGTTAGATTACACGTTATATTACACGTTAGATTACACGTTAGATTACACGTTAGATTACATGTCATATTACACGTTAGATTACATGTTACATTACATGTTACATTACACGTTATATTACACGTTACATTACACGTTAGATTACATGTTATATTACACGTTAGATTACACGTTACATTACACGTTAGATTACATGTTACATTACATGTTACATTACACGTTAGATTACATGTTATATTACATGTTACATTACATGTTACATTACACGTTAGATTACACGTTACAGTACACGTTAGATTACATGTTACATTACACGTTAGATTACACGTTACAGTACACGTTAGATTACATGTTACATTACACGTTAGATTACATGTCATATTACACGTTAGATTACATGTCATATTACACGTTAGATTACATGTCATATTACACGTTAGATTACATGTTTTATTACACGTTAGATTACATGTTACATTACACGTTAGATTACATGTTTTATTACATGTTAGATTACATGTTACATTACACGTTCCATTACACGTTAGATTACACGTTAGATTACACGTTAGATTACACGTTAGATTACATGTTACATTACACATTACATTACACGTTACATTACACGTTAGATTACACGTTAGATTACACGTCATATTACACGTTAGATTACATGTCATATTACACGTTAGATTACATGTCATATTACACGTTAGATTACATGTCATATTACACGTTAGATTACATGTTACATTACATGTTACATTACACGTTAGATTACACGTTATATTACACGTTAGATTACACGTTAGATTACATATCATTTAGCTGACGCTTTTATCCAAAGCGACTTATAATAAGTGCATTCAACGATGAGTACAAACAAGAATCAAGAAAGTAATGTTTCTTCAAGAAAGCCAAACTACAAAAATACCATAAGTAATACCATAAGTATGCCATAAGTAATACTATAAGTAATACCATAAGTATACCATAAGTAATACCATAAGTAATACCATAAATATACCATAAGTAATACCATAAGTAATACCATAAATATACCATAAGTAATACCATAAGTAATAACAATTCCAGGTTCCCAGAGGACGAACCCCCTGAAGGTTCCTTTAGTGTCGCCATTATCTGGGAATCATATTCCTCATGAAAATGTCTCATCAGCGGTCATGAAATACAAAATGCAGGAAGATGTCCGTATGGCCCAGGGGATGGATTTGAATGACTCCCGTCTTTTGTAAAACTAGCATCTGGAAATGTAGCTGGCTTAATAGCCTCCATAACTCCCACACACACACACACACACACACACACTATTAAGCTTGGACTCGGGTTCATTAAAATGTAATTTATTGTAAAGTGAGTCAAATGCTGTGTCTAACAATACAGAAATGTGCTGCTTCGTGACAACGTTATCAATTTACAGTGCCTCCCAGTCGGTTTCATTAATGGGCTTCTTCTTTCTTTCTTCTTCTTGTCTATTTACCGCCCGTCGATGTCACCGTCAGCACTCTGAGGGGAACTTTCAATTAGCGCGAGCACGCCGCTCGGACCGAGGAGGCCGCTTCATTCATCCCGGGCCCGCCATGGACGATGACGTTTCATGCGAATGCCCATTTTTAAATGCGCTGCAAATAATAAAGTTTCTGTTTATAGCTTCTATTAAATTAAACTAATGGCCCTGCATTCAATTTGAAACTTTATTCCACGGATATTGAGCGGAGAATCTTCCACACTTCCTCATTGTTTCCTTCGTACAGTGCGGCGTACGGATTCACACACACACACACACACACACACACACACACACTGCTCTCCCTCAGGTTGGATTGCCTGCAGCTGTTTTATTAAAACAAGCTGGCATTGGTGCTCGCATCGCGTCTCTATAGGGAAGGCACTTACCTGAAGAGCGATGCGCAGTACATACAGGCTGTCCAGGCCACTCTGAAGCCCCCCTCAGCCCCCCCTCAGCCCCCCTCAGCCCCCCTGAGCCCCCCTGAGCCCCCCTGAAGCCCCCCTCAGACGCCATATCGGAGGTCAGCGGTGGCCACGCAGTCGTGGCTGGATTGCATGCAATGTGGCGCCCTCAGCAGGATTCAGCTGTCACAGTGATTACTGTTTATTTGTTTTTGTGTCCTGCTTCTTGCTGGGTAACTGTAAAGTATTTAAATGAATCCCATTGCTTGTTAGTTATATGCTTAATATACTGGAACGGTTTGCCGTCAACGTGTCGACCGTCTTGTCGGAAACACAATTAGCTCGCAGTAGATTGTAGATGCCATTGCTGTATGATTATGATCAGCTGCGTGGTTATATTAGCCCGTGAGGTCATTACCCGGTCATTAGAAATGTTGTGTGAAAAAAATTAAAGGGAACATTTGAGGAAGCTGGGCAGAGCGACAAAAGTAAAGTAATGAAAATATATTAATATATTCAAATTGCTGCACGTTTATCAAACGTGGACGTTTATTGGGCTTTTTCCCTTCTTGCCTTGTTCATTCATTTGTTGATTGACGCATGGCGTTAAACACGTTTTATTAATGAGCACACATCACGAGCGAAAGGATTTGAGTCGTATATCAAAAGTCTCCATAAAGGAACATTTTGGACGCGTGGGAAAGGAAGACTTCCCCCCCGCTGGCAAGCCAAGCCCACGATTATCATTCACACGAGGAGCAGCGTCAGCGTGGATCGGATGAATAATTGATGTGACAAAACCTCGGCATCTCATATTCGCAGGTTAAATTAACAGAACGGGAGAGAGAGAGAAAGAGAGAGAGAGAGAGAGAGAGAGAAAGAGAGAGATAGAGAGAGAGAGAGAGAGAGAGAGCGAGAGAAAGAGAGAGATTTGAATGATTATGATCCCAGGCCTTGACAGCCTAAATAAATAATAATGATATATATTTATTATTTCTATTTTCTTTACACATATATATATGTGTAAAAAAATATAAATAATAATAAATATGTATATATGTATGTGTGTAAAAATAAATAAATATATATATATATGTATGTGTGTAAAAAAATGCGTGCGCCGACCAGCAGTTCAGCGCACTCGACCGTGATTGGACGAGGGCCGGGAGAGGAGTCAGTTTTCTATTTCCTCTGCTTCCGCTCTCAGCGCACTGTTCAGCAAGCCCCCCCCCTACCTCTCCCCCCCCCCGGGACTCACAGATTCCTCGACACACAGTGGGGAAAGAAAGAATCCTTTAAACCATGAATAATTCATTCAATTGTGTGTGTGTGCGCCAACTTTTTAAAAAGCGTTGCCGCCATTCAAGCTGCTGATTGATGCAACTTTGCATCCCCGTCGTCGCAGACCTCTCTGGCCCTGCAAAAGGGTTGAAGCTGCGTAGCAACTTTAATTAGGCCGGTAACCCCCCCCCCCCCCCCCCCCACACACACACACACACACACACACACCCCAGACGGTGCAAGCAAACTTTTATGTCCACATTTCCAAGGAGCCATTTCCCCTGAAAGTCAAATGTAAAAAGACACCGCCCTCGTAAGCTGCAGTAATGAGGCAGCGGGGTGACGCTGCAGAACTGAGCTTCCATGAATTCATTGAATTCTGTACACTGTGAAATAATATACATGCAAAGGGCTTTTGATTTGGTCTCCGGAGCCCGTTTCCTCTGAATTTAGAGAAGATGTTGGGCTAACAGCGCAGCGTTGTCGTGCCCTTAATTCGTGCAATGCGACTATTATTAACTGTGCACATGAATATGAATCTGATGGCCGTGTTCTCGTTTTTATTTAAATACACCGGCACAGCCTTCACCTTTTCTGAAGTGTTGTGCGTCAACGGTGTCTTTAAAACCGTCACCTTGGAAATGCCAAGTTCATACTTCCTTTTTTTTTTTTATGTGATTTTTCAGATGAAATCAAGTCGTTTAACAACATCCACGTACACGTTCGGGTCTCAATCGGCGTGCACATCGCACCTCTGACATCGCTGCTCAGTCTGACCTCTCACATGTATATGAAATGTATTTGACATCTCTTATTATATGAACGTGGCGCCTCAGTTCAGGGCTTTCAAGTCAAGACCAACAATAACTTCTATCACTTTAATCAGCAACGTTTTCCCCACAACTCGCTACAAGTGAAACATTACTCGTTGTGATTTGATTCATCGTTCATATAAAAATATGGATTAGCGAAGCTTTAAATTGAATACTCGAGGTTTTTGTGGGCGCGCCGGACCAATAAAAGTGCTTTCACACAAACAACCGTCTCTTTAAAAAAAACGCCATTCACACACAGTAACGCAGCTCAGATCGTGTCCTGTTTAAACATAACGAGAACAAGTATTAATGCGGGGGGGACACAGGATTTAAAAATCTTTATTTAAAAAGGGACCAGTTAAAACACAAATGATGCACTGCAGCAGATTGTATCTACGGCTAATTTGCATCTCTAGTCCCTGAACCCACCGTGACGAGTGTTTCAGGAGCTCAAACCCAATATGGCTGTAATCCTAAATCTCAACCTCACAGTTCATTGTCATACGATCTGTGAATGCACTGAAAAATGATTAGAAAACGTGTCGCCACGGATCTGTGTGCCTCATATCTGTCTCCAGTTAACGCTCCGACTAGGATGAAGACCATGTGGGGTAAAACGACCTATACGGTTGATACGGCACGTTTTATTCCCATCGTTCATCTCGCGTTGCGCCGTCTACAGTTTGTACGTAACGGATGAGGCTCAGCGCCGCTTAGGCTCACTTCAGTAAATCTGCAGTGGCCCGGGGTTGATCTGCTATGCATCCTCATCTAGTGGCTGCTGAGCCAGGGGGGGGGGGGGGGCTTACCGGTGCCAAACAGATACCAAGCCCATCTCCCCCCGAGGCGTACCGTACCCCAGCAGCAGGTCAAACGAGCCCGAGATCTTTATCGCCATCCATCTCTCTTTCTTTTCTCCGACCTGTGAATGTTTCGCCGCGTCTGCAGAAAATCAGTGGCGATGGAGCCGGGTGGCCCGAGCTGACCCGGCTCTGGCAGGCAGGCCCGGTGCGGTGCTGATGGTCCAAATGGGCCCATTAATGCCTCCTCCGCTGTATGGTACTGCCAGCGTAGCTGCTCCTTCCATCCATCACAGAAAGCCTCGCTTTCCTTTCTCTAAAGACGCTGACGCAGATCCTCTTTTTGGATGTCTGTGAGTGTTCGTGTCTCCGTAGTCCACAGGTTCACCTTTTTTTTTTTTAAAGAAGCTTTTCCAAAACCACAAAGGCTCTTTGTATCATCTGGATTCTTTTCAGCAGATTTATTAGATTTCATCATCACCATCAGGCTCTTTTCGCTCTCTTTTCCAATGCAACGACTCCCTTGTGGACTGCTATAGCCACTTGCAGAATATTAATGCATTTCTAGCATAATACTGTTTTCTTTTTTATGTGTGTTTTTTCTTCTTCTTTTGTGTTGCTTCTGCCAAGACTCACTAAGAATGACTTCCATTTAAGCCACTTGGCCCTGCAGAACGTTCCCTTCATAACGTCGCTGAGACCAGAGCATTTAGAGAGACGTGTCCTCTATACAGTATACTGAGAGTGGGAGAGGCCAGCCCCCCCTTGACCAGGACGACACGACAGACCGCGGTGAGAAGAAGGAAGTTTTTCCTGGTAATGTGAGACGTCTCGGTTGCCGAGCCTCGTTCATTTGGATCGGACCTCGAGTCCGTTCGGATCGGCCTTCGCGCCCTTCGCGCTATACGTCTCGTGCCGGCCGCTCTCATTCACATGTGAACATCCGTCACGCTGACTGTTGCCGCAGATGGATGTTGTGTGGAGAGCAAAATACTTTTTTCTTTTTTCTTTGTTTTACACATTTATTCACTCGCATCCCTAATGACGGCCGTGTGTGTTCAGTTCTACAGTAAAACAAATCATGTGTTTGAGATCTTACTTAAATCTCTCAGTGGATGAAAGTAAATCATGAATATAAAAGAACCCGACTGGAAGTGCATCGCATAGATGTTGAAGGTAATAAAACACGATGTTCTATCTCTTTTTGTGGTTCTCGCGTCTGTGTTTCGGGAAGTTCCTTTTGAATTTGAAGCCAAATGTATTCTTATTCGCATTCTGGCAGAGAATAGATGAGAGGATGAATCCCAGTCTCATGTCAGTCCAGACACTGGAAACTCTGTCTGATATGCCTCCCAGCACCTCTAAAGCTCACTTATTACCATTACGTCTCATTTCTTTCAAATACGTACAATTACCAACAAATATAAACACACATTTTCTGGACGGTTATGCCGGCTCTTTTGTTTTGTCGGCTGGGAGCAGGAACTTCCTGGAGTCACATGTGCTATTTCCTTAACCGGCTATTCAAAATGATCCAAATGATCATCGATCCACCTGTGGATTTATCCATCGAGTCATAGCATATAATAGACACAATGCACACACACACACACACACACACACACAATGAATGTATTGTGGTTCCTCTCCTCCTGACTTCCTTTAGGGATGGGGGGGGGACAGGAACACAAAAGAAGAACCCCCTCCTCGTCCCTCCAAACACTAAAATAACGACTCCAGCGAAGCTGACAATGAAACCTTTAATTCCCGGTAACCCAAAAAAAAACAACAACAAAAAAACAAACAAAACCTGCAGTTAAGTTGCCTCAGGCTGGTCTCAAATTCCACTCCATGCTATTTAAGAGAGGCGCAGAGAGCGCTGCACCGCAATTAGGTGTTCCATGTGTGCTTTAAACCCCCACCGGAGTCCCGGGGTGCCGCGCCTCTTAATTGCCGGTTCCCATCCCTTTGGAAATGCTTCACTTGTGGCCTCGCTCACATCAGCTCGCTCTCCTCCGGCTCCCTGACCCCCGAAGGGTTGAAGCTTCCCCGCTAACCGAAACCATTCCCCTCGCCGTTGTATTCCACTTATATAAGCGTGGGCTCTAGAGCTCAGCCTCCCTCTGTGGCTCTGCCCTGAATTCAGTCCGGATCATGAACGGCTCAGTCACACAATCCACTGCTTTGCCTCTTTGGCTCTTTGCCTCTTTGGCTCTTTGGCTCTCTCTTCTGAAACGCTTTCTCAGCATTACTGGACTGTATTTACATTTCCTTTCTGCCAAGTCATCATCCGGTGTCATATTATGCTGCGTGAGGCCCGATAGGGGAGAAATGATCAGCCAGGTGGGGTGTCGGGGGGGGGGGTAAGTCCTGATTTGATTAATTTGATTGGAAGTGTAGATATTCGTTTTATTCTCTCAATCCGCTGTCTTTTCCCCCCCCCCCCCCTCCCCCTCTCCCCTCAGGTCATGCCGTTTGGCTGTATAACCATCGGGGAAAAGAAGGATTATAACAATCCTTCGGAAGTGACAGATAAATATGACCTGGGTCAGATCGTTAAATCGTGAGTATCTCAACAACTGCATGCATTGTATGGAGAAAACCTTCAGGATATATATATATATATATATATATATATATATATATATATATATATATATATATGTGTGTGTGTGTGTGTTTATAACCCTGTAAATGCCATAAAGGAAATTGCTTCTTCTCAGGGAGGAGTTCTGTGAGATCTTCAGGGCCAAGGACAAGACGACGATGAAAATGTACACGTGTAAAAAGTTCCTGAAGAAGGACGGACGGAAAGTCCGGAAGGCCGCGAAGAACGAGATCCTCATCTTAAAGATGTAAGTTATGCATCGTGGTTAATGTTCTCTCGATAGTGCATGACTGGTTTTTGCGATAATAATTTTTTTTTCTTTCATCTTCCTAAATATTAATTTCACAGGGATCAATTTCCAGAAAAGGAAAACAAAAGAGAGAAAACAAACGCCGTTGAGTGATGACACTCAAACTGTTGTTGTTTATCTCAGTTTCCCTGTGACGATGTAACTTTTCAGGTAACGCCCATATTAGCATAACCTCGGCCTTATTAAACAATTAAAATTATTATATTTATATAATAGAATTTATATAATATAATAATAATAATATTTTTACAAACCCAGGCAGAGGATTTCTTTATGTTTTGAAATATGTCTGTAGAGGGTCTTTAAAAGTGTGCATGTTTTCTACATTAACTTATTGACAAACTGCTCCCCTCCTCCTTATGGAATTAAAACAGGTTGTAGAGGAACACAGTACTATTATTACTAATAAGTAAGCCAAGCTACTGCATGTCCAAAGATTCGAAAGGACGTGCACGAGTCCCACAATGCAATGCGTTTTACTGACGAACCTCTTGAGTTGTGTATGATTGAGGAAGTGATGTCAGACACTTCTTCTGGGAGCCTTTTGCCTTCCTGGGGGATTCCCGTGCAGGAACAAACCCCCGTTGAGCCTGAACCATCGCACCGTTTAGGGGCCAAATTCACCATTATGTTTCCCAAGGCATAGTCAGCGGTGCTCCCTCTCTCTGTATCGCCGTGACGACTGCGGCGTGTCACTCACGAGCGTTAGAGCAGGTCTTTACATTACGATGGAGACGTCATCTCCTGTGTGACTCCTCTCTCTCTCTCTCTCTCTCTCTCTCTCTCTTGTGACACATCTCCTCAGGGTGAAGCATCCCAATATTCTGCAGCTCGTGGACGTCTTTGAGACCAAAAAAGAGTACTTCCTCTTCCTCGAGCTGTGAGTTCAGATGTCTGTCTGGGGGGGGGGGACGGCTCTCTGCTCGCCTTCTTGGTAGCCGGGGCCCGGCCAACTGTATATGCATTGATGATACGCTCATGGGGAATGAGCTGTTGTAGCCGGAGGCCCTGTAGATACGAGAAAGAGCTCTGAACTCCACTCATTTGATATTCAGATACGATTGCTCGCAAGCTGCTCCATTCTCATCAGCGTGCGTTTCGGGGGAATTTTATGCATTTCCATAGATGTAGTAAATATACGCGATACTCCACTTGATTTGTGGGAATTCTGGGTTTGAAAATAAATAAATAAACATACCATGGGGAAGTGATTAAAACCATTTTCCTTCATTAGGTGGAGTGTGTTGTGTAATAGTGTCAAAAACTGTTATTGTTATTTCGCTATAGAGATACATGGTAAAATTACAATGAGAGAAAAAATGGAGGATGGCAGGAGGGTTTCCAAACTGATAAATGTGCCATTTATGACTCAACAACAGACAGGTAACGCCTTCCTTTTCCCACAGTGCAACGGGCAGAGAGGTGTTTGACTGGATCCTGGACCAGGGCTACTACTCGGAGCGAGACACCAGCAACGTGGTGCGCCAGGTGTTGGAGGCCGTCGCCTACCTCCACTCCCTGCACATTGTCCACAGGAACCTCAAGGTAACAGGAACCTAAAGGTAGCAGGAACCTCAAGTTAGCGGGAACCTCAAGGTAACGGGAACCTCAAGGTAACGGGAAACTCAAGGTAACGGGAACCTCAAGGTAACGGGAACCTCAAGTTAGCGGGAACCTCAAGGTAACGGGAACCTCAAGGTAACGGGAACCTCAAGGTAACAGGAACCTAAAGGTAGCAGGAACCTCAAGGTAACATGAACCTCAAGGTAGCAGGAACCTCAAGGTAGCGGGAACCTCAAGGTAACAGGAACCTAAAGGTAGCAGGAACCTAAAGGTAGCAGGAACCTCAAGGTAGCGGGAACCTCAAGGTAACAGGAACCTAAAGGTAGCAGGAACCTAAAGGTAGCAGGAACCTCAAGGTAGCGGGAACCTCAAGGTAGCGGGAACCTCAAGGTAACAGGAACCTAAAGGTAGCAGGAACCTAAAGGTAGCAGGAACCTCAAGGTAGCGGGAACCTCAAGGTAACAGGAACCTAAAGGTAGCAGGAACCTAAAGGTAGCAGGAACCTCAAGGTAACGGGAACCTCAAGGTAACAGGTAGCAGGAACCTAAAGGTAGCAGGAACCTCAATGTAACATGAACCTCAAGGTAGCAGGAACCTAAAGGTAGCAGGAACCTCAAGGTAGCGGGAACCTCAAGGTAGCAGAAACCTGAAGGTAACGGGGACCTCAATGTAACATGAACCTCAAGGTAACAGGAACCTCAAGGTAGCAGGAACCTCAAGGTATAGGAACCTCAAGGTAATAGGAACCTCAAGGTAATAGGAACCTCACTGTTAATAAAACTGTAACCAAAGGAACAAAATGGGATTATGGGCCGCAGGTTTGATAATTTCCGATCATAAACTAGTAGAAAATGCCGGCCACACAGCACTTTTAGTGAAGTTAAGACAGAAGATTGTTTTATTACATTCTATCTGAGCTCATTTTAATGTTTCATGATGGCGATGAGGATGGGTTTACCACTTAAAAAAAACTATTGGATGGCTTTCCATTCGAGTTCATACATACATTCATGCGCTTTCCTCTCGCACCACAAACAAACAAAAATAGTGTTTGTTTCCTCTCTCTCAAAGATCCATATGTATTTATGGATCATTACCAGGATCGTGTTTATGTCGCAATATGAAGATTAAAAAGGCAACTATGTTCCCAGGTCGTCAGCAATTATTTATGAATGTAAAAACAGCGAAATGTTACTGAGCGAAAAGTCATTTCATGAATAAAAGAACGTAAAAGAACTGGCCGCATTTTATCATCGCAGCCTATACTGGATATACGGGAAATGTAAGCGGCAGATGTTTGTGATGACGAACACAATCGCACAATATTATTATGAAAAGGGATATCCGTATGATTTGAAAACGCGTTCAACGTAAATCCCAAAAGTGAGCTTGATTCAAGGCTATAATTGAGTAAAAGATAAAAAGGTGGCGGCGATGTGATTACTATTCATTGAAAAAAAAAAAAAAAAAAAAAAAAACCTGGATAAGCTCCTGTACCTCGCTTCCTCTCTGTATGGGGATGTCAGCTCAAAAGAAAATCAATACATGTCTTATGTGGAAATACATCAAACCTGGTGGAGGCATTTAGCTTTACTGAATGTCTCTCTTTTTTTTAATCAGATAAATAAACTTTTAGATGCTTCCAGTCTCCTCATCATAGTTCTGTTAACAAAAATGATCTCACAACTGAAAGTCGATACTATAATACGCAATTTCTTTCTTTTTTTTTTTTTTTAGTTGGAGAACTTGGTTTACTACAACCGCCTGAAGCACTCTAAAATAGTCATCAGCGACTTCCATCTCGCCAAGCTGGAGAACGGACTCATCAAAGACCCCTGTGGGACACCAGAGTACCTGGGTGAGAATGTAAATCGACAAATGTGGCAGATAAACACGTCGTGGAGAACGCGATGCGGCTTTTTCCAACTCGCCTTTGACGATGGTTTTTTTTCCGTACTCTGGTTGCAGCTCCGGAGGTGGTTGGCAGACAGCGATACGGCCAGCCTGTGGACTGCTGGGCGACAGGCGTCATCATGTACATACTGTAAGTCATCTACACCTCATTTAAAGTCACCGGGACTCAGTTGATATGGATCGAGATCGCACATCGTGAGACGTTATCGAATACGCTTCTTTTAAATATGGTGCATAGATGTTTTTTGACTCCTGATTCTTGTCGTTCAACCTCAGGCTGTCGGGCAACCCTCCTTTCTACGATGAAACCGACGACGACGATTTTGAAAACCACGACAAGAACCTGTTCCGAAAGATCCTGGCAGGCGATTATGAGTTTGACTCTCCGTACTGGGATGACATCTCAGACTCAGGTACCTTCAGGACAAACACAGTGAACGACTCGCGCCGGGTAAACATGTCGAATTCTCCTTTTGTGACCGTAGAGTGGCCGAAACACAAGTAATTTCTTTTCATGTCCATCAGGAGAACAAACCCTTGAGATGCTTCTGTGTGATTTCTTTGTCTCTGACAGCTAAGAGTCTGGTTGCTCGCCTGATGGAGGTGGATCAAGACCTGAGACTGACAGCCCAGGAGGCTATAAACCACGAGTGGTAGGCGGCAGAGCTTTGATATATTGTGCAGACCATTTTTAATCCAGAGCAGTGTGATCAGACTGCGTTCTTGCTTTCTTTCTCTTTGGTCCCTTGAAATCGCTTTGAGAAGAAAAAGGCCTCTAAAAAGGCTACTCGCTCTTCTTAATGAGCATTTATCTGCCCGGCAACTTACCACAACATATCAATATTTATACTTTATTAAACAATAAGCCAAAGCGGCTTACCTCGTGTGGCTCCAGAGATGGAAATGCCTCGAATTTCTGAAAATAAATATTGGACGGATTGCCATAAAAAATGATCCCTTTACACTTTAACCAGTGACATCATCAGTTCAAAATGTATATTTTAAATGTATTACCAAATATTCAAATTCCCATGACATTCAGTGTTAAGTGCTAATTAGCTAATGCTAGTATGCTAACACACGTGCAACAACAACAATAAACAGCATTGACCTATCATCACGACTTCTTTCTGCCTGATGAATGTTAGTGTAATATTCACTTTCTTTTAGCTCTGTTTTTGGTCTCTGCCAACGCAGGAAGTAGCTGGCTCTTTAGCCGCCGAGTGCTCTGCCGTGTTCACAAGTTAGTTACTCACTGCGTGTGTCTGCCGTGTGGTGTCGGGGCTTTTAGTGCACGGTAGGTTTATAGACCTTTTAGGCAGGAAACGGCGGCCGATACCGCTGAAATTTCACATTCCCTCAGCTTTGTGTAGCTTTATAGCTTTGTGCTAGACAAAGCTATAAAGCTACACAAAGCTGTAAAGCTACATAAAGCTACACAAAGCTATATAGCTACATAAAGCTACATAAAGCTACACAAAGCTATAAAGCTACATAAAGCTACACAAAACTATAAAGCTACATAAAGCTACACAAAGCTATAAAGCTACACAAAGCTACATAAAGCTACACAAAGCTATAAAGCTACACAAAGCTGAGGGAATGTGAAGCTCCAGGCTGATGACAGTTCTCCGCGTTGCTGAAACATGGCAAACATCATAATTGGTAAACATCACGATGTTCATCTTTTAATTGTGAGCATGTTAGCAGGCGGATGTTTTGCTCGTGTACGGCCACACACAGCCGCACAGTGCTGTTTTTCAAGTGGCATCGGTGTGACCACAATAATGCATTCCAGTAGAGACAATCATTCCTTTGGCAAAAGGAAAAACCCTTTTCTTATATAGGGACACCTCATTGAGTTTTGAGGTGGTTCAAATGCGCCCGTTAGCCAGACGTTTCATATTATTGTGTCGAGAACACTATCTATTCATCTATTTTTAGTTTTTCTGATAGAGGCACTTCCAGTTAAGTATGCATGTTGAACACAAGTCGATGGTCACGGGGACAAAAACTAGGAGAAGAAGGCTCAAGCTGACACATAATCAACAATAATCCTTAAAGGCAGTTTGACAGTTTGAAAAATGAACAACAAATTGAGTGATACTGTGTGCAGCAGCCCGAAGCATCCAAAGATAGCATAAAACCCTCTGTTCTTTCCCATTTTCTACTACAGGATCTCCGGTGGTGCAGCTTCAGATAAGAACATCAAGGAAAACGTGTGCGCACAAATTGAGAAGAACTTCGCCAGAGCCAAATGGAAGGTAAGCCCTTCAGTCGTCTCTCCCAGGGAAGTCTCCTTCACGCCGACAGGAGGTTGTGCGACCCTCCAACGCGGAGCGAGCGTTCAGTGGTGCCGCGGTTGTATAACGGTGGAGCGGTCGGTGTTCTCAGGTCACAGCACCCGTCTGAGTTCAGCTTGTGGTCCCTCCTCCTTACAGAAAGCTGTGCGGGTCACGACCATCATGAAGAGGCTGAGAGCACCAGAGCAGAGCGACTCGAAGGCAACCGGCCCCGCGGCCGGGGCCCCGGCGGACGTCGCGGCCCCGCCGGCTGCCACCGACCCCTCCGCGCCTTCGTCTTCCGCCGCGGAGGCCGAGGGGGCCCCGGCTCCCGCTCCCGTCACAGAGCTCCCCGTCACAGAGCTCCCTGCTGCCGGGGCGGAGACGAGCCAACCGGCACCGCAGGCTGGCGCCGCGGAGGCCGCCGCCCCCGCGGAGCCGCAGCATCCGAGCCCGGCGCCGCGGGAGGCCGAGCCCACGACGCGGTGCAACGGGGAGGCTTCGGCCGCGCTCCGTGCAGCCGCCGAGGCCGGGGACGAGCAGGGTTAGACCCCCACCAACCTCCCCTCATCCCCCAGCCCCGCTTCCCCAAACTCCCCCCTCCGTGACCTCTGGTCCTCCCGCACACTGTACACCAGCTGCTAGCATGGTGACACGGACTCTGCTTCTCTCTCACTTGCAGCATTAGCATCATCTTTGCTTACTTTTGACCCCGCCGTGTGTCTTTTTTCACTGACCATCCGGTGTTTTTGTCCGATTGTGTAAATCTTTAGGGGCAAACAGATTTGCTGTCGAGCTCGCAGCTTTAATTCTTCTTTCTCTCCGTGATAAGAGAATACAGGAGCCCGTAGTTGTGCTGAAAAACGGCTTTTGATTCCTTTTTAACGAGCCATCTTGGGGAACTTCTCTCTGCCGTTCTTGTAATTACAGCTTTTTGTTCTTAGAATCGGTAGAAAAATTATTGTTTCTGAAATGTTTAGACCTCGTAAACCGTGATACTCAGCTGGTCCTCACACACGGAGAAGATCACATGTTCCTGTCATTGTTATCTTTCTTAATTGTTCTCGTCTACGCCCAACCGGTCATTGCACGTTGAACAATGACTGCGATTGGTGACTGGGAGTTATCATGCCCAGTACTGCATTTTGAACTCGGCAGCTTCACACACGCACACACACACACACACACACACACACACACACACACACGCACACACGATGTTCCTTTGCTAACTTCCTGCTCAGGAAAGAACCTCATCGCTCTAAGTGTAAAGATCCTGTACATAGAGACCTTTGTAGAAGTAGCCAAAACAGCATGCATTCTCACTTTTTGCTGTTCATTTGACATTTCTGACCACTCGGTGGATCAAGATGCGCCGCCGCCGCCGCCGAGCTCTCGTCTTATCGCCGGCCGCAGAACCTTCGCCTCTCGCCTCCGGCCACGCCGAAGCCAAACGCTCTTTTCAAAAGCACACTTTACATTATGCTCTCTATTGCGACTGTTCCTTTAGCACCCCTGCTGTCAATGTAAGTTACATGAAGAAAAAAAAAAAAAAAAACGGGAAAAAAAAACAGTCTTCATTACATGTGAGCTCTATGCATCCAAATTAATGTGTAGCTTTTCAACGAAAGTGTACTTTTAATTTTATTTGTTGCTATTTGCTTTGGTTTGATTGTGTTAGGATATTCACTCATATGTCTTAATATTTGGTTGTAACTGTAAATCGAAATGTGCATTAACTGACCACATGCGGCTTTCAAAGGTCGCAACATTTTGACTTTCCGGTGATGACGGTCATCTTCACCAACTGACCTGTATTGTACTTAAAGAAATATGTGAATAATTTATTGGGCATTTCTGAACACATTGTTTATTTATTTATATTTGTATTGCCATATCTCTCTTTTTTCTTTCTTTCTTTTTGTCGTCGTTTTTTTTCAACTCTTTCAGTCATGTATTTGATAGCATTTTTTCTCCTTATACTTGATAAACAGTAATAACAATATTTTCCTTTCTTGTCCCCACGTGGTCCTCTCAAGCACTAATAATGAGCTACAGAAGGAGTTCTCTGTCATCACTCTAGAGGGAAATTTAGCAATATATACGAACGGCTGCAGAAACTGTGATTCCTGGTGTCCTTTCGATAAAGTCCATGTACCTGTAAGTAGAAGTCTATAGTCCTTGATACCCAGCAGGGTCCTTTTAAAGGGACAGTGCACCCCAAAATCAAAAAATACATATTTTGCCTCCTACCTGGAGGGCTATTCATCAATCCAGATTGTTTTGGAGATATCGGCTGTAGAGACGTCTGCCTTCTCTTCACTATATCGGCTCTACGTGGCACTCGGCTTGTGATGCTCAGAGTCTCAGAATCTGGTTACTCAAGATAATCTACAGACCTTTTTTGTAGAGGAAAAATATGTATTTTTTGGGGGGTGGTGAAGTCCCTTAAACTAACACATGGCGGCTGTCATGTGAGTGTGATAACTCGTCAAATACCGACGCCATCAGTGCCCCCTGGGGGGTCTGATGACAGTGCAACGAGGCCCCCTTTAGTGTCTGCATGGGAGCCAACAGGCTTTCAACTCACTCACAAAGGTCATCGGTGTGAAGGTCAGGGTGGACAATTGGGTCCAACAGACAGACTGACCTTGGTGTCCCGTCAACGCTGACATATTGGACCTTACTTTTCTCCCGTAACTCACATATTCGACTCTATAAGTTACGTTAACAAATGTTCTTATTTGAGTAAAACTAGTTTTATTTTTGAAACGACGGCGTAATGTAACGGATGGAAACTGGATGTTTATTTTGAAAAGGAAAACTCTGCATGTAACAAGCATCAACTGACACGTCCGTAACCGACGCTGGAGGGTCGTAGTTCGAGGCTCACATGACCAAGTGTCGATATTTGACGAGTTTGGGAGTGAGAATGTGTTGGACGTCCTGAGCTACACACACTGACCCCATGGGGGTCTCACTCCCCGGTCGAGTTTGGGAGTGAGAATGTGTTGGAGGTCCTGAGCTGACACACACTAACCCCATGGGGGTCTCACTCCTTGGTCGAGTTTGGGAGTGAGAATGTGTTGGAGGTCCTGAGCTACACACACTGACCCCATGGGGGTCTCACTCCCCGGTCGAGTTTGGGAGTGAGAATGTGTTTGACGTCCTGAGCTGACACACACTGACCCCATGGGGGTCTCACTCCCTGGTTGAGTTTGGGAGTGAGAATGTGTTGGAGGTCCTGAGCTGACACACACTGACCCCATGGGGGTCTCACTCCCCGGTCGAGTTTGGGAGTGAGAATGTGTTGGAGGTCCTGAGCTGACACACACTGACCCCATGGGGGTCTCACTCCCCGGTCGAGTTTGGGAGTGAGAATGTGTTGGAGGTCCTGAGCTGACACACACTGACCCCATGGGGGTCTCACTCCCTGGTCACACCAAGCAGCAGCCCCAGTGTCAATAATTGGATGACATAATCAAAGTATAATAATATGCACGGCCACTTTTTCTGACTCCATCCAATCTGTTGTCGACTGTCAACGCCTGTGAATTTATATGAAAATGTGCATTTTAGATTAAAAAAAGAAAGAAAGAAAGAATAAAACTGTTCACATTTATAATCTGTAGAATTTCAATTTTGACTTTGTTGTTTTTTATTCATACATGAATCTACTTTCCATTTGTGCTATAGGTAGATTGGTAGACGGACCAGTCATTCAGAATATAACACAATATAATTTCTTACATTGTTTAATATATATATATATATATATATATATATATATATATACATACATACATATATATTTAGATTATAAGTATAGAGGCTTACACTGAAGAATATCTGATTTTTATGTGAATAGATTATTTCATGTCGTCTGTTTTCTTTGTTTAGATGGCGAATAAACACTGTTACACAGATTAAAGCAATGCCCCCCCCCAACACAATACATTCCTCACTGTATTTAATATTCCATGTCTGTTCCTTTCGCCGTGCACTTACAGGTGTATTTGTAGATGTGGTGTTCGCCAGGACCAGTGGTCACCTGTAGGTCCTGTCTTGCATTCGTGAGCTCTGTACTGTACTCCTTCGACTGAGTTGATGACTTTGATGGTTAAAAAAAAATTAAAACAATTCAACATCATCTGTTTATTCATAGCCAATCCTCATCATTTGGGTGCATACATTATTTTCTTCTTTTTTTTAAAAAAGAGGATGGCTCTGTCAGATCTGCAGGATCGTCTCGAGGAAATTCAATTCAATTCAATTCAGTTTATTTTGTACAGCCCAATATCACAAATTACAAATTTGCCTCAGAGGGCTTTACAATCTGTACATACGACATCCCTGACCTTTGACCTCACATTGGATCAGGAAAAAAAACAGAAAAAAAACCTTTCAGGGGGAAAAAAGGGAATAAACCTTCAGGAGAGCAACAGAGGAGGATCCCTCTCCTCAGATGGACAGATGAATAGATGTCATGTGTAGAGATGAACAGAGTTACAGAGTTACATAAACACATTACATGAATATAACAATGTATGAATAGACCTCCAATCCATGAAACAGAAGGAGGAAATGTGGGTAGCAGCCTGCTTGTCACCCCCCCCCCCCCCCCCCCCACTACCGGGGAAGAGCATCTGTGTTACACACTCTCAATTAGCACGCTTGTAGCAGCCATCCTGGTGGGGTGTGAACTCGGGTTCGGGCACAGCGGTGCCGTTTGGTGACACTTTCCAAGACACTTTATTATAAAGAGAGCTCACTCTCTAGGCCCTCTGGGAGGGGGGGGGGGGGGAGTGTCTTCTTCATGCCCACTGTACAAAGACGTGCAGCCACCCGTGCTCTCATCGGGGGCTCAGGGGGATCCTAACTGTGCCTCCGTGTCGTTGGAGGACTTCATTAAGAACGGTTGGTTTCAACCGGCGGTCTAGAGATGAAAGGCTGCTGATGGGCGCGTGTGTCCTCGCCGGAAATATAGCAATATAGCAATATAGATATTCGGTTGCCAAATCGATAGAGAAATGCTCGACAAGCACAAGTTATTCGGGGTTTGAGCGTCGCTGCTTGCAGTAAGTGTTTCCGCGCATTGATATTGACGTTTCCATCTTTGGTGACTCTCATGCGTCCGAATCAAACTGATGACGATGCTCCCGGTAACGTGTGATAGTGATGAATGGGTGCGGTGTGCAGCATATGGATTCATCGGCGAGTGATTAATAAAACAATCAATCGCAACAGCTCCCCCTTATCGGTTTACTGTCTCAGCCTTCTGCGTGCCACGGAAGTCCAGCAGGGGAAATACACTGTAGTGAATGTCAGGGTCGGTGTGGAGAACAAAAAATAAAATTAAAATCCAAAAGCATCGATAGCAAAATCGGCCTCCAGTAATCAAGTTTTGTGTTGTGAAACAGATGAAGCTGAATGAGGTTTTAGAAGGTTATTGATTATTATTAGCCAATGGTTTCTTTTATGTAACGTTTCCAGGCCCAAAGATGAAAAAAATAGCCTATTTGCAAATGTTTTTATTAATGTGTACTGTCCCTTATCAAAGAAACCAACGTCATAAAGAGGTAAAACTAGTACGCTAATTATTATTATCAAGACCAAAATCATCTCATGACACCCTTAGTAATAAAAAGGTAAAACTACCCTCCAAAGCCATGAAACTAAACTGTGAGTTAGTTAAAAAGTAAGAATAAAAAGAATAATATAGCTCCACCTCAACCAGCGATAACAGCAAAACACAATCAGTCACAGGAGTCCTTCTACTATGAATAATAAGTATTTTCTATGGCCCTGTTTATTGGGCACAGGAGGAACAGTGCAGTGGACACTGTTGCATCCTGCCATCTGCTGGTGGACGACGCGTATTGCAGCTGTCAGCAGGACTCCTGTTGTGAGTGCGTCGCGGCAACAGAGAGCAGTGTTGTCCCCATCTTTCCCCTGTATAACTCGTATAGGCCTGTTTGTGACTGATCCAAGGTCGGGGGGGGGGGGGGGGGGGGGGGGCATGGAATTATAATGTCAGCTCATCACGCCTTCAAAGGAGTCCGGCATTTTTAACCCGGGGGGGGGGGCCACGTTTTCAGAAGGACGCCCGTGAACCAGTTCCATGTGCCAGACTTCTGCCTCTCTTCTCCCACAATGCACCAAGTGTCCCACGAGCTGCTTCTGAGCTACACCGTGATCGGACTCCACGATAAGACGGCGCTGGATCCCACGTCTGAAGAAGCCAGATACCATCTCCTGCCCCCACCGTGGAGGCAACGCCCCAGAGAAACACACGTCTCGGTTTGCACTGGGAAGAATGGCGACGTGATCCGATTCGGGCCGGGGTCAACCCTTTTGTTCTGGGTCGTACATGGAATTTCCTAAATGCTCATCAGCCTCTTGGTTTTCAGCCACTTTCTTGATTCGGAAAGTGGCTGAAAACCAATCTGGTTGAATCCGGAGGAGGCTGGATTCGAAGTGACGGGGTGATGATGCAGATATGATTCAGGGGGGTCGTCCAGGACCGTCCCACCCTGACTCCCATCGTCGGCTCTGCCGCTCCTTGGTAGAGGGATCAGATAAGAAGGGGAACAGAGCTCTGTCTATGATGGGGAGGAAAGAAAAAGGGGACGACAGAGTTCTCTAAATCCCAAATGTCATCTGATGCCTGGAAAGCCCTGTGATGCTCTGCCCAACCATCTGACCTCCTTCTGCCCTGAAACAAAGCCACATGCTACGGGGGGGAAAGGAGCCTCCAAAACCTGCTCTCATCTCCACATCTCCAATATGTCAGCGGGCAGATGAACATCTCTTTGCGGCATAACCTCTGTGACGCTCATGTTACATGAAGAGCGCGTTCAGAGGCCCCCAAAACCAAAAGAACGCCTCCGGAACGCAGGAAACGCACGCCGGCTGCACTCCGATTGTTTTATTTTTTTTTTATTCACAATTCGTTCGAGCGGAATTCGAGAACGCGACACGTTTTTTTTTTTTTTTTTGCATCGCTGCCTTCTTCGTGTTTTTTAGACTGAAAAAAATTGTGTTTCAACTCAGATGAATTATGAAGCAGCCGAGAATCCAGCAAACATTTATTCCCCCGTTGCTCCTTCGCGTCCCGGTTTGTTCTCTGCTGCCCAAACGTTCACGCTCGAGAACCATTTTAGCATCAAGACATCACGCTATGTATTACATTATAGTCCATTATGAAGATTAATGGAAAGAGAAAGAGACGTGATCCACATTTCCTGATCATTTCCATGGGAAAAGTGGCCTAAATCAACCAAATCAGTCGAATCTCATTAAGAGTCCATTGATTTTGTGGCATAATAGAGACTTTCTTTGCATGCTACACATTGATATCCAATCATGTCTGCTTTCCTGACCCAGATGGTTGTGGGAGGACGTGAGTCACTCATGGGCTCTTCAGGGGTCTTCAAGGCTCTGATGAGGTGCAGAGACTCTGATGGGCTTAACTGAAGGGGGGGGGGGGGGGGGGGGGGGGGAGCCAGACCTGCTCTGCACACACTCCAAAACACACATTCCTTGGCATTCAACCATTTGATTTATTTCCATTGAACCATCAGAAGTGGGCCTTAAGTCACACCGTGATGAGAACCTACAGACTAAAGGATCTTATGGGGAGAAGCTAGGAGGATTCATGACATTGTCACTGTTGTTGTTTTTTATATTGTACATACATGTTGCTACCCTGTTGTCTTTAATGTCTTTTTATATTTAAATATGGTATGTACGACGAGAGCGTACGCGTAACCGGAGTCAAACTCGCCAATAAAGCTGATTCTGATATGCATCAATAGGTTGGACATGTTTTACATCTTCAACTTTGTTGAATCCAAAAAGTAGATCTGTAGCTGAGCGTGACATCTTTGGATCAGATCAAAACAAATATGTTCACAATGTGGATGAAGACGAGGATTTAGTGCCATATGTATCGAGGTGGTCCAGCAGTTGTATGGATGTGGTCCACGAATAAAGCCTTCGTTACTTTTCAGATGACAGTTTTTCATCTTTCCTGTCCAGGGAAAACCACGTATCTCCAGATGTGACGATGTTGATGCTCCTTTATTGGGCCTCCTACTTCGTTAGCTAAATAAACGTTAAAAAAAAATAAAGCCTTTTGGATCAGGTGGAGAGAAAATATGGTGCTTTTAGGAAAACTCCAGAAGTGAGCCTCCTCTCCTCCCAGTGGCCGGGATCCCCAGACGTGAGGTTAACCCTTTGACCTTCCTGTCTGAAGAAGTACTGCGATATACGCCTCCCACTAAAGACATTTGTGCCCGCCATGAGCCTCTTCCACGCGGCCGCGCGCCCCCAATTCTGCCCCTGTGATGGCGGCATAATGTAGCAAGCAAGCAAGGATGGCGTAAAGGCGCTACGTCTTCATGGAAATATGGAACGAGGATCGAAAGGGACGAGCGAAGATGCTACGAACTGGGCGGTAGAACCTCCGGGATCATTTGATCCCATGTGACCATCCAGGCAAATTGGTGGATCCGAATGTTATTAAAAAAAAACATGCGTGAAGTCGGCCACTGACTGGTCGATACGTGCGATGCATCGAGTGGACCGGTCTGACGGTAACTCCCGGGCCACTCCCCCCCCCCCCCCGCCCCTGGAACAAAATCCTAAATGATGGCTTTGTTCTATTCAAGCGGCCCAGTGATGTAAACCATGATGTGATGTATGACATCATGCTTTGGGGGGGGGGGGGGGGGGGGGGGGGGAGTAATCGCCCCTTGATCGCCCCCCCAGAATCCCCAGAATCTCCCCGGAGAGTCCAAGCGCCAACGACTCTGTCAAGACTTTATCATCACAGAGCATCTGTTAATAATTAACAAAGATCTTTTCTTTATCCGACTCGTCTCTCCTGATTGAACTCCCATTCGGCTCAGTTAATGGTAGCCTGGAAAGGACAGAGATAAGTATAACGCAGCATACATCATAAAATACATAATGATAACACCGTTTTGTCGGCAGCATTTCTTTTTGACACCGTTTTTCTGTTCTTTTTTTAAAGGAAAAAATGGTGTGTTTATTGTAATTTTTCAAATAATTGAATGTCTGCCTCTGGTCAACTTGTTGAGAAATTAGTATTGATTTACAGCCCGATCAATCTCCCACAACTATAGTCTGATTACCTCCAAGCACTGAACTTAATGAACCTTTAAGTACCGATCGAGCTTCATCTGAATATATTAACTGATTGCGGATTAGGAACGTGCATAACCAATATTAGTCCTATTAGTCCTAGAGGTTAGTCAGCAGAACGTCTCTAGAAACTAAAAACAGATAAAGGATATTTAATGTGTAATATGTAATGTAATGAAGACACTCTGATAGAAGTGTTTTACTTTCCAATAGCTTCATTACAAATACAAATACAATGCGTATATTTTATACAAATGTGCATACATGTCTCTTTAACAGGTACAACTTTATTCCAAGGATCCAGGGGGATTCTGGGCAGAACAATGGAAAACATTCAGTTTTATCAATCACAATGAAGGGGGGGGAGCATTCCAGTCTTATAAAATATAGAGCTTTAATTTATTAGTCAGCAACAACAATGGAAAGGGAAGAAAGAGTCATTTACACAAGTAGACAAGAACATCACCGTTGTGCATTTAGTTTTTTTTCTTCTTTTTTTCTCTCCATAAAGTCTGATGATGCAAAAAATAAAACAACAACAAAAAAACACTCAAAAACTACAGACACGTTTTTTTGTTTGTTTTCTTTTTTGAAAAATACCAACAAATTGTACAACCTGTCTTTGCATTTTTTTTTTTGTTCTTCTTCTCTGGTCTCATTTTGGAGGAGACAACCAGGAAGTGTGATTGATTTCTGGGAACGCAGACAGATACATCCCACATTGAGGAGCAGATAGAGATACCTCCGTATGAATTATAGATGCATCTTCCCAAAGGCATTCAAAACAGCCTGCACACCAGAGCCAGGCGTGGCGTATTAAAAGCCTTGAAATATCACAATGATACACCTTATTCCAGATGTTTTTTTCCTCCCCATCATATATTTGTATAAATCCAAAATGGCTTGCTGGAGAAATGCTTTTAATAGAGCACAACAATTCTGATCAATAGAACCGTCACACATCTTGTAATAAAAGCCCATTCATCAAATTAAATGTCATTAATGTGCCATGGAATGAGGCATTGTGTGCTGTCCACGCGCATATGCAAGCGCTCCAAATCAAAAATCTATATTCCTGTCAATGAGAAGATGCACCATGCTTTTAATACGGGGTACATTTGTAGCGAGGGCTTCTTTAAAGCGTTTGTTTTCCCCGTCACGTGCACTGAGAACGTCCCACACTGCACACCCAGAGAGATGAAAAACAGAAAGAAAAGAGGACCACACGGTATCAGAACTACAGTACGAATACAAGGTTCATGCACACAATGAAAGCCAGCTTCCCAATATTTTGGTTAGTGTCACAACATTGTTACAATGCTCTGTTGTGTATACGGGCAAATCTTTTTTTTTTCATTTTTTTTTTTCACATGTGACTGTAAAAGGAAGAACGACAGATGTGTCGGGTGCTCAGACGGCTGCTGTCTGGTCTGAGCACCTCTTTCATCTTCAATTGGATTATTATTTATTTTTTTAAATGTTTTTTCTTCTTTTTCTTTGTTCCTCACAGAAGTCGACTATAACTTGCTCGAGTGTGCTTGTTGCGTTCGGCCCCCGGGCCGATGTCCCCTCAAAGTAAAAGAATAATGCCCTTTTGTGCAAAACGTGACCCTTTATTGCACCTCAATCTCAGCTCAAAGGATGTTTTGCATTTTAAAACCACTATGTGTCCTCGTAGGTTTGATAACCAAAAAAATTATTTAAAAACAAAACCCTGATCTGATGCTTCCTTATTTCAACTATGTATCTTTAAACTTGAGTGTTTTGAGGGGGCCAGAAGAAGCCGGAGAACAATTGAGATTTTCCACAAAAAAAAAAAAATCAAAATTAGTATCCGGGCTGAATAGCAGCGACAATGCTGGATAATTTTTACAATCAGTCCTCCAACGAGGAAGGAAATAGAATGAATGGGTGCGAGGAGCACCCGTTTTCCTTATTGAAAGGCCCGATCGCACCAGGTGGGGAACATTTGAATACTCATCTGTACATCTGGGTCCCCCCCCCCCCCCCCCAGTAACTGGGACCATGTGTCGATGCTCCCGTTGCAATATTTAAGTCCATGTCCGCGTGCAGCCGTGAGGGAGTTGCGTCACAGGGGCGTTCCAGAAATAAAAAGAGCCTCGGCATCGAGTCAAAGCGAGCAAAGAAACAACAGAGATCCCGTCACCCCTCGTCCACAACCCCCCCCCCCCCCCCACACACACACACACACACCCCCACCCCCCGTTACAGCTTACACGCCTGATAACACATTCCAAAACAGTCGCCAAGGTCACATGATGCTGACAGATGAGTTCTGTAATGACAGTAACAGCAACAATAAAATTAACAACATCAATAATAACAATACTATTTGCCCCCAAAGGTACCTATACACAAAGAGCATGTTTTTTTTTTCTTTCTATAAGTACAAAGAAATCCACAGAATGATACTATATACAACCTACAATAAATACTGTGTATCATATATCTTACTGTTTTGATGGATGTGGGGGTTTTCTGTTTGAAAGCCTCTTTAATTTTTTATTTTCAGTTTGCTTTTTTAATGGGTTTTGTGGATTTATTTTCACGTTTCGCTACTCTCAATGAGTCTCTCCCCGTTTTCACGGGGTGGTGGTGGGGGTGGGGGGTGGGGGGGGGGGTTGAGGGTGTTTCACACACAAAACTGGGCTCCTCATGTCTCTACCTCCTCCTCCTCTTCCTCTTCCTCTTCCCCCTCCCCGTGATGCCGGCGGTTGCGAGGCTTCTTCTGCTCCTTGAGCTCCTTCAGGTCTTTGGCCTTGAGGGCGCCCAGCAGCGGGTCTCCGAACTGCCAGTAGTCCTGGCAGTACTGATTGATCAGGCTCATCTCCGGCTGGCTCAGGATGGTCAGCAGGTCCTTGTACTGGCCCGTGCTGGGGGTCCACTGGGTGCTGCTGGAGTGCGCGGAGGACAGCGCCAGCCCTCCTCCGCCCTCCACCAGCACGTTGTTGACGGCCCGGCTCGACAGCACCACCAACTGCAGCTTGACCAGCGTGTGTTTGAAGTTCTTCTCCGTGGCCGTGCATTGGTACATGCCGGAGTCAGAGGGCTGCAGAGACCGCAGCAGGAGACCCTGCTCCGTCTTCAGAATGCGACCGTCGGAGCGCATCTGAGGAGAAAAAGACAGCTCGTGAAAACACCTGTGATGTGACACCCTGTGCACCATGGATAAAGTTGGGTAAAGTCACCTGTGCACCATGGATAAAGTTGGGTAAAGTCACCTGTGCACCATGGGTAAAGTTGGGTAAAGTCACCTGTGCACCATGGCTAAAGTTGGGTAAAGTCTCCTGTGCACCATGGCTAAAGTTGGGTAAAGTCTCCTGTGCACCATGGCTAAAGTTGGGTAAAGTCACCTGTGCACCATGGCTAAAGTTGGGTAAAGTCTCCTGTGCATCATGGCTAAAGTTGGGTAAAGTCTCCTGTGCACCATGGGTAAAGTTGGGTAAAGTCTCCTGTGCACCATGGGTAAAGTTGGGTAAAGTCACCTGTGCACCATGGCTAAAGTTGGGTAAAGTCTCCTGTGCACCATGGCTAAAGTTGGGTAAAGTCTCCTGTGCACCATGGCTAAAGTTGGGTAAAGTCACCTGTGCACCATGGCTAAAGTTGGGTAAAGTCACCTGTGCACCATGGCTAAAGTTGGGTAAAGTCACCTGTGCACCATGGCTAAAGTTGGGTAAAGTCTCCTGTGCACCATGGCTAAAGTTGGGTAAAGTCTCCTGTGCACCATGGCTAAAGTTGGGTAAAGTCTCCTGTGCACCATGGCTAAAGTTGGGTAAAGTCTCCTGTGCACCATGGCTAAAGTTGGGTAAAGTCACCTGTGCACCATGGGTAAAGTTGGGTAAAGTCTCCTGTGCACCATGGCTAAAGTTGGGTAAAGTCTCCTGTGCACCATGGGTAAAGTTGGGTAAAGTCTCCTGTGCACCATGGCTAAAGTTGGGTAAAGTCTCCTGTGCACCATGGGTAAAGTTGGGTAAAGTCTCCTGTGCACCATGGCTAAAGTTGGGTAAAGTCTCCTGTGCACCATGGGTACAGTGACACACAGATCTGTATTTGTATTTGTATGGATTTATGCTGGAAGTGGGTGAGGCTGAGCAGAGAGTTGTTAAACATCTATATTGTTTAATTTTCTGTGTTGAATGGTTTATCCTACTAATAATGCATATATATATAAATATATGTGCGCAGTAACAAAACACACAGGTTAAAGTTTATAACCATGCACCTAAATTAATCAAATAATAAAGCATCATTTGTATTACACTGTTGACACATTGATTCCCTAACTTCAGCGTACCTATTGTCATGCTGCCTGGCTTCAATATTGATCATGAGATGAATAACAGCGAGTAAAAACTGATTTTAAAAAAGTGTTTTGTGAATGAGTATTGAACTTAAAACCGTCTGCACCTTCTTTTTGACTATCGAGATCAGAAGTTATACGGAGCGTCCATCCTAACAGGACATCTCAGATCTTGACACCTGTGCATGTACATGACGTCTCTGGGTTTAAATCTGAGTGAGCACTACGGATGGGGAGTGTCCAAAAGTGAGTCTATCAAGGGAAAAGTCAGTGAAGGGGAGGGGTGGGGATACTCCTACAAAGACTTAACATAAGGTATTTGGTTACATCCCTACTTTCTCAGTCAGTCTGGTGGATTAATATCCTTAAGCAAAACTATAGATTTCAATGGGATCAAACTGTAACTCGAGGATTCACTCTCTCTCCACACCGAGGAAGCTGATAAGGACCCGCTCAGAATCAGAAGAGCAAGGCAGCGGCTAAGTCGGCCCTGCCTGTGGGAATAGAGCCCATCCACCAGAATGGTCAATAAAAGAGAGGCGGCACCACTACGCGGCGTCACAATAAAACTTTAACTAGTGCCTCGGGGATATAGATCGAAGCAGAGGGCTATATGTGTCCTTCCCTTGGGCCCGAGGACAGTCGTCCAATCAGAGCCTGAATCGCTTAATCTCGTTAACAGGGAATCAGAAGAAGAATGACACCGGGGTCATTTCTCAAATGTGTCGTACTGCGTTTTAAATCTCCACCTCATCAATCTCAACTGAAATGAAATGCCGGGCGCCGCCCGATGGAAAACCCTCCAACATTTGTCCCGTTCATCCGTGGAAATGCTCAGGAGGGTTTATATTGTGCTTCTCATTGCATGAATATATATACGAATTTGAGTAAAACGACACTTCCATAACTCTTTGGTGTAAAAAAACAACCCCAAGGCGTCACCTCTTTCCTGCGGTCGCTGTTATCTCTCTGCAGATGCCATTTGAGGAGAGCGTGTGGAGAGCGGGCCTGACACTCCAGGAAGGTGCTGCTCCCCTCCACCCCGTACTGCACCATCTCCAGAGTGTTCTTATTGGCTGCGGGGGGGGGGTGGGGGCAGAGAGAGAGGGAGTAAGGGGTGGGATTTCATTTCCATAGCAACCAAAACACTCATTACCATGAGCTCCTTACAACCAGAACATCAGTTGTGGCGAATCGAAGTCCTGTCACCGATTACCATGAAGCTGCCAGAACATGGTCATTACAGCAGCAGCAGTAATAGGACGTGTCGTTATTAATAAACAATTAGAAGCAACGGGAAGAAAACTGTAGAATAAAAAGGTGGTCTCACTGTTAGAGTTGAAGCCTCGGCATTGGCGGATGGGGTTCCCGTACTTGACGTCCTGCCGCCGGCTACGTCTAAAGGGGTCAGACCAGTGTTGCCGAATGAGGAGAGAGAAAAAAACAACATAAAGCCACCGCAAAGCCATCCGAAGCCATTCGACAGTACAAGCGGCCATTAAAGCGTCCCGTTTAAACCGCCGGCCAATTACGTCATGACAAGCCCGTGCATTTACATCGCTCGCCGGTCACACTTGTAAAAATACCACGAGTGCATGATTTATTAAACCACACTTTACCCATAGACTATGTGCAATTTTAAAACACGTCATCCAACGAGCCGATTGAGTCAGCGGTTAGCGGTGAGGTCGGCGTGGCTCACGGCGAGTCGGCGCTCACCTCTTCTGCGAGGCGGAGTACCGCGAGCAGGACTTGCCGTCCCAGGCGCAGTAAGGGTCTCTGGCCAGACAGCAGTCGGCGCAGGCCTCGCCGTACACGTCACACCGGTGGAGGGCCAGCTGGGTCAGCCCGGTGGCAGAGGACACGTACAGCTGTTGCTGTTGAGAGGAGGACGGAGAACACGGCGTTAGACGCGAGACAAGAAGGACACGGGAAGGACGGCTGGCAACCAGAGCCCAATGACGGCAAATGACGGTCCTTATCGAAACTTTCAAGAAGTCAGTTTGCAAGTTGTGCAGAATCTTTATTTCCACGCGACATATGTATTTTAAATTCAAAAACTATATGTAATTGCGATAATTCAAGAAGCTCCCTTTCTTCTGCATTTGTGAAACCTTAAAAATATAGATTTCAGTGGCTCATGAGATTACAATCTTTTTGGCCATTATTTTTCGCTCCCACACAAAGACGTTCACAGACCCAGATGGATGTCATGCAGTACGTGTAAACCTGTAAACCTGGGAGAATATTCAGCTCATATCTATCGGGTTGCCATCGTAACTCTACGATCAGCGGTTAGGAATCTGGCGCTCTGGCACGCCGTGTGAAACACGACCTCTCCGTCTGAGGAACGATGTCACAGCATGCAGTCGAGGCCGCGTATTTTAATCACGCTGAAAGATAACAAGACACCCTGAAAGCGTCTTTCCCATATGCCTCTCTTCATTGTCTCCCTCGGGCAGCTTTACTATGAATTATGACGGGAAGCGACGCTGAAGCACAGCTGCACATGTTGACCTTTCTTTGGAAGACGGTTTCTTTTCTCTCTGCGTGAGCAAAAGGTTAAGACAATCACGCTTACTCTTTTGGATGAGATCTTCATCGTCGTAATTGGAGTCGGGACCTTGATGGAGAAAAGAGCACAGCGTGAGGACGTCGACAGATATGTATGGAGAGAGCAATAAGCAAAATGCAGACGACCAGGAAGGACAAGAGACTCGTGACAAAAGGGGGAAGGTGTGAGTTTGAAAACAAAGATGGGTTGTGCAAAGAAGGCCGTGTGATGCATTGTCGAAAGAAGGGATAGAAGTGCGGAGGTCTGGAAGCTCACCTTGAAAACCTCTACCTCCTCAAGGACCAGCTCCTCCGTCTGCAGGTCATCTCTGGGCAGAACGATGACTTTCTGTACTGTTCCCTTGTCTGTGGACCACAACGTACACCCGTCAGCCTCATACCCGCAACCTCACAACCCCTCCGCCTGTCAACAGCCCCTCGGCTGCCCCATCGGATTCTCTCAGCGGCCTCCAACAAGGGGATAATCCACCTATCAACAGGCTCCACTGTACTCTTCACCTCCGTGACGTGGCTCTCTCTCTCTCTCCGATTTAACCTTTTTACTCAATGACGACGAGGCTCCGTTCCACTTAGCGTTATTCACCGCCGCCACTATGACGAACCCCTTCTGTCATCCTCCGCCCCCCCCTCGCCTTGAGCCGTTCATCTGGATGCCGTAAGACATCCCCCTGGCCCCTCCCTGGCATGTTTGATTTCGGCATTCCTCTGAGATTTATTATGACTTCTGCATTGAGCTGAATGGCTGCCTCTGACAGCGGCTGAAAGGACAGACATTCCTCTACGGCGGCCCTCCCGCGGCACACAAACCCCAGCGCCCTCCTCCCCATGAGGACGAACAAAGGGCGTCGAGTGCAACACGTGAGGGCTGCATCCTGTGTGGTGGCTGCTGCCGACACACTGGGGCCTTATTAAAGGTTCAAGGCCTTGCAGAGAGACAGACAGATAATGTATCTTACACCAGCGAGCGAGATGAGGGTGATGGATGTCCTAACTGTACTCCCCCCCCCACCCCTCCTTCTCCTCTCCTTACCCCCTGTTTCTCCCCCCCCCCCCCCCCCCCCCCCCCCCTTGCTGATCCACCCCTGCCCTCCAGGTACAGATCTCCTGTTGTTTACTTCACATGAAGAGAGTGAGCTACAAACCCTTTGATTGGTTCCATTTCCACTTGAGCACAAAAGGGAAAGAATGCTTTTCTTGTCATGATAAATGATTGCAGGGGAGACAAGGCCTCCACTTACATGGGATTTCTTTCTTCATTATTCAGCTTCTCACTGACACTGTCATTCATCCTTCTGACTCTGATCAAAGGGTAATGTGTTCGGACTGACTTCATGTGGGGAAAAAAACCTAACTAAGCTGTAATGTAATATAATATTTGTCTCTTTCCCCTCGTTTCCATCAAACAAAAATCAATTGTGCCACAAAACACCCACCCGTTCCTAAGAAGAGCACTTCATAGTTGCCGTCTGCAGCTGTCACTTGGTCCACAGTGATGGTGGTGAACTCATAGTCCACATTGGTCCGAACCACCAGGGGGCGCTTGTGTACCGGGTACACGGCGTTGTACATGGCGGGGTGATTCCTCATGAAGTTAATCACTTCATCTGGATAGTCCTTCGTGGACTTCATGTTCGGGGTGAACGTACCCCCGGGGCACTGAAAGAGAGACAGAAGCGTTCAAAAAACCCATGAAAAATAATAATTGACATCGTCACAGAAGAAAAGAAAAGCACACGTGGTGATGCTGACGCCTGCAACAGGTTCAAATGGCTTCCGTTCGAGGTCTGTGTCAGCAGAAAAAAAACTGGTGTTATGCCAGATTGCTGTGGGATTCACGTGTCAGCGTGAATGTGAAAACTCACCGTGCCGGGTCGGGGGTAGGGGATCTTCCCGGAGTAGGCCACCCACTGGTAATTGGGACCCTCCTTGTGGGCGAATGGTCCGTTGAAGACCATGCGGATGTCAGCCATGGAGTAGACACACACTGCTGAGCCTTTGAAGACGGAGCTGTGAGCGCAAAGTCAGGGCAGAGAAAGGTCAGGAAGTGTTTAACATATTTAAAAAACAACTTATAACAGAGGCCCGTTACAGGTGTTGTTCATATACAGTATCCGGTATAGCACACTAACCCAGAGACGGAGAAGACGCCGTATATCACGGGATTCTTTGTGTCCTGTGTTGGCTGGATGTAAACATCTCCTGTAAGAGAGTCGAGAGAAATCATGTCAGTGCAAACAGAACCCGGGTGAAGGAAACATCACGCTCCACAGCACAAGCACTTCTTTACTAATATTTACACAGCTTTCAGTCAATCCAACCCTCTCTTAGCCAGAGGAGACCTTTAGGTTACACCTCATCAGAAAGGACTGATGCTCTACAAAAAGAGGCTGAAACTTCATCTTTGTTGAAAACACATGGAAAACCACCATCTGGATTTTGGATACTGAGCAAAGTGTGATCTTTTTGTTATGTCTTTATGCTTCTGTGAGAGTCCCAGAAATCCATAATTGCATCAAAAGAGTAAAGGTCATGTGAGCATTGTGCTGCTTATCTGCGTGGACGTGGGCGACTAAATGCCATCAGCTTGGCCACAATAGCTCATAACAAGACTAACAGTCTGTAGACTGTTAGTCTTGTTATGAGCTATTGTGGCCGTTAGCCGTTGTGGCTATTGAGCCATTAGCATGGCTGTAGACTGTTAGTCTTGTTATGAGCTATTGTGGCCGTTAGCCGTTGTGGCTATTGAGCCATTAGCATGGCTGTAGACTGTTAGTCTTGTTATGAGCTATTGTGGTCGTTAGCCGTTGTTGCTATTGAGCCGTTAGCATGGCTGTAGACTCTACAGCCAATGCTAACGGCTCAATTAAGCATGACCTGAAGTCAAGATTAAATAGAAAACCAATAATACACAGATATAGATCACATCCGCGGCCATTTTGTGCATAATATAATATATGCATCACAGAAATTTTAAAAAAGTGAGCCCCTTCTAACAGCCCTCCAGCCGTTCTCATACCCTGAAGACGGAAACAGTCGGCGTAAAACCACAGCGATCGAAACTGAACCGTGGCCTCGGGAAAGTTAGCACGGCGAAGGTTTTATTGGCGTCACCTCAACCAATCACAGCGTCAGACACAGAGCGACGCTATTTACCGTCAGTCTCGAAAGGTGAGCGCTGAAAACACCTGAGACTGCGCCCGAGGAGACGAACATTTTAAACGTGCAGGGGTTGTCCTCTTGCTGCCCCCGCAGTTCATCTCATCGGAAACGTCTCTTCTCTGCCAAAAGACATCTGCATCGCACGCTCCGAAGCCAGTTCTTGGAGGTCTCCAAATCACCAACGCTCTGACATTTGGACGAGAATCCTTTTTTTTTGCTGATACTGAAGGGAGGTCCATAGCAACAAAGGAGAGGAGCTAAATGTGATGGGTGATAAGTCTCTCCCCTGTTCGGTACCTGACCTAAATACATGTCCCAATAGGCGTCGTTCACCGCCAACAATAGGACAAGGGCCGTCGGTGAGAAACAGAGAATGCGCTCCCGGCCTAGTTGCGCAAGGAAAGACGTGACTTGTGAGAGAGTCAACAAGCGAGAGCCGGAGGGATCAAGCTAAAAAATATGGTTATTAGAGCTGGTGTGAAGTGTGGAAACAGAAGGAGAACCGATCCACGCAAAAAAAGATTTATGCACTCGCGGTACCATATCGACCACCATGAGAAATCATCTGTCAGCCTGCTATGCAGATAGAATGATACATGGAGTGAGTGAGCATTGCCTTTGAATCTGAGCTGCCGGGTTCTGGTCCATGTCCACATTAGAGAGTCTGCTCAGTCAAGCCTTCCTCTGGGGACTGTCTGCAGCCCTGATCTCATTGCTGGAGGAAAAGGATGAAGCTCAGAGATAGCAGGCACATTGTGCTTATTTCTCAGAAGCTACACCCATATACACTCACACATGCACACACACACACACACACACACACCACCACCACCACCACGCCATCCTCCACAGCTGCCACAGCCGGAGCGGTGGAACGGTCATGGGTTAGCATGGAAGCGGCACGACGAGCTGCTACGGGTGTCACACAACAGACGATCCTTGTCAAGGCATACAGCTGTTGTTCGGCAGAAAATACGCGATCCGCACGCAAGAACACGTGAGCGTGCGAGCGTGCGGACAAGGTACCGGCGAGGCCAAGATAGAGCCGTCCGGACGGCAGCTAAGAACAGATCAAGGCTTCATGAAGACGTGGAAAAAAAGGAGCTATGTGCTTTGCAATAAAAGTGTTTGTGACGGGGCGGCGATGACTCGCTCCGGGGGACCTTGTGTGGTAATAACAGCTAGAAAAAGGTTCCATATTCCACGGCCGGCGTTTCTCCTGTTTGAATGGCAATAAAATCTCAGCTGCCATACATCCCGTTTCATGTTCTGCTTGCTCTCTGCCTTTTAATCGATTATTGACTTGTTTTAAAGCTTCTTGTTTTACGAGCTTTTTTCATTCTTGTCTCTTCAAGTAAAACAAAAAAGAAGAAAAAAAAGAACATTTCAACACGTGTTTTAAATCACCGTGGGTCATTCAGGTAGAGCCAATCGGGCTTTATTCCAACTGTAAAAACTCCCCAGGTCTCAGGCGTGCTTTACCATAATGCCTTTCTGCATAGGACTTCAACACCTGGATATTTCAACAAACTTCCCAGTGCTGACTTGTAGAGTAATTTGATTAAAACTCTTAAAGAAAGTTGCATGAATCTATTCACTGGAGCGTGACTACCTGATCTTTCTGAACTGGCTGTGCAGTGTAATGCATCTACACTGCCTCCTGACGACTTGCCATATGTAGTCTGTAGAAGAAGTTTTACATTTTGGGAAAGATGCCTATAAGCGTTCTTGCCAAGAGTTTGACGAGAAGATTGATGCACCCTTTATCCGTACGGTCAATATGAAGCCAAAGCCAGCAGCCAGTTAGCTTAGCATAGATACAGGAAATGGGGTCAAATAGATAGCATAGCACTGTCCTTAGGTTATTTTTGCAGTGATCAAATAATCCATATATGATGTGAAAATGAGTGAACTTTAGACACATTTCTCCAAGTGTCCAACTATTCCTTCAATGACAAACAATCAATGTGCTAGTTAAAGACCAATTTGACCTTGAGAAATCCTAAAATCCCCTCTGCACACACACACTCTGAAGCCATTAGCATGAAACTCAATCATTTCCAAATGCGCTGTCCCCTCCGGGAGTCCTTGGCTCTGCAACACTGACATGTGCTGTCTTCTCTATGGGCATGTCCACCCTGTCATGCCTGTCCTTGGGCCTTCACCAGCTTAGTACACACACACACACACACACACACACACAGCCAAACAGTGCCAAACACTGACGCCTCTCCAAGTCCGTCACAAAAGCCAGTCTTCACAGCACGCCCATGTCAACACTGACCTGGCCAGCAGAACCCCAAAGTGGGCCCATTCACACTCAGACCCGTTCTCACATCATTTCGTTGCACACACACACACACACACACACACACAACACATTTCTTTGGAGCCTGTCCCTTTTTCAGTTTTTTCATAGCAGGATGAAATAAAATGTCACCAGTAAAAAAAAAAAAAGAAGCTTTTTAGGACCGCAGGCAGTTTGAGATAAAAGCTATGAATGTGTCAAGACATCAAGAGACACCGAAAAAAAGAAGAAAAAAACGGGCATGGCACTTTTCATTCTTGAGATTAGTTCAAGAGCAACAGTTGTCTCACGCATCAGTCCCCTATCACTATTTGGCTCTATTTTAAACCAGCGAGACAGAAAGGGGGAAAGAGCTTCCCTCTGGAGAGGCTAATAGTCTCACACTCACAGACATTCCTGCTACGCCATCCGATCCGCCGCCTTCTTCTACGCACACCAACAAAAAAAAAAGAAGATGTTTAAGACGTCTCGAAAGAAAAAAGACTTCTACGGTGGAGCATGTGTGTCATTCTCATTACAGTACGCTGTATGGGCCGAGGGATGGGAGTGGGCTGCCATATGGGCTGTGGTGTGTGTGTGTGTGTGTGTGTGTGTGTGTGTGTGTGTGTGTGTGTGTGTGTGTGTGCGTGCGTGCATGCACACTCTTGGCAGGTGCTGCAGTAGAAACAGACCCTGCAGTCTGAGCGGAGTATTCTCGACTTAATATTTTCAGATGTGATCATACGTGACAGGAGCCTGAAAATGAATATGTCTGAAAATAAATCCAGCCGTGTCACTTTTGTCTTTTTTCTCTCTTCGCCACTCGATACTGTCAAAATGATTAACTGCCCGAAGGAGAGATGCAGTTTCTCTCAGCTCGTGACAAAAGTTCTTGACTAAGAAAACAAACAAAACAACAACAACAACAAGGATAAGAGCATTCATGAAACCTCCGTGAATATAAATGCGTTTCGGTCGTAAAAGCGATTTGACATTTTACCAAATGACACGCAGAATAAACCCACACGGAGTGACCCGTAGATCGTGACTTCAACTGAAAACGGGGAAAAAGGAACCACAGCGCAGTCTCAGTCTGTCCCCCCCCCCCCCCCCCCCCCTTCTGTACTCACGGAGCTCATCGAAGTGCGTCTCCATGCCGTCGGCGCCCGGCACCGAGCAGATGAGCCGGGCCTTCAGGAAGGTGCTCCACTTGTTGACCAGACAGCAGTGGCCTCCGTCATCATTCTGTATTTGGAAGAGCACAGTTTTCTCCGTCACTCACTTGAAGTCACATCCTCCCTACTGACAAACAAACCCAGGTGGAGCCACCCACACACAGACACACACACACACACACACACACACACACACACACACTATACTGTATATCCGGGAAGCGAAGAGGAAGGGCGGCGAGATGGTAAACACCGTCTCCTCCTCTTCAGACTCCTCCATCTGTGTGATGGAGCGAGGCCAGAATCTATCCCAGTAAGAAAGAAGCTGGGACCAGTATGAGCTTTGGATTCCTCTTCCATAATCAGCGTCTTTAGAGGGCGCGTGTATATTGTATGATTCTACTCTAAAGGGGGTGGATGTACAGTGTATTTCTGTGTGCAGTGAGTGGCAGTAAGGGTGTCCAGATGTGTGGCAAAGCAGGAAACGACAAGACCCGGGAGGCCCGACGGAGCCCACTGAGAGGGGGGCACCTGACCCCCTCAAATAATCACAAGGGAGGAACAGCTCATACGCACCCCGACCGCAATGCTCACATATGCACGGGAATCCATAAGTGAACAGCGTCAGTCGCTCCGCTTTTTGTGTGGAGGAAGTCTCCAAAAGAGAGCATTTTAAAAGGCAGTGAGTTATTTGCCACCATGTACACTTAAAGCTTTAAAGTGTTATCGGACTACCGGGGGAGAAGAGGTCAGAAGATCGCGGGGTCAGAGGTCAGAGGGCAACCTCCCCAGACAGAAGGATGCATTGTAGACAGGAAGGTTAAAGACACATGTGGATTCCAGCATGTCAGCGTTGGCCAAACACTCGTTGGCCTCGGGAGCCTCCGGGCCTGTTTTCTTTCATATTGTTGCAGGGTATTCTTTCTTCTATTCATTATGTTTACACCCCAAAAACAAACACGCTGCTCACTGTGTACACACCAGGCAGATGCGTCCTATACGGGACTGGGTCACGGGACTCTGGCCCATCTCGGAGGACTTCTCCCGGAAGAAGAAATACAGCTTGTCGTCGTTTCTCTCCGCGCTGTCGGGGATGAGGTGAACGTGAATGAAAGTGGGGTCTGTGGGTGGGGGAGGGAGGGGGGGGGGGGGGGGGGGGGAGAAGAGGCGGTGAGATGTTCAGGCGGAGGGGGGGAAAACATCTGGCTGAAATCTTTCATAAACTCTGGAGCGTTTCCTGTTTATCACTAGGTGAGGGATTCTAAACACATCTTGTTCATTTCCCCCCCCCCGTTTGGATACGGAGCCGGAAGGCTTCGCAAGCCGGAGGACGCGTACCGTTGAGCCATCTGGAGTTGTACTGATCCGTTCGCATGGCGGTCTTTGTCCCCAGCGTACGGAAGATGGCAGAGTCCGTCCCCATAAAGTCAACATAGACGCCGGCGTACAGTTCACCATCTGAGAAAGAAAGGAAACAGTTCAGTGAAATGACTTCGCACCGACGCCCTCGACTTTTTGATTTCGAGATGAAGATTTACAAAACGACTTCTCGGGACTCTTTTTCCACAACGCAAAGGTTCACGGGGGACAAAGTCTTCATCTACTTATTTATATTTAATGTTCCTTTAAAATGTCCGAGAAAGGAACTGATAGTGCATCTGTAATTTGTTAGGAAGGTTTCCGGAAAAGGACGATGCCATTTTTTAATAATTACAGGTGAAAATGGAAGCTCACTAATCCTGACCCGGTCAGGCTCTTCACATTCTGGTATGTCAATGTCACATGACGCAGCTTACAATGAAAACGGAGGTACATTAATGTTTATTCACACAGAGGTCAACAGAAGCACGTTTCAAATGATGACTATTATAATCTGGAGCATTGTTGGTATATTGCATGGTAGAGCTAGTTAGCCTCAGTATTATACACAGATTCCTGATTACAGTTGTATTCAAACAGTTTTTACAAGAGAATGGATTTGAGGATGAAGAATAACCAAGTTTGGTTTGGACAAAGCTCTAAACTCTGATATACGCTGCTAAATATCCCAATATATATATATACAGTATATCCTAAAACGTAATCATAATATGTTCATGTAGCACATTGTGTTAGCTGAAAACATCCCCCTTGTCTTTGGAAATAAATTATATCATTTTTTCCAGGACGTTTCTGTGGGAAAACCGCGAAGAATTTAAGGGACACGTTTTAAAAAAAAGAAGCTTTGCCAAAAAAAAAAACAGCGCTCCATAAAGACGTAAAATATGAGCACATCCATGTGCTCGGCCTTGTTAAGCCACAGGAAGGTCAGGTGTTTCTCCTCCAGCTGCCGTGAGGGCTCCACCGGGCGGCAGGTGTGACTGTCAGAGGCCTCCGGGGGAAGGAGTGAGCCGGAGGAAACAAGAAAACACTGTCCCCGCCACCATGACAGTCAATGTCATGGTCCTCATCAGCGCTACATGAAGATTGATGAGGCGTCATTAAAACGTCCGCGGGCGACGGGATGTCTAATGCGGCGGAGAGCCGAGCTATTCTCTGTTGTCGTGGGTTCTCAATCCTTATCAACACTAACTACACTGTCCCCCTCGTGTGACGATAACTGGTGGAAGTGGGAGACAAATCCATCTTGGGTGACAGTACCGGTTCCATACCGGTCAGCCGGCTCACGGGCGCTAATGTGGGAAAGCGTCGCCAGTGATTTACACCCCGCTGCCCCGAAGATCGCCTCCCACCGCGCGGTCTGGGGCTCACTGAGTGCCCTTGGGTGGAGGGCCAGAGGACACCGCCTTCGGTAACGCCAACAACACGCGATAAGCTCGGCTGAGCCGTGATATTTTGGGTCCGATGACTTTTTCTGCTTCGCTGCTCCTCGCCATCGATTTTTCCACCGAGAGGGAAACGAGCGTCGTTCTTTCAACTCGATGAATGTTTTTTTTCTTTTCTTTTCCACATTATTTTTATACCCATCAGACTCATTCGGAAGAGTCTGCATTCCTAAAAAAAAAAAATGTCCCCCTTTCATTTGTCACCCGTCTGTAAATATAAATGGCAAACTATGCGAGCGCATGACTGTTTGACTATTAAAAAACGCCGGCTCTGTGGGAAATAAAACTGTTTACACATGGCAATGAAGATCAAAGCTTTCCCAACATATAAAGTATTTTGTTTTGAAGCCACATATTAATGTGCATCTCCGGCCCAAACAGAAACATATTCCTGAGGATATTAATGATTACGCTGAAGCAGCTCGCTGTGGGAAACAGGCTCAGGATGGACAGGACTCTGAACTACGTGACTTCTTCAACGGCAGACCATAAAAATCTTTGGCAAAAATCTAAATGTGAAGCAGAGAGAAGTCCGTATGAAGGGACGAGGAACAAAAGATGAACAAGCCATATGTTCTACACCCTCAGGTGACCAAACCCAGAAGAGACTCACTGATCAAAGTTGACACGCTGTTGAGATTCGGGTCGTAGGAGCACTTTCCTTTCCCAGATTCCACTTTGCCCGGCTCCAAATGAAAGATTTCTTCCTGAAATGGAAAAAAAGAAATCACATGGAGGACGGCAATAAATTCGTCACTTTTGATCTTGTCGCTGTGATTCCCTTGTGGGGGGGGGGGGGGTGAAGCAGAGAATGTGCTCCCTCTGACTCCCGTGGGACCTACTGCGGCCTGATGGGAGATGGCAGTATTAGAATAATGAGCGTGCGTTCATACAGAAAAATACATGCGGGTGGGGAAAGCAAGGAACATTGGAATCCTCCTGTACGGCGCTCTACTGCGGGGGAACAATGTGTCGCGGGGCCGCTTCGCTCGGCATAACAAGCTGCATGCCAAACATCTCTCAGCTTCGTGGGGCCTGTGGCTGTGCACTGCTGACACCTGTAATCCAGCACAGAAACAACACACCTGGGACGGTGGCTGGATGACTGACGCTCGCTGCTAGTGGCACACATGCACACACGCACCGGAGACGTAATTGGCAGGAATATGCGAATGAGAGCGCGGTGGGGGGTGGGGGGGAGGGGGTGAATCAGTGGCATGCGATGACATGTCCTGTAGCCACGCCTCACGGGCCAATCCCTATATTTTTAACTCCCGACGGGTGCAGAGATGGAGACATCTCTCTGTCACCGTCTATCAGCACGAAAAGCAGGAGAGCGCGATGTGGCGCTGTGCCAAAGCCCCACTCCATTGGATCACGCGTGGCCTCGTGCCATCCCCGACTCGTCTTTGATTAAAAATACCGCTCGTGCGAATAAGGAGGCGCCGGCAGTTCACTCCCAAGCCACGGCAGATGTTGACGCGTAAAAGAAAAAAAAGGTCACGAACACTGATGTGCGCCAGAGGGGAACCGTGTGACCCGGAGCACGCTGTAAAAAAAATAAAATAGACATATTTTGTAATAAAAAGATTTACAAAAAACAACAGCATTTAAAATTGCCGCACATCACCGAAGGTTTCGACCTTCATGTCGTACAAGAGTCTCTTCAGAGAGCTCAAACAGCGCAGACATGTCGGAGTATGCGGCTCCTTTATTTCCTTCGCCGCGCAGCTAGTTGGCTACAGATGGCTGCTGTTTGCTCTGGGCTAACAAAGCCCGCTGTGGGAGTGGGTCAAATCAGATGCTGACTAGTCCTGCCGCCTCTGTGGGAGAGACTGCACCACATTCCTAGAGGAGGTGGAGGAGGTGGAGGAGGGCTCGCCGCGGTGGAGGCTGATGGGGTGGGACATCCTGCATTGTCTCAGATAAGCGGGATGAATGACTCGCTTATCTGTTGTTTCGTGAGCGCTGCTAAATATATGCTTCATTTAAAAAGAAAAGATAAAAGAATATGCCATGCATTGAGCAGCGGTGAAAGCGTTTTTTAATTGAATTTGAGCAAAAGTCAACAGAATTAATTTTCTTTGCAGCCCCGAGAAGCCATTTCCACTTGAAAACCCCGCTCTCATGCAAAATATGTCATTTAACACAAATGCAAAGCACAAATGGACAATGACGGGTCCGGGGGGGGGGGGGGGAAGGAAAAATGAGATGAGATGACATTAAATGCAAATCCTACATTACACAAGACTTTAAGGTTGTGCACGGACTGGAAAAGATGCATGCCAAATGTTACGGAGATAAGCGAGTGGTGGCCAAGTTAAGGGTGGTGGTGGTGGTGACATGTGATGTGCACGGACACAAAGAGTTGGTGAGCATGCCGCCGGTGACCGCGAGCCCGGGCAGTGAGCGGGGGCCATATCGCACCTTGAGTCCGAGTGTCTCGTGCACCGCGATGGATTCAGCTGCGCGGCTAGCCCTTCCTCTGGCCTGGGCCATCTGCAGATACATGGACGTCTAAAAACAGGAGACAGTAGCACAGGCTGGATGTTACGCCGCCGGAGAGGTTCAGGCCTCCCTGACCTCCACGTGGGTCTCTTGAATCCGTCCTAACTTCAGGGCAGAGCGAGAAACTCCTCAAAGCCAATATTGCTGATGTTAATAGGATGGAAGTGCATGAGGAACATATAGACGTGTGTGGGTGTGTGTGTAAGATTGTGCACGGAACATGTGTAGATTTAGTCGACCAGATGGTTCCCTATCCAATAAAGACTCAGTATGCGACCCCTTTAAAGCAAAACAAGGCTCCTCCTACTTTAAGCACCGGGGAAATTAACAAGACACCCCGCGGTGGGGTGATCAAATGTCAACAATCAGTCTGAATGTTGAAATAAAAAAACGACAACAAAAAAACATTTCCTTCACGTGTGGCAGGATGTGTGCGTGTGCGAGCGTTGGTGTTGGAGTGTGTGCCTTGTTGTGTTTTTGTAATCGCGGTCGACGCCCACCGGAGAAAGGCGGCCGCGGGACGCGACGGAGAAAGAAACAGCCCCCCCCCCTCTCATTAATGGACGAGGAACTGGGAACATTCCACCGGCACCCCATAATGGGAGCTCCCACTTCCAATTACCCGACGTCTCACATGGCAGAGGCTGGCGGGTGGCCTGGATGCATGAAGGGGTGGATGGATCGGTGAGGGAGTGGATGGATGCCCTTCGTTAGTGAAGGGTCGTGTAGGAACCGCATGCAACAGGGGGGGGGGGAGGGGGTTGGGTGTACTGTATACCTCGAGGGAGATGGGAAATGTACTTATAATTTTTTTTCCCCTTTAAAAAAAATATCCCCTGGTCATCATTAGGGAACAAGTGCGATATTTAAGGAATAGTGAGAGGTGTTAAAGGGGAGTAACGCGAGGTGGCGATGCCTGGCTTGGTTTCGTAAATTCAAGCGGTCCCATTAAAAAACGTCTGAGACTAAACAGAGTAGCTTTAACGGCCCACTGGGGAGGACAGCTGTGCGCTGGCGAAGCTGTGCCCGGTCGCTTTGCCAGACGCGGAGACACGGTACCTCGAGCAGGCTTAATGACGGAGGAACATCGTAAAGGGAACCTAGCGTAAGGTGGATGGAGAGCAAGAATTGGGTAAGAGAACAAAATAAAAACATCGAGAGGCCACGCTACGGTGCAGACTTTTGCTGAGCTGACGTACGGAGATATACACAACCTCCTTCGTACGTTACTCAAGTCCTTAAACCTAACCTGAGGTTTGCGTCCGCGGTTGACGAAGGTGCAGACCGGGTTGTAGGCTCCAGTCCCACAGATGTACAGCTGAGTCCGGTTCCACGGCTCCACCAGGCGGATAAAGTTTGCACACTCCTCCTGGAGACACAAAGACCAGAGAGTCAATTAGCACTGTAATAAACATCTAAATGAAAAAGCCATTCGCTCGCTACCCTGGCAGAGATGAGGATGGCGAGGATTGACTGGGCCAATCCATTCCTGTCTCCTTGGCGAGACAGAAGGGAACCAGCGCTTTTACTGGGCCAATTCTGAACCTCGCAGGTGATTTTTTTTACAGATTCCTCCGTGCACAATGATGGGAGCCGTGCACTTTTCAGGCGAAGCGTTTGAAAACGCGACGTACCCATCGAGTTGATGTAAATCGAGCTTACGTGCGCTGTCAACCGGCGTACTTACATTGGCGTCCTTCCCGCTCACGAGGCACTCCATCCGTCTCCGTTCAGACACCGGCCAGTGGATCTGCGACGGGGGAACAGAGGACATTTTTTACGGGTTACAGCCCAACCGGTTATACAGTACATCAGAGGCCTTTATGGGGTCTCCCACCCGCTAATATTAATCCCGTTGGGATTGTCGTAACCCAATTACAGTTTTAATGACCCGGCACCAGAAAAAGTGCACTCCAACAAAAACAAGATGTGAGCAGACCAACGTGGCTGCTGCTGGGGCCCGAGAACAGAACATTCTGCCCTTGTGGCGCTGAGGTAAAGGCTCAGTGTAACAACCACCAGCGTTACTGGGTTCTTACAATATGCGGCTCCTTGTTGATGTCATGGAGGTCCAGGGACAGGATGTGGTCCTTGCTGCCGACGTACATGCGGTCATGGTCCTCGTCCATGCGCAGGATCCGGTAGTCGGACGTGTTGAGGAGGTAGGCGAAGTGGTGAGCGGTGCCCGTGGATCTCAGCTCTGTGTGGGCGACACAAATATACCCGTTAATGACAGCTGCAACATGCACATTTTACACACACACACACACACACATGCATGCACAACATGCACATTCCTCGTTCTGCTACTGCATACCCGGCGTGGAGTTATCTGATGGTTTTCCACCAACACCGCTGTAACTTAACACCGCACGTTAGAAACAAGTGCTACTGAGTGTCTGTCACACTGTGTTGATGGCTCAATACCGCCTCAGTGGATCAGAGGACCCAGGAAGGCATCGATGGCGGTCTGTTGCTACCAGTCGGAAGTCCGAAGAGACAGACGCGGTAGATTGGCTGATAGATATGTTTATTACAGATTACCCCCCCGTATATAGAGCAGGGTGAGGTTGATCTACGCTTACTGAGACCCTTTTTGGACCCCTCACCCTGAAAGGTCAGCGCCTTTGGCAACACAATGCAGTCGACGAGTCCTCGCATGTCAAGAGCAACCCGATCTTCATCTCGCGCTGCTTTGGAGTGTTTGTTTGATATGTTCTCCTCGGTTCAGCAGCCGTGTACAGACGGGGCAGAGAGGCCACTGCTAAGACAGCAAAGGCCCCACGCCACACCGTAGACAAACACACACACACACACACACACAAAGGCATTGGAGGGTGGCCCTCACATGTTGTTGGGCAAACACAGAGGTTTCACAGCCGGAAAGTCCCGTTTCACTGTTTGGCTTCATTCTACAACCAAACAGAGCACAGAAAGCTGAAACAGGGAAGCACACTTTGAGGTCGACCCGAGTTTCTTTTCTGTTGATTTAGCAGCCAAAAAGAAATGTGGCGGAGGAGAAAACCAGATGATAAACTGTCAAATATAGTGAGCTTTGTTTAACTGTTTACAAATGATATATCAGTGCCGCTGTGTAATAAAAAAAAGAGGGCTAGTGGGGAAACGTCGTCAACGTGGGGCGGCGGACCTTAAAAGCAACACCCGAGACTTGTAAAAATAAGAATCATCTCACGATTCGGGCAGCTGATAACCACACGTTTTTTTTGTTTTTTGTTTTTAGAGAGCTCTGTGTGTGCAGTCGTGTTCAGTTGTTGAGAAACATTCCTGTGACGTTGTTAGCTACTTCTGCGGGAAGAGGCCCGGACACCAAGGCATGCAAGGCCCAATGAACGAGTCCACCATTGGGCCTTAAAATAAACACCATCTCCAGACCTTTTCAAACAGACTCCCGACTGAATCCGATATTACCGGCCTTTCCTGCCAGGTCTAAATTTAACGCGGGAGGGGTTACGCCAATAAGCAAAGATAGTTAGATTTGCTATATTTGTACAGTTTGATTTAATAGCTGTGCCCACCAAAGGAATGTTTTTTACGGATCTCGCCAGGTGATTGACAGCTGTCGGAGCCCACGGCAGAGGACGTCCAACATGTGGTCGGACCCTGTGATTATTTGTGTTGGAGACTTAAGTTGAATGATGAGTCCCCATACACGCTAGCTGTGTTTATGTGTGTGTGCCGATAGAGTGAAACACACCGGATGGCTTTGCATTGTACACACACACACACACACACACACACACACACACACACACGCACACGCATTCCAAAGGCCAGTCGAAGCCCTTCCTGAAGCAGGTTGTCAGCGACTCCTCGGTGTGTGTGTTTGTTGTCAGAGAGCGGGGTGGGACCACCTGTCAGCTGACGAGGGGAACACGGACATCGCCCGAGCAACGACACGACCCACGGAGAGGAAACGTAATCTAATCCCATAATCACGCAATAACTTGCATATTCTGGTCCGAGCGTACTCCACAGCATGTCCAAACGCTGCATTCCTCACACCTTGTCCTCCGTATCTGATTGCGATGTAGACGACATCAGGGAGAGCGATGAGGCAAAGAAATCGAAACCCTGCAGAAAAACCTCGGCCTGTTGTTATGAAAGAATGAGTTTTTTTACATATGGAGCTCAGACTGAAGCCTAAATACAATTTTTGGACTTAAAGTGACGCGATGCAGACTGGTATGTAACCATGATTGGACAGCTTTGGTGAATGTCGCCCAGGCATCAGCAGGGCCGATGTTTAACGCAGGACTGAAATGCTTCTGAAGGGATCAAGCGTGCATAATTGACCTAAAAGCAGTTAAATACATGAAAATGATATTAAAAAAACACATAAACACTATCGCGGTCGCTCTGTTTGCTTTCACACCACGAATGAACTAGAAACCGTGCAAGTATTGTTTAAAGCGAAGCCAAACGTATGAGACGAGTTCTAAAGAAAAAGAAGGAAGGAAGGAAGGAGTCTGCCATGTGGTGGGAAGTCTAGCTATTGGACGTCATTCCCTTTCGCTGTCAGCCTTTTCTCAGCTCAGCCCCAAAGTCAACCTTCGCCTCAGGCACATGGCATTGTGCTCCAATGAAATGTTCATAGAGGGCGTATAATGGCAGCGCCGCCGCCCTGGGGGTCGGGCCGGCTGTGAAAACAAGACCAGCAGGTCCCTGCACTGAGGCCGGTGCCAGCCAAACACCCGGTCTGGGTCTGGGTGCCAGATCCAGAGTGATGCGGAAGGAGGGGCTACGCTGAAAAAGATAAAAGAGGAATGTGTGGGCTTGCGGAGGCATACTTTTGCTACATTAATAACAAATTAGCAAGAAGAAATGAGCCAACAGCTGATCCCTGATCTGCTCATTCAGCCACATTTACAGTACGTTCGACTCGCCCTCTCCATCCTCTGTTCCCCCCCCCCCCCGCAACACGCTACTACATACCCTCAGTAGCAGATTACCATTGTTAACAAGAAGGGCTCCGCCGTGCTCTTTGTCAGCCACATTAGGGCATGACGAGCATTTTCCGTACACACACACACACACACACACACACAGACTTATCCTGTAGATTTAGAGGCTGGGAGCAAGTGTGTCTATTAGAGCCAGATAAACTCTCAAAGTAGCCCATTACCACGCGTACGCTCGGGGTTCACTCTGGGGGGTCTGTGCGCGCACAGCGAGGGCTTTGTTTGCGGGGAACGCAGCGCTCCCCCCCGCCCCCCACACCCACCATACCCCCACCCTGTGGAATGGCAATGGCTCTGTTAGAGGTGAAAGTAAGCCGGCGAGGGAACCCGATCCCAGCACTCAACGTCTCTCCCCGTCCCCATTCACTTCCTTCTCTACGCTGGTACGCCACGCACTGGCGAAAGAAATGAGATGTAAAGATGTATTCCTTTTCTTTCTTCCCTTCTTCTCATTTTACAATCTTTCATGTACACGACTGGTGCATGGGCGGCAGTACACGGGACAAGATAATTACCCAGGAGAGAGAGAGAGAGAGAGAGAGAGGCGATCCGGTCCTCTCTCCTCAGTCTGCTGGAGACAAACAATCCTCTCCTCTCTCGCAGCATCTCGAGGTGCTGCCCCCCCCCCCCCCCAACTGTGTTAATCCGAGCCGATGTAAAGAGAGACAGGTCATGCAGGTTGTGTGAGGGACTCTTGTAGTGTACTTTGTTAGTGCAGCGAAGCACCATTGTGAGTTACTTTACTTGAGTATTTTCAGATTTTTTCCCGGACTGCATTATTACTTGTACTTTATAGTTCTTGAGAAGTTGGTAAAACAGAATTTAGCCTAAAAGCATCTAAATAGGGGTTTAGGCCTACTGTGAAGCGTGAGTTATGGGTAATCTTCTTCAAAACATTTTCCTTATAATGTATGTTGTTGAAATCCCAACCGCCATCAATAAAGGGAGAGAGAAATGTGGTAATGTGGCTGTAGCAAGACTGTAATTCGCCCTTGGCGTTCATAAACATGTACAGATGCTTCGAGGGGAAACTCGTGAGACTGTCAACGCATGTTAAAGCTTTTACAAAACGCCGTGCGTCCTTCCACACGCCACGCTTAAAACATCTCACACCCGCCACCGCCACCATGTCGATGTGTTGAGCAGGGGAAGTCCTGAAGAGGGGGGGGGCAACAGTAAAACAAGGAGCCAAATAGCCAAAAGTATACGGATGGTTTATTTTAATTATCGCCCAATATATATTTTTCATTGCATTCATTAGACCTTATGTTCATGAGATTGAAAACCGCTTGATTCACGGTGAATTGTGGTTTGGGTGAATTGCAACTTGTGCAAGAGGGCGTGTTTCCACCCCGAGCAGCTCCCAGCACGAGGCAGTCGCTGTACTGGGAAGCACTGGCTGTGTCCTCAGACCATTATTAATAAGAGCAGTATTTTTGTAAGCTTAAATGAGGTATAGAAACATCGAGGAGAGCCATGCCTCACTGTCAGCCTTCTCCTGAGAGAATACTTGGCTGCTGACGGTGATCTCCGGGGCTGCAGGCCTGCATGTTATAGCATATCTCTCCCATCTCAAATTAATAGCCAACGGGTCGAGTTTACTTACAGAAATACGCCTGGACAGGAAAAAAAAAAAGTTCCCTGGCACGTCGTGCACTCTCAAGATCACGTCTCCAGAAATATAGAAAGAGCACCCCGGTGATTGCCGTCTTATATGACACGCTATCACACAAGGGGAAAGAGGAGACTGGATTTTACATATCGTATGCAGCTGTTAATGCATCCTACTCTGCTGGTAACATCAGAACTTCCTCTCATTAAGGAACGATTACTGCATCCAGCGTGACTTAACAGTACGCAGCCCACCCCGCTCGTAACTTTCCTGGCGGGGTTCGCAAGAAGCATCGGGTAAGTGATTGGATCATGGAAAAACTCTGCGTGTTTAAACAAAACATAGAAAAGAGGGAGAGAGAGAGAGAGAGAGAGAGAGAGAGAGAGGAGGCGAACACACATCCTGGAGCTTGACAGCGCACTCGCTGTATGACACTGATACGGGCGTTCCACCCCACTGCATATTTCTCCGCTTTCAAATTGGGTAAATTAAAAGTGCAGGCCGCTGCCAATGGCGTCGCAGAGCATGTTGCTGCTTGAAGCCTGCGCCTCCCCCCTCTGAGAGCTACCGAAGGTAAAGGAGGATGGAGGGGGTGGGGAGTGGAGTGAGTCCCAATCACAAGCGCAATCCTCCGGGTCCGTGGGCTCGAGAGCTGGTCCTCCTGTTTCCCGAAGATCGCGGCGAGGTCGCAGCGAAAAGCCGGATAAACACGTGAGCTGTGATCCATTCTCCTGAAGACAAAAGTTAAACTGGAAAAAGTCTTGCGCTGAATGGCTTTTGATCTCGTCCTCTCAGGTTGCGTAACAAAGCAGCACAAATACCCCCTCTGGCCCCCCCGGCGCATCACAAACAAGCTAACCCGAACGGCGTCCCGAGGCGGTTTCCAAGCCGCCAGGAAGAGGTGTGTTCATTCACACGCACGGCACCCGAGTGACAGGAGTGATGATTAGGGTGTTTAAAGGGGGGGGGGGGGGGCTCTCACAAATCAAAGGCAACACTTGACAGGAATCCTGGCCAAATATTTTGAACGCCGTCAACGCCGAGGAGGAAAACTCCAGTTAAGACGGTCTGATTACCCTTAAGGAGGCGGAAGACGAACCTTGATTTGTTTTTTTAGGAAAATTGCTATGCAATGTTTTTGCCGAGTTGGCACTTTCGGGGTCCACTTTTAACAAGCGGCGGTAATGAGTCGAGACGCCGCAGGTGACTGCGTCTCGCTGGACACGGCGAGCACATTTTTGGCTCGGGCCTCCTCATTAATTTGTATGAGTCTTAGTCCGTGAAATATTTAGGAAGTGTCTGGTGCCCGTGTACCTGTATAAAAGGTGCATTTGTTCTCTTGAGGGAGCATTGAGTCAGTCTGTCTCCATCTAACTGTAGCGAAGGCCTTCTAATGTCGCTCCAGTAGATTTCCATCATGACGAGCTGTTTTAGAACTTCTCAATTCAACGCCTACCGAGACCATCAGTGAGAAGAATGCCTATTCCCACACGGTCATTGTCATCTGTGAGCTTGGTCTCGCTGCTCCACCACAAACCGAGACCACCGCACTGCTGGAGGCCCCCGGCGCCGTATCGCCGGGCTCGCTGGAGGGAAAGGTGGCACGGGGCAGACTGTCACCAGCATCTTGTTTTTGTGCATTTCACGAACCGCGACAACGTGTTTTCTGAGGAGTTCAATTTGCTGAGAGTATTACTGCATGTACACACTGAGCGTGGCGTTGGCTTCTTTCCAGACGCCTGTATCTCTCACTTATCTTAATCTAGCAAAACTTTCTCCGAGTGATTTTCCTGTACCTGCAGGATAAAGGAAGTGCTTGATATAGGGGCAATCACGGCGTTCACAAACATCATGGAGATTAAAGGGCAAGTGGCCTCTGAACCGCCACCTGCACTGCTATCTTGTTAGCAGAGTCCTTCCTAACTCCGGGGAACTCTCCGGGCCCACAGCGCGTCCCCTCAAGCTCCCCTTCAACAGCTCCTTTTTCAACGGCGACTCGTCTTCGTGTCAAACATCTACACACAGTTATTTGGGTTTGTGTACGCTTCAAAGCCCGTGGAGAAGTGACACGGTGGTTAAAAGAATGCCTGTGTGATTACTGGAGAGTGGGTATGCGGTTAGCCGCTAAATGAAAAGGAACGATAACAGCAGCTGCTCGCCTCGGCTTAGTCACTCTGTGGGACGGGGGGGAGGGGGGGGACGGGGGGAGGGGGGGTAATAAAAGCGGTGGGGAGGCTCGGCCAGCGCGTCACATCAGATAGGACGCGTATGATCTGACCCGCTGGTAAACGCACAAAGGAACGGCGATGTTTTGTGTTTTTGCGACGTGGTCGAGCTTCGCTGAATCCTCTGTGTGTGTGTGTGTGTGTGTGTGTGTGTGTGTCTGTCTGCATCTTGGTGGCGAGACAGGTTCTGCAGCTTGACGTGACAGCCAGGCCGTACAAACAGCCGCCCGTCACATACAGAAGCAACGCGAGCGCCTCTGCTCGCTGTGTTCAAACGTGACGAAACCAAGAAGACAAAGCACTCAGGGTCTGATACCGAGTCACAGGGACCCCCTTTAGCATCTTTAGCCCCCGGCTGTCAAGTACCTCCAATGTAAGCCCGTCATTGTGGGAGGACAAAGTGACGAGTTATGTAATCTAAACCCAAACCACGGCCTTTTCTCAAACCTAAATGAGTCGTTGTGTTGCTTGAACCCAATAAAGGTTGGCAGTTATTACTATTAAGGCTCAAAACAATTCATAAGACATGTCACGGGGGTTTCTTCTGAAGGCAAAAAAGACACTGAGCCGGGCTGTGACGCTCTCATCGTAAGCATAGAACCGCCCTCATTGGTAGGTACGACAGTTTCGGAAAAAAAAGGTTTTGGTGGACGCAGCTCGACTTCCCAATGTCGGTACAGTGTCGGTACAGTGAAGGGAGTTTCCAAAAACCCACGTAAGTGGACGGCACGAATTGAATCCCGACGAAACTTGTCCCCGGCTGTCAAACCGCAAATGAAGTGAAGCCGTACGTGGCTATTCGTGGCGACTTGTTTGTATCCTGTTGCCGTGAGCGCCCCTCGCTGGGGAAAAGGTGTGACCCTCTCTTGTCTCAACACATGTCGAATGTGATCCGTCACAATGGATGCGCAGCGAGACCGCCGCCGTATCACACATCATTAACCACCACTCCCCCCCCCTCCCCCCCACCTCGCTTTATCCACGAGTTTGCACCATGATGCTCAGCTTGACGTGACTTCTTACTGCTCACCACTCGTCACCGCCTCGTTACCACCGCGCCCCGCCGCTCCCCTGCCGACCTGTGGGGGGGGGCTCACCCAGTCTATAATTAGGAGCTGCTGTAGTGCCCCGCCCCTCCGCTGTCCAACCCCCAACCCCACTTGCTAATGGCACCAATTTGTATTCACTGTCAGCTCTGATGAGCTCTCATGCGGAGAAATGGCCTTATCACATCGCCTCTGGCTCCCATCACCTAAGCCCCTCTCCCTCTGCCTGCCAAGCCCGGAGTGCTGATGGACAGGCGGAGAGGCTGACCGGGGGGGGGCACGGGGGGGGGGGGTCTCCGTTTTTCATGTAAACTCTTGTAACACCAGTCAGACGTGCTCTGGCACAGATTTGGTTGAGCAAGAGGAGATTCGGGATCTAAACCCAGAGGGGTTCACCAACGTCGGACCCCTCTCCAAACAAATGAACCACCTTTCTCCCTAAATCTTGGCACAAAAAAAGAAAGAAAAGCGTCCCAAGGCGGAGATGCAGCTGATGTGCAATGTAGAGAACTAGAAGGGAAGGAGATCCTCCCGCGAGAGTCTCGATCTAATCGCACACATCTGCGCAAACACGTCTCTGTTTTAACTGACGTGTGTTTTCATAAAAACAGTCTCCGGCTCAGCGGTGACACATCTTGCCCTGTTTCAATCCCTTCGATCCCTCTGCAACTTCTTTTGTACCGATTACATTTTTCAGTCCGGGGAGACTCGAAGAAATGTTACTGGTTACTGCGTCCATCTAAAGCAATCTGTGCTCTTTAGATAATACAAAACAAATGCTTGGATAAAACCTGCTCTCTGCCAATGCTGGTCAGCAGGGCTTCTGCAGCCCGGGACAGGAGACGCAATGGGGCCAGAGGCCGCTGGCCACCAGTGGCAATGCTTTGTGTTCTGGTTTAATCTGGGATTAGCTCAGGGTCAGGGTTATCTCTCCTCAGCCTGTGTGGAATCAGGAAACAGGGATTGCCTGGGGCAAAGTGGCATTACCGGATGGCCTGTCCAGAATCGCAATGAGCCTGTGTTCAAGAAGGGGGGGTAAAGGAAAGAAAGGAGGAAAGAGAGAGAGAGAGAGAGAGAATGTTGAGCATGACTCACTGGGCTCAGGGTTGCAACCTCTCTGACACTTCTCAGCCCCGAGTTCCAGCTCAGTGGAGATCCACATGTGAATTACTACACCCAATGAATCACTGATGTATGGTATCTGTCCCGTTACAGTGTGTGCATACCTCCTTGTTTCCTGAGTACACTGCTCATGCTGAATCCATTTTAAGGCTGATTTAGTACAGAAGCCAGAGGAGGCGCGGCCCGGCATGCAAGCACTCAAGTGCCGGCATCAGAGGAACAAACGCAGCAGCGTTGCAGAATTAGCAGAATGAGACATAATGCCCCGACCGAGAGAGCTCTGTTGCCTTTAGCCTCCCTTATCTCGACCTGGCATGTCTCAACCTCCTGTCGGACCATATAATGGTCAACAACACTCTAGCGTCTCTGGTTCTGCCGTCTGGTTCCAGCTGGGAGAAAGAGGTCAGCCACAAGACCAGAACCGACTGGTTGTAATGGAGATGGATCTCTCTGGGTCTCCCTCTCTCGGTAATATTGTTTCGGCTAGTGAAAGTGAAGCGATTTTACACACTTTGGGGAAAGTTAAAAGAAAATAAATACTGAAACCCTGCTTTGCTGTACCAAACAAAGAACCCGATTACACCATGAGCAATGAGTTAAGGAAGCAGAATGGATCCGAGGTCTCGCAGCTCTTTGTTACACAAATTCAGCCTCTGAGTTCAGTCGTAACCAAACTTACGAAAGCGGTTTCAAGTCGTTGTTTTTAAATCATAGAAACTACAGGATGTGTCATTTTTTTGTCAGAACCTGCTTGTCAGGGGATTCCATGGAAAAACATTTACTTTTCATCACGAATGATAGTCATGAGTCTCATTAAATGTGGATATCTTCTGCTATTGTCAACTGCCAGACATAATAAACTGCACTTCAAAAAGGCACTTCTTTTAGAAGCAGCCGCAGGCTGTCTTTTTTCCTTATATTAACATTCAAGTCTTCCACGCTGTGCTCTGGTAAAGAACATCAGCGTCCCCCAAAGTCGAAGTCGTTTCCATCCAAATACGGTTTTATTTGTAACAACGGAGCGGCACATTCTTCTTTAAAGAGGCTTTCTTAGCCGCTCACATCCAGCAGTGAGGAACCTTTTGTCGGGCAGCGCCTGGATGCGACAATTACATTCATGCGTCTCTCAGGTGCATCCTGACAGGCCGCTGGGAGATTTACAATTGAACAGACACAGGATACAGCAAACCTGATGTATGTGACAACAGTGGCCCACTGTCGTGCCCTGTGGCTATGAATGCCTTGTGTGTGGGAGCTGTGTGGGGTCACGGCGTGGGAGGCCCGTTGTTCTAGCCCCCCTTTTTGACAGGAAGGCAGGACATATTGTGACAGCAGCCATTGTGGCTCTGCTCCAGGTCTCTTCCTCCCACCCGGCTCCCGCTGCTCCTTCAGTCCAGAGTAAATGCATGTGGCGCCACCTCAGCACTCATCTTCCTGTTCCTCCGGCCCAGTGGCCAGGAAATAAAATGTCGACGTGCCACTTTTCTGCAAAGCATCGAGTGTGTGTCGGCGACGCGGAATCCGATTACCGTTTCACATGCCGTGTAGAGATTCTTCCGGCCTATCGTAAGTCATACTCGACAAGCGGCGGATGATGTTGACGGAAGCAGGAGGCTAATGGGGCGTCCCCCGCGCTCATCCCTCTTCTTTGAACAGAGGCGGGCGATCAGGCGAGTTCCGATGCGCCCGTGATTCCCAGGCCTCGGGGACAGGAAGTGGGATTAGGAGACAAATCCCATTTTTCCACGCGTATGTCAGCAGAGTCATCGCATTTTTGCCTCATCGATTACTCGGCCCATTCAAAGGGCGCTCGTCTGAAATTAAGGCGATTAGAACCTTTTATGTACGGCTTTGTGTTTTCGGCTGCCAGCCGCCAGCCAAAGGGCGAAGCCAGAAATGTCCTTCATCTCTAACACAACAGGGAGAGGCTTTCACCCGCCCGGTGTGGACGTTCGGAACAAGCTATGAACACACGTCGTGTTTCACTGCCTCTGTTCGGACGTAATCCTTCGCTAACCCCTCCTGACCCCCGGCACCGTTCTGCAGCCGCTAAAGGTCAGAAGAGACGGCGAAGAGCAAAAGTCACGGATTCCATCACTATAAGCCTGCCGCTGGTAAACCTGTGGTCGTTTTAAAGGGCCTTCTAAGGCTCTGCGACCTTATCCTCTTCGGGAGGCAGAATGAGATAATAGGTTCCCTTAAGACGTGAGGAATCAATCTGCTCGGAGAGGTTGTTCCCAACTTACCAACTGCTTGTTTCTGGGCCTTGTTATTACGCTTCATACAAGGGGAGTTTGGTCCAAATGTCACCAAAAATGCACATTTTATTTCATTCAAGCAATTTGCACGCTATGAGTACAATACATCAGTCTGGTTTTAAAATACCAACTTCACCTCCGAGCGTTATCTGTTTAAAGACCAACCACGCTCTATGCCCATGTAAGGTGGTGTTAAGGAGATAGTGGGACGGGGGGGGGGGTTGCAGGTTCAGCGAGTTTACCAAGCCGATTTAGCTTTCCCAGTTTGTCACTGGTAATCTCCCTGCAGCTAACATGGTGATACAATCAGCCCGATAACTGCAGGGGTCGGATGGAATGAGAGGCAGACAGAGTGGGTGAGAGAGAAATGTGTGTGTGTGTGTGTGTGTGTGTGTGTGTGGACTTCATCCCTCTGTCACTCACACACACACAGATAATATGCATAGCATGCACACATACACACACACACACACACATTAAGCCTCTCGCGCACAACAAGTGTGACCCGTGATGGTTTAGACATGCAGGGCAGCTGCAGGAATGAAACAACAATGCGACCATGACATGCAACAATGCTGCATGGACACGCATCGAAGGTGTCCGCGTTCCTCGAGCAAAAACCAGCGAGCGAAACTCAAGACGAAATCCAGATGGACGGCACGGCGAGCAAGAAGTGTGCGAGGGGTTCACGCCGGTTCCTCTGGAGGTGGAACACCGAGGTGTTTGCTTTGGCAACGTTGAACCCCCCCAAAAAAAACTCAGCGCTCGGAGAGAGGAAAAGAGAGACGGGGGCGGCCAAAGCATCTTCGCTCTCGTCCTTCCAACCCCTTTCACTACGGCCTCTTTAAAACCTCACCATTAAACACTTCATTTTCTTTCCCAACCCGGGCAATATGCTTTCTAAATCAAGTCTCGCATTCGCATTCCCAGCCGAGCGGTGGGACCTTTGCGAAGCGGACGTGTAATCTTAAAATAAGGTAAGTGGGGAACTTGATGGGTCCGACTTTTCTCTGACAGCCCAGCAGGGGCCTCATTTAGTCGCTTTTATTGAAACACATCAAGAGGAAATGTGCTTGTCAAAATGTATTTAGAGACTTCGGGTGCAACCAGGTGGAACAGTAATGCGCGGTAACATTTCGGGGGGTGAAGGGCCCACTCCACGGGTTGTCCCGGGTAGGCTCCGACTACGGGGCTATACGTCTTCTTTTTTAACAACGTGTGTATATTACAGGGATCGAATGGCTAAGAATAACACTCTCCCAACATGAGATTTACTCATTCTGAAAAGCAAAAACAACCGCACCGTGGCTGTGGTCCCAGTTCCGTTGGCTCGAGCCGCGATGGCGGCCTACGTCTCCCCGGGTTCACATATCCCCTTTCGGCCGTGCTCAGTCCTGCTCTTCTTGGAGCTGAAGTGCTCCTGTGATTGAGAGTCGTCCTCTCGGTCTGACCTCGCTCTCCGGTACAGCAACAATCTGAAGAGAGGCCGAGGGAGTAAACAAAACCCTCCTTCCTCGCCCGTCACTTGATTGCCCCGCAGCTGAAACTGGCAAAGTGACCTTGATGAGCGAAAACACCCAACTGTCAATCATTGATTGCCAGGACTTTTTTTTTTTTGACACATTCACTTAAGGGCTCCCCTTTCAAGTTTGATCAATATCAGCCAACATGTAGTCAGAGGACTATTAGGGGAGCGCTGAGCCCCAGGGAAGCTTGTTGATAGCTGGGAAGGATTGTTGGGACGAGGGAGCAAACGCATCAGAATTGCAATTGGTTTGCAAGTGGCCATTGTCCACTCTCTCGGTGACGTTGGAGATATTATAAGAGTTCAACAGTGACCTGTCATGACCACACATTGTGCAAGAGGTAGAAAGGCGGGTAAAGAAGCTGTATACAGATGATACACACATATATATATGTATATATAATGTATTTATTACAACTATTGTTGTTGGCCAAATGTCAAAACCTTCTGTAACTACACTTTATTGTTTACAGTCCGACTTCCTGGTTCAACTTTGGCCTATAGGCACGCTCGATGTGCAATGATTATCACCAATGTTCTGGCTCGCCTTTAGTTTGACCTTTTAACAGTGAGAATACTTCTTAAATATCATCCGTGTTGCTTTTCAACAGAAGATAAGTCACAGGCTTCGCACAAAAGAACACCTGCATTCCTCAGAAAGGAGGACTTAAATAAACCGTGGAGGTGAGAGGCCGAAGAGCAATCTGAAAATGTGTCGTGTGAAAAGATTCATGCCCGCGTCTCATCGTTGCTGGATAGCGTATTTGACGTGGAATCAACCGTTAAGCCGGAGAAAATCCTGCTGGGGCTTTTCCCTTCCGGGATGGCCTCGCCGCAGGTTGGTGGGGAGCGGCTGAGGGATTGCCGGGGGCGCCCGCGTTGCCGCTAAGCCACGACCGTAAGCATCCCGCTCTGGCAAGGGCGCTCGCCGACGGAGCTCATGCACTCCCCATAATGACTCATTGATCTGAGCTCCTCAATCTCCCCCCCCCCCCCCCTGCCTGCCTGCCTTATCTCAGCTAATGGGGCCACATCATGGTCTGTCACAGGCTGCAATCTCTCCGGGAGACTGAGTGCACTTAGAGGTCAGCTTCCCAGTAGCGTTGCACTAAAAAAAACAGGTGGGGTAAATAAATTTAAAAAATAACCTTTATGTATCTTTCTGAACACTCTCCCTCCTTATTTGACAAATCCACACTCCCTCCGACAGCCCTTCTGTTGTGTTTTTGGAGCGGTATGATATACTGTCCCACCGGGACTTCCTTTTATCATCTCAACAACAAACTCGCACTTCACACGTCCATAATTCTTCTGGGTGTATGATAGCCTCGCTTTGACCCCGAACATTTGAAGCTTACAAAAGGGACTCAAACCCATGAAAGGCTCACAGATCCACCCTCATTTATCACTCCCGAGGCCCCCGAGTGGGAGGGGAGGAGGCGAGAAATGAAAAGTCTAAATGGAGCAAAGAAAGTTCCCCCGTGCTACAACTGACGGCCACGCCTGCTTTTCACTGTTGGTGCCACTGAGATTACAGGAAGAGGGTTTCCTTTGACCAACAGCCATAACTACGAACGCAGCAGGCTACACGGCGGGCGACCTGTTGAAGTCATGAGGAACTTTTACCTTGTTATGAACCTGGGAGCCAACACAGAGGTTTTTAAGGCTTCCGGTACCCAAAGAATTTTTTTTTTAAACGAGTTGACCTTCTTTGTAAAAAATCCTCGGCCATGTCTGAAAACATGTGATGTCTTGCGCAACTTGTGGAGGACAATTTCTGACACAAACCAACTTAAAGGGACTCTGGTGCTCAGAAAACGCTACCGCTTTGGTCCACAGGGGCCGCCAACGTCAACATATATGACAACCTATATTCCTTTAGGGTCACAGGAGTGGGAGGATCGGTGGTGCGGTCGCCCCCTGCATGCATTTCCTTAAAGAAACAGTCTAAATCCTGTGTGTGTGTGTGTGTGTGTGTGTGTGTGTGTGTGTGTGTGCAGACAACTCTCAATTTAATCACATTCCTTTTGCGGCCATCCACTGGTCACAATATTGATCCCATAAGACCCGGGGGGTCAGCACTGGGTCTACATAAAGAAGCCGAGCACGTCTCCATCCCCCCCCCACCACACATACACAAGTCCTCACCTCAGTCGCCCCATCTCCGTCCCTCTTCCTCATTAACCCAGAGGAAACGTGCCTGAGGTGACATCCACACATGGCAGCGGACATAAAGACAGTTTGACAGCTGTGGAAATACACTGATATTTAGGCAAAAATCACACAAAAAACTCAGCCTCCCTGCTTTTCTCCTGATTTTAATGACTAGTCCGTCTCTCCCCCCCCCCCCTCCACCCACACACTTGGGTTTAAATCTGCAACAGCGAGATATACCTGACAGCCCTGACATTTGACTGACAGGCAGGATATCCCACTCTGTGACCCTCCTCTCGAGCAGACCTGGCAACCGGGTAATGAGCTACGGGAGAGGTCGGAAGTATGGATTGCAAAGTGGCTCAAACGCAGCTTTTGTTCAGAGTGAATTCCGAGATGGTAAAAGACAAGAGGGGGGGGGGGTTTAAGTTTTTTTTGTGTTTTCTTTCCAGCGAGAAAAAAGGTGTAAGTGAGATAATTGCCGTTATCTCCACTTCATCCCAGTTTGAAGCGACGCTCTGCCTTGATGGACCTTGAGGGCTCCTCTTTGGAGCTGACACCTTAGTGGGTGTTCAGACTGAAAATAGCATGGTGTAAGCATAAACAACAAAGAAAGGTGTTGGTTGGTGGTGTGGGGGGGGGGGGGGGGGGGGCGTGTTGCTACAGGTATGGAGAAGATTAAATGTGACCCAAGAAGTTCTGAGTGATATATCCAGAAGTGTGAAGGGTTGTCAGTTGTCAAAACACTGCACAACAGATTTTACTACTCAAGGGAATCTTATACCATTCAAAAAATGTCGGCGACCAAAGTCGGTGGCGTTAATATTATTCTCCCTCTTACCTCCCATGAGGCTAATGGGAGAATATTCCAGGAATTCGGGCTTGTACGTAATTAAAAGGCCAACACAGCGTGCAGCTGGAGGACGGTGCATCGTGGCGCCCCCTGCGTGCTTTTGCTCAAACTGACATCCCATCGTTCCCTTTGTGATACGAGCTGGCGGTGGGAAGGTGTGCAGAGAAGACGGCTTTGCTAGATGCCTGTTGCTGCAAAGGAGAACATGATCGAGCTTTTTGTTCTCCTACAAATCCAATTGATGGAGGCTTGGTTAGGGAGACGCAGGTCCAGCGTTAGGCTTCATCAACCCTTAAAAGGTGTAATATGTCTGTGGACTGTTATAGTGTGGCTTCACAATATTTTAAAGGTGTGGAGTTTGGAGATCTAGCCCAGGACAATATTCAATAAATGGCGGTGACTCACTGAGGAAAAGGTGCATTTGCATCATCCAAAACACCTGAATACAACTTTTCCCATTAAAGTCAACCAGTCTTGTTTCACAAGAGCACTTTTGTTCTACCAAAGAGCCAGCAGACTCCAGCGTGGAGGGAACGGCCTCGTTCTCACACTGTTTCGCGGGCCCCCGCAGCCCCCACGCAAATTAACCGTCAAATTTGGAACGGAACGCACCGCGGTTCGAGTCCGTCTCGTCCAACGTCGATAGATTCGTTACGCTTTGCCAAAAAGAACAAAACTCTGCTCCAATTTGTGAGCAGTTAACACGGCGTGTTATCATTGCCCCCCCTCCCCCCCCTCCCCCCCTCCACCGATGCACGGGGAGAAGGACACAGCGATAACGCTCACATCATTTCCCATAATGCTCAATGAGCAGGCTTAAAGTTGGACTGTGAGTCCGTAAGTGGCCCCAAAATACTCCATCTTGGACAATTTCATCCAAAGGTCCACCTACACTCCCTAATAAATCCTCAACCTTCCAGCTGAGTATCTCACATCGTGGTGACGATGCCTCTCTGTTTCCACTGTGCGACTTGGACAGGACGAGCGCACCTGAAGCCCGTCTCACCCCGGCGACCCGAACCTCCCTTTTCCTCTCCCCCACTGCGTCGACACCGCTGGGCCAGCGGCTGTGAACAAGACGCAGCCTCTCGCAGCCCCCCTGCCCTGCCAAACACGATGTCTCCGAAGAAAGAAGAAAAAAATAATAATAATTTTAATTGACGCGGCAATTAAGCGAAACAAGTCAAAACAGAGCTCTTGTGGGAGGAGAGAGAGTACTCTGCTTCCCCGGGCGGGTTTATTGTGAGAACGTCGACTATCGGTCAGAGATGTATGGCTCGTGTCTCAGCCAGAGAGAGTTCACTGCAAAGAAAGTATGTTGGGAATAATGTGTGATTAACTACAGTACGTCACCACTTGGGAACCGTGGGAGATTAATTGGTGTTCATCCCCATTTGGAGGGTGCTTTGGATTATTACAGCCCGTTTGCTACGAGTCATGAACGCGTTAGATAACAGCCAACCTTTTTTTACTTTACAAAAACACAGGTTATTATAGATTCTGTCTACTTCCAAGCAGGTTTTCATTCATTTCTGCTTGAAAATGTAATTACACAAGCATAAACAATGACAGCGGAGACAAAACTCAATAGAAACTCCAATTTCTGGACCAAATATATGCAAACACAGACTTTATTCATAACTCCCAACTCTAGTAATTAGTACGATTGACTGAAATAATGGCTTGCGTGATATAAAACAAGTTTTAATGTTCGCCCCACATAAAATAAAATAAATACTTTATTGTCAGCATGCAATTTGTAGCTGTGAGACATGCCATATTGAAATAGTTCTTACAGCATATTATCAACGTGTGTACAAACCACACTTTACTGTGCACGTGTAAGACAATGCAGAACGTTCACAGACACAAAGGAGAAATAAGTCATAAATATGACATCCCGGCGAGGTTAACGCTGATGTATCGCCAGGCAAGGACTCCTTTCTTCGGATGATATTCGTCACAATCAACATCAAGGCCTTTTTTATTTGCTAACAAGCACGTGAAGGATGAAGTCTGGTTCCACTGAGCATTAAACAGTAGCACTTTGGTAGCGTTTATCTCTTCACGCCGATCCGAACGTGTGATTTAACGTGGCAGATTAAGAGAGAATAAAGACGTAATGGTTTCGCTCAGCGACTCGGCTCTCGTGTCTTTCATCTCCTGTGGGAGTTGGCATTTAATCAAACGGGGATGTTTTCTGTGAGGCAATATTTCACCGTCGACCTTACGTGAGAGGCACAAACCACCGATGAGCGATAATGTCCGCGGGCTTATTAACACACATTTGTAATCGCACGAAAAGGGGGGAATTAAAAAAAAAAAAAAAAGGAGCGGAAACTCTTTGGCAGGTAAAACGATCAGGTGTGTCAGCCATTGTCCCCGGGTCATGACAGCTCCTTTCAGAGCATCCCCTCCGGTTAACGCATGAAAAGTGAAGGGTTCACCGCGTCTCTCAAGAGGCAAACATTGCCAAGCAGCCGAGGCACGTTGCTAAGCGAGAGAGGGAGAGAGAGAGAGAGAGAGAGAGAGAGGGAGAGAGAGAGAGAGCTGGGTGTTAAACGAAGAGAGATGAACAGCCCCAGCTGTGAGGAGAGTCATCGCTGCATCCATCAGCGATTCTGGCGTCTGCCAGTTATTTTAGAACTCGACACAACTTGGATCTCGGAGGAGGATTTTCTCTTTTGACAGGGTGAAAACAACAAGCTGATATTACACAACTCAAACAGCTCATCCTTTAAAAAAGAACACGGCTTATGCTTCCTCGTTGGTTTCATGTCAGCGGGCTTCCTTGTGCCAAAGAGCCTCCCGGTTTCCCGTCCAACCTAAAAAACGCGGAGTCGTCATAATAAACATGCGTCCGAGTCGTGCTAGTTTTTCTTTGTGAATGCGAAGTTAAGTTTGTGTTGCATGGTGAGAGGACAACTTGCACCCACAGCAGCATTGTTGCTGATGAGCGCCATCAAATGTCGTACAAATTCACGACGAGTCCCGAGGTGCCCCGGAGATTAAAAACCCGCAAACACAAACACATGACTGAGCTGTATGGCGGCGGCCGGCAGCCCCAACGGACTCACCGGAGAGTTAATTCCACGGTGCATTGCATCCCCACAGCGCGTCATTAAAAGCGCCGCTTCTCACCTACAATCTCCATTTATCTCTCCATCGCTAATTAGTCACGATCAATTACCGTTGCTCAATGCTGCAACCACATTAAGGAGAACAGGAAGAGCTGCTTATTCATTACTGCTCTTTTGCCGGTCTTTTAAACGTTCCCTCGGGTTGGTTTCACCAGCTCGGGCCTTTGCAGCAGGGAGGCCTCCATTAAAAAGCCATCCCTCACTACGAGGTCCAACATGTGAGGGAGGTGGCCCGCCGGGACCTCCTTGAACCCGCTCTCTGGTCGCTCACTATGACGGCAAAATAGGTTAACTGGCATAATTGCAGGCCTTTAAAACAGTAAACAGTCGCCACAGTTGAGCTGCATTGCTGAGCTCAGCCTGACAGATATGAGCAGAAGAGGGGAACCACTGCAGGAAGGTGGGTGATGACAGCTGTTACCTGAGGTGGAGTTGGGAAGTCTCAGCAAGACAACCCCGATTACAGCCTGATTACACACCAGTGGAGCCGAACTCCAGATAAGTGACATAATACGGGCGCGTCCGACATTGTACACAGATACTGACGGGACCATGGAAAAAAAAACAACTTCTTCTAAGCTTTCTGCAACTGCGTTCCTCGGCGAGCACCCTAGCGGTCTTCTATTTCCTCCCTGGAACATGAGCACGTCAGAAACTGGGAAGGCTGGAGGACGGGTGGGGGGGTGGGGGGTTGGTAGAACCCGATCCACACTGCAGCCCATGAAAGAGCCATCGGACGGATTCAGAGCTCGGAGGGGACGTCGTAGGAGTGAAATCCAAGCCTCCATCTCTTCGTCTCTCTGACCCCCTTTTCCTCCCTCAGAGCGGTTCATCTTGGACTCCGGACCCGTTTGTCTTCTCGGAGAAAGGAAATGCAAAGTAGGCTACTCCGAAACTCTGGGAAACGCCACAGGACGTCCCCTGGGGGGCGAAATTAAATACCTCCACTAAGATCCACACAGTAAAGTGGCAATAAAGTATTCATTAACCTCCCCCCTCCTTCTCCATCCCCCTTCTCCGACCCCCCCTTCCCATTGAAGACCTGAGTAGGAAAACAAGCAGCTGAGTTAATAAGTCAAACACAGACTTAGCACACTCAGATTTACAAAACAATGAGTGGAGCTCCAGAGCGTGTGCGTCCCGCTCAGACAAGCAGGGAGATCAGATCATCAAAGAGCGATTGAACAAAGTAAGCAACATTCGGGTTAGCAAACTGTTCCACGAACAGTACCCCTAATGCTCGTAATCCTCGTGCTTTCACGTTGCAACACACGGCCCACTACCGGCTTGGCAGCGTGCCAGGCCGGAGCGGAGGATGTAAACATTCTCCTCTTGACTTTCATTTTCCCTGCATGCGAGGACCTCGTTTTTCACCTCCATTCTTGGCCGCTGTCCTCCCTTCTTTTTTTTTCGCGAGCTCCACCGTGGTGCTCCTTGGACCCGGACCGAGAAAATCTATAGGCAGCACAGAGAAAGGCCTGCGGGGCGCCGGGCGCCGCATTCATTGACAACAAGAAGGGCCCGATGCCAGTTAGACGCCCACCCCCAGGTCTCTCAGAATGTGTATGAACTTCTTTGAATAAGAGGCAAACCTACACAAATACCCCTGCGGCTATAGGACCTTCTCAAGGGGAAAGAGTGTGTGGGCGACGCCAAACAACAACAAAAACAAGGGGAGTTGCATGCCAGGGTTCCTCTTTTTAACTCCTCCACCAATCAAGAGGCGGCGCGGGCGGGGGGCCTGAAAGGGATGGATCGCCGGCAAACAAACGCCTGTCGGGGGGTCACCGCTGGCCCTGGCCCGGCCTCAATGGATGTAAATGAAAGTCCATCCCCACACATTGCAATTAACACCTACTCCACCAACATGCAGCTTTAGGGAAATCTCCAAATCACCATCTCAAAACCGCGGCGCCACAAAGGCATCAAAGTGCACGCATTGGGATATGCGAGCGCTCGGCTGGGATCGACTCCTCGGTGTGTCTTCCAAGCGGCCTCGTCCTCCGTCCCTTACAAAAGGGGAATAGCATATGACCTCATCTCTGACCAGATGAGGAGGTGGGAAGCGGGGAACAAAAGTGCTGAAAGGATCGGAATCGGAGGGTTGGGTGAAATGCCGAATCCAATTTACTCGTAACACGGTTCAGTGGGCTCTGAAACGACGGTCAGCGTTCCAGTTCCAGTTCTCCTCAGACTTTCCAACTAAACATATGGCTTAATATTGAGTACTTAAGGACAAAATGCTGCAGTGTGTTTTTATCAAGTATTCTGAACCGGTAACATAAACCCAGATTCCTCCAGCTCTGGCTCACGATAAGTCTCTGTTTCACCTTTTTAAGGGTTTTGTTTGGGAAGGATTTACAGATTAAAAAGCCCCCCGAAGAGATTTCTGACATTGGGCTATAAAAAATAAAATTGACTTGAATTATTGGCATGATATTATGTTACCTTAACTTCTGTAGTCAGTATTCCTTTAATAAAACAAAGATTTAGAGTCTAACTTTAAAACATATTTCATTCAATGAATACCTTTTAACTCATTCTGATGTGATGGAATTTAAACTGTACCATGTTGTACATGTTACAACACCAAACCGTCCCATTCCAAGTAAAGAACATTTTCAAACTGGAAACAACCACATTGCGTCAACGTTTTTTTTCTCGCAGGGTGAACGCCCATGTGCAATACGTCTGCAGAACAAAACCTTCAGCTTGTAATGCAATGCCTTGTCATGTGTGCGTGATCTGAGCGTTTGTTTTCCGCCTCGCTCTGGAGGTCACCGTACAGTGCACCGTCTCAGTCGCGGTGTACTTACTGTAGACCTCACATCGGAGGGCCAGAGTCTCTGACAGAAGGTGAGAAATGACGTTGAGGTTGTAGATCAGAGTGGAAGGTCAGCTGCCTTGACCTCTTCAGTCAGGCTCGTGGCCCCCACACTTGACCTTTCTGGAAAAACTCCTATATACTTAACGTCTTCAGGGCGTTATTGGCCAGGAAGAACACCTTCCATATAACTTCCACATGCAATCCAAACCGCAGTGGATGCACATCTATCTTTAAATTCACATTGCGGCATGTACATTGAAGGCCCGCCTGCCTATCCAGAGTGACATGCAAAGATTAAAAAAAAAAAAGTGAGGATCTGAGGACACAGTATAAGAAAAGTCTTTCAAGACCGACTAATGTGAGCCACAACAGTCGGTGTGACCCTGCTGCTCAGATCAGAGCGCTGGAACCCGTTGGGAGCCGGAAGGAAGGAACGAGAGTGAACAAGTGATGACTTGGCTTTTTCTGTAGCAGAGAGCGAACCGGGAGTCTTATGTGTACCTTATGTGGAGATGGGGGGGGGGGGGGGGGGGAGGGGTTTGTGTAGAAGTACGCGGGGGTGTGCATATCCGTTCAAAGACTGGTATGCCAACTCTGGGCTTTGAATAGGATACGAGCCGGCTAACGGACAGCCAGTGGAGCCGGTGGAGGGAGGTGATACTGGGAGGTGGAAGACAAGGCGGTTTGACTGGTTCTGGAGGAGTTGTACAGTAGGGAGTGCTTTGACAGGGGGGGGGGGGGTTTGGGGGAGGCCAGACAGAAGGTGACTAAAACTTTATATTGCCATTCGCATTTCAAATATATAATATAAAAATATAAAAGGCAACAGAAGTTGTCTAAAGCGTAAACCTTTTGTGAGACGTGGGTGCAGGTTTGAGCTGGTGTCTAATCCGCCTGGACCATTATTCTACCTGACACCTTAATCTGCCACAAGAGAAACACTGGCGCTAAGAATATACAGTGTTCAGGCCCCCAGCGGCGTTGCCGAGACAAAGCCAGTCTGAGTCCTCAACCTGTTTATCCAGTCCCCACTAATGCCCTGCTTTCACAGGTGAGAAAAGACACCAAATCCCACACAAAGTCGTAATTATGCCACCGAAGACAAAAGGGACCAACCGTGAAGCTTGGCAGGTGTGCTAGATACCTCCGATTGGGCAATATGTCGAGCCTGAGAACGCCGCGTTCGTTACGCGTTCCCAGTTTTCCGAACTAAGGTCTCATAACAACCGACAGCGAGCGACCGTCTGCTCTGAAAAGGTTCGTTGGGTTTGAGCGCACGTGACACGGCGTCCCACGGCGTGACCGACATGGCCTCCAGCCACCGTAGCAAGTACGGACTTATTCTTTGGGTTCCACCATGTGTGTACAGCTACAACCGGTTCGCCGATATATATATGCCGCGCGGGCGTAATTGCGTCGGCTCTGCTCCATTTTGTAAAACTTGCTCTAATTCAGCAGCTTTGGCCATGTCATGTAAAGCTGGTCCAAAAAAACAACAACAACAAAGAGATCACACAGATTTTGCATCGGTGGGGAGAAAGTGATTCATGACAATTTGGCTGCTATTTTCCGGTCCAGCGAAGAGAGGTTGGAGGGGGGTGGGGGGGTGGGGGGGAAACAGATGCAACAACATGCCTGTGAAAGACAAGACGGACAGACAACACTGGGTACTCAGTCTTTTTTTTTCGAGAGACGATCTTGGCTTCACCGGAGAGGCCAGATACTGCCGGAGCCGGTAACCCGACGCAGGTGAAGCCTCGGCCCGAGAGGGGAACCGCTCTCAGCACAACACCTCCCTCCTTCTGCAGACGCTAAAGGAGAGCTTGGCCTTCCACGCCAGGAAATCCCAAACACACAATGTACAATACATCCAGCACCCATTGGCCAGATGTTGGAGAATCAGGAGACAAGCACGGCTACTATTTCCTTCTTTTTTTCTTTTTTTTTAAATCAAACATTAGGACCACCCAAACCGCCTGCGATACACTTTACAACCTCAGGGCCGCATGGCCCGGGAATCAGGTTGATTGTATAACACTCAAGCACAATGACTCGATTCACCGGCCGTCATAAAGAAAGGGTTGTGGGTCAGTGTGTGTGTGTGTGTGTGTGTGTGTGTGTGTGTGTGTGTTTAACATCAACGGGAAGGAGAGAATAAAACAGATATTCCATCAGCGCCGGGTGGGAGGCGCAGACAGGAGCTAAGAGATGACACTGTGACCGCGATTTCATTTGCAGAGGGAAGCTGGCGCCGGCGGAGACGGACACGAGATCACTGCTGGATGCGGCGGAAAGGAATATCACACGTCCGTCCCACACACACACACACACACACACACACACACACACACACACACACACACACACACACACCTGGCGGGGAGAGAGAGGGGTGAGAATAGGCGTGGAGTTGCCTTCTGTGATACCGATACATGCGGATGACAGATCGGGACACTTTAGGGTGAATTGCGACGCCTCATGGAGACGAATTTGGTGCCACATTCAAATGCAAATGCTTTGCATTGTT